>NW_005841902.1:2611439-2660150 GCF_000455745.1 Alligator sinensis
CCCCCCCCCCTGAAATCACCAGCTCCTGCAGCAGCCTCAGGGCTTCAGAGGGCTCATGGAAGAGCCCCCCACATGGCATAGGGCAGCCGGGGGCAGCAGGGATTGCCCCTGCCAGGTAGGAACTGATGAGTCTGGGGGTTTTTTGGGTTTTTTTTCCTTAAAGGGCCGGAGCTGTGGTGGGCAGGGCAGCCATGAGGGGCATGGTCCTCAGTGGGGTGGGGGACTCGTGCAGAGCCCCCCATGCAGCATGGGGCAGTGGGGATCGCCCCGCCCAACAGCACCTGGCGAGTTGGAGCTTTTTTTTTTTTTTCAAAGTGCTGGGGATGGGCCTATGTGATTCGCAGATGCCTGAATTGATTCAAGACAGTGATTCAAATCACTGAATCGAATCACTGTCTCCCGAATTGGCCGAATCCAAATTGAATACAAGCTGCTTCGCACAGACCTACCTGCCTTCTGCAGAGAAGGGCCAGTGGTGTCACACTATCTCCGTTTGTTTACGGTATGAGTTTAAACTAGCTCAGATATACAGATTCAATGCAGGGGCATCCCCAAGGTAAGGCCCAGGTGAGAGCTCTTACCCACCATAAAATCTTTGGCAATGTGGATTCTACAGAGATCATTGGCATGTGAGAGCAGGATATATATTTCATTCCCCGTCCAAACCCACTTTTGTCTTTCCGTGGAACTCACGTATGCCAATTTTGTGCAGGAAGAAGAGGCAGGGAATTTTCACTAACTGAGCACTTTGCTCAGTTTACATACACAATCCTGGAGCTAGTCACTCAAGTTAATGGATACAGACCCTTGTCATGTGATGAAACCTTGACCCATGTCAAGTGACTGGGGCCCAGAAAAAGACGAGACTCTTTCTCTAGAATGCCTTTATCATGCAGACCTCGGCTCTTGTTAAGTCATGTTTCATTTGTCTTGGAGTCCTCCTTCCCTACAGTCTTCAGATCTTCCTTTGTTTATCTGCTGGAGACCTTTATCAGTCTGAAAGAAGCGTCTTTCTTCTGTTACTGAATAACATCACCATGCTGTGAAAGTCCCCACATGTCTACCTGAGCTGCTTTTCAGGTTGGCTCCCTCTTACTTAATAAGGCAGCTCTGTGAACTGCGTGGAATAATTTAAAGTCAGCACATAAAACAGTGTGGCAAAAGATGCTCCATCCACCGTTGATCTCCTTTTCAAAATGTTTTACGGAGGTTCTTCAGCACCAGTAGGTCTATAGCCATCAACTAAATGAAGGAGTGTTGTCTACTGGACCCAAAAGGATGGGACAAAGAAGCACACTCTCCACTCTCTTTGAGAAGCAACGTAAAAAATGCCTTGTATGTTGCCAGAAACAGCATAGCAATAGCATATTCCTGTTCAGCAAAGCACTTACACTGCATAGGGGCCTTAATGAGTCTAATCCAAGGTCTGCCCATGGCTTAGGTCACAATTGTCCTCCTGTAACCAGATCACAATACTTTAATTTTGCGGTGTGCTCCTGTCCTTCAGGGGTTCTAGGTCTGATTGATTATTGCCTAGGGTTGGGCTGGGGCATCCTCTCTTGTGAGGTATTCTCATACCTCAGCAAGAATGCTTGTGCTAGGCATACAGCTATACCCACCAGCTTAACAGGACCTTCACAGCAGGCCCCAAAGGGATAGGGGCTTCCTGAGGCAGAGAAAGTATATCTGAGTTAGGAGGGAACAGGACCAGAATAGATTATGCTCTCTTGTTTCTGCACCTTTGCAGTGGCTCATATAGGTAATTGAAGTAGGCGCTCAAAAGTTAAGGTAGCTTTGTTTTGCCTCTGCCACTTAATGAGTCACTATGGGATAACTACCCACATTTTCCCAGAACACAGCATTGTAAGCTCAGGCAGTGCAGTAGATTTGAATACACAGCAACAATTTACTGGTAAACCTGTTCGTGATATAGCAGTATTATGTGGTGATACTTGTCATATCTTCCGTACCAAAGTGCAATGCTCACATTTCTGTCTGGATGACTTATTTCATATTAATTAAAAGCTAGAAATATAAGACTTCATAAGAGTGAGTGCTTAGTGTGGTATCTACTTTGCAAGAGCCATCTCAAACAGACCTACAGCATTGCTGCCCAGCAGGCTAGTTGGGCCTACTGGGCCCAATTTCGCTTAAAGATATAGCATACCCAAGACCACATCACAACAACACAGTTGTATACATCACTATATTTATTTGCAATCTTTTCTCTTTAATGTGGTAATGACAATTACAATGAACAGTTATGTGGCACTTCAGATCCTCATACCACTTCAAGCTGATACTTAAAACTCTCCTACAACACCTCCAACTTCTTCCAGAACCTGACAGATAATTTTAAACACTATAGTATGTATTCAGACTAAACTGTAAATTTCCTGCAATAGGGACTATGTCTCGTCACATCTCAGTATGGACCGGTGCTCAGTGAAGAACCCTTACAATCACATCTGTTTTCTTAATCTCCCAGAAAAGGAACATGATATGGAGTGTTGAGGCCAATATTTTCAAGAGTGGAGAGACAGGTGGCCACTAATATTAGATGCCAGTGGCCGTGTCTGCACGTGCATTAATGCACTGTTGTTACTGCACATTAACTTTAGTACCTCTAATATTAGGTACTAACTAAATGTGCAGTAACTGGCACTACTGCACAGAAATAGTGGTGGTGGGAGGACCATTTGCATACCTACCCTGTGCTCTACACACTGTGGGGCTGAGGCCTGGGGAGAGGGGGGTAGCGGATCAAGAGTGAGGGGCACTGGCAGGGTCAGGACAGGAGGAAGGGGGGCCTTGAGTCAAAAAAAGGTGGAGAACCACTGCTCCAGGGGACATCAAGGAGACTGTGCATGTTCAGCATCTCTGAGAGGTGGCAGGGGGAGAAGGAGATTTTTTTTCCCCAGTCAGACACCCCAAAACTGATGTTTTGGAAAATGGCTTGCCTTTGCTAGTCACACAATATCTGTCATAAACCCAGAATCAGGGAAACTTGAATGATCTTTGCTCATAGCTGTGTGCTCAGACAGCTGAACTTTGTTGCCTCTTTTGGACATTTAGTTAATGAAAGAGTAAAGTTTGCCGTCTTCCTGGGCAAGCTTGAAAAGGAGAAAAACAATGTCTAGGCAACAGCTTCCTCAGCTGAGTTTTCCTCATACAAGTGTTTAAACATAGCTGGGGTAGTTTTGTAAGCAGCATTTAGAAGTCTTTACAAAGCCTTGTTGGAGAACTCCTCCACTTAAGACATGTGTTCTGCTGTTGTTTTTTTCACTCCACTCAACTATTGAGTTTGCTTTTAAACAGCTTGAACAAATGTTGATCTTAAACACTTAAAAGCCACACTCAAATATAGGGAGGTCTTTCCAGAAGCTGGAGAACATGTAGCATAAATCTCCTTGCTCATTTTCTGTTCCCATGCTCCAGTGGTTGGCCACCTTTTTGATCAGAGCACCAAAAACACCCCAGTCTTGACTTACGCCTCGATTTGACATGCCAGGGGGCAGATGGCGGGGGAGCCACAAGGTGCCCGATCCTCGTTGCTGGTGGTGGGTGCACATGCACCTCCAGGTGGACATTGAGGGAGGGGCCAGCTTCGTGTTCCTCCACCCCCCTCCCTGCCATTCACCCTGAGGTGTGCATGCAGCCGACACCACCATGGAGCTCATGCTGGGGCTCCGGACCCCAGTGCAGCTGTTTGCAGTCTCCCAGCTGCATGCCACAGCTAACTCTGGCTCTGGGCAGTGGCTGCCTGCCACAGGGCCCGGGCCGCTTGCACCCTCCAACCAGCTGGGGCTCCAGGGCCAGAAGCAGCTGCCTGGAGCCTGGGCCAGTTGTGGTGGGCCAAGCAAAATGGCCTCACATGCCAAGCTCTGGCATACGTGCTAGGAGTTGCTGACCCATGCCCTAGTCTGTGTTTATTTTTCAAACGAGGTGTATGGCCTTTCTGCTTATCTAAGGAGACAGGTCCCTATGCTGTTCATTAAGAAAACTAACTGTAAACTTGGACTGATCTTCTCACACAAAACACATCAGAACATTAGACTTCCTAGATCTAGTATAAAGTGAGGATGAATTAAGTAACAAGACTGCTCCTTGTAGCAAGAAACATGCTTAAGATACAAGTATATTCATAGGAATAGATAAACAGCTTACTTGCCAGTTCCTGTTATTTCAAGTGTACCTCTAATGACCTCTAGTGGGTATAGAACAACAGAAAACCACTGGGGCATACACGGTAAAAAAAAAAATCAGCAAATGAGTAAAAAGAAGGTTTTCTACCTTTCACGTGATTATATTTTATGAAGTTTGAGCTTGAAGTAATTCCATCTTGTACAAGTGAGCATTAAAAGTAGTTTGCACACTTGCGCACACACCCACATACACACCATGAGCCTCCCCCTTCCCCTCTACTACTACAACAACAACAACAACAGTAACTTGGAGGTAACCAAAGCCAAGAGGAGGCTATGTCATCACTGTAGAGCTACTGTTGCAGAAAAATCCACCCACTCATTTCCTATTGCTGGAAAAAAAATGAGGTAGTATCATTTATTCAGTGAACAGAATGTGGCCTGCAAAAAAAAAAAAAGTTCTTTGTGAACACAGGCCAGTCTCTATCTAATGTGCCTGTTACCTGGCATTTGATTTTTGTACAAGGGCAGACCAGTAGTATCTGCCCCCAAAAAGAACAACCTGGTCCTTAATTTTTGGTTGGCTACTTCCTTTGGAGCCTGCTGCCAAGTTCTCTGTTGCTTTGGTTGGGTCATCACAGGTGGCTTAGGTGAGACTTTCACAATGACTTGAAGATGTTGAGAGAAGGATTCTTCCAGATCTCCGTTGGGAAGGATATTTCAAAGATTTGGGCTTGCCCATGGACCCTCTGGCTTCCCCTAAAATATATCCAAGGTCTGCCAAACATAATGGGTAAAATACTGACTTGTAGCCATTAAACTCAATGACAGGAGAGGCTGCCTTTGAGACAGCAAGGGCCTGTTCTGCACATAAGGGAGAAACTTGACTTGGAGAACCAGTATAAGTCGCAGAGCATTTGTGCAATCTTTTCTTTCTCTCATCCTGTTTACAAGATTGCTTGTGTGTCTGTTGCTTTGGACACAGACATGCATCTAAATGCATTCTGTCTGCATAGGGATGTGGTAGAACTGACGAATGTCTTTATAATGATAACATGATTTCTTGTTGTAGCAGATGAAACATTCTCCAGTTCTCTTGAAGAGTGACTGGTGTTAACACTGTTTCATATTTAATGCTGTTCTATATAAAATTCTAATGATTTGATTTTTTTGCTTTTGCAGTTAAACCCCGCCCCTGCAATACCTGAGCGACTGCTGCCTGATCTGCAAGGTTAGGTTCTCTTCCTTTCTGGCTGAAAACAGAGCAACAAGTAGAGATATTGAGAGAGAGAGAGAGAGAGAGAGAGAGAGAGAGAGAGAGGGGGGGGGAGAGGGAGAGATCGATCAACAGTTAAGGTGATATATTCAAGCCAGACCCATTTAATTAGGTAAATAGCACTTCTCTGCTCTTCTTTATATTCCTTTAGTGGGCCCATCCACCTCTCATGCTGGCCTCCCTCTCATTATTTGTTTTATATAAATAATAAAGGTCTAGACCAGCACCCCTTTGTACCAGACCCTGGAGAAAGAAATAAACAATTTCTGTGCATCCTTTCCACAGATTTTTCATGACTTTAGGAGGTGCAGCTTCAGCTGATTCAGTGCAGAGGCAGAAGCATAAATGATGATAATTTTCATGAGTATGACAGCTGCCATCATAGGACTTCAACAAGCTTGACAGACACTAATTAAATTCAATCTTGCAACATCCTTTTGAGACAAGGAAGTGTTATGATATCATTACACAGATGAGGAGGCTGAGTCAAAACAGGCTTAGTGACTTGACCAAAGCTGCAGGCATTTTCTATGAGTTGGGAAAGGAATACAAACTCTTTTGACTCCCGACCTTGTGCTTTAACTGCAAACTCTCATCCTTCTTCCCTAGAGGAATAGAAGTCAGCAGCAGAGTTATAATCAATCAATAGAGGGTTGGTTTGGGTTTTTTTCAACCAACCCCTCTGCCCAGCACCTTCCCCTTTCCCAAATAAAGCCTGTTGGCTTGACTGGCTCCTGCTGGCAAAGGAAGAAACCAATTGCAATTTCTAATATTGCCAGGACTACTGTGAATCAGGAAGATCCACTTCCACATGAGGACAGGGATATCTACCACAGCCCCCTTCTACAAATGAATTATGTTGGGAAGTAGAGGAAGCCCTTTGGCTTAAAGCTATTCAGGAGGGGCTATATCAATACATTTCATAAAAGTTGTGGCCAACACTTGCATGTTTTGGGGTACTTGCTTCCAATGGACCTGCAAATACAAGATGCTGTGTCTTGGTTTGCCCTTGTAAACTAGGTTACCTCTACAAAACCATTATAATCCAAGATTGTATTTGAAAGTTGATGGAAATTTTTATGATTGGAGTTGCATGTTGTCAGCATATATTTGTGTTGAAGTTGAATTTTTTCACAGAGATATAGTGTCTTTGTTGGATAAGTTTTAGGTTCCTAGGTGGAGGGTTGGGGTGGGGTTAGGAATACAACTCTTTCCAAGTGGCTATAACTGAGATATGGTCACGTGAATGAGAATAATCTGAGACAAAGAAACTGGCTCAGAATCAGGAAGAACAGGGATTTGAACTTGGGTCTTTCACATGCCAAGCGACCTGGTCAGGTTATACATATGCGCACACACATGCACTTTTGACATAATTCCCTTGATGAAAATGTTCAAAGAGTTTTGTTTTACTGCAAATAAAAAAAAGACAAGTGTGAAACACCTTGGAAGTTGTTGCAAAAAAATGTTTTTGTGGTCAGGTCTACTGAATCTATTCCTGCAAGGGCAAGCCTCTGCAAGAAGAAAGTGTCAACATAATTCAAATTTGACATTCAACTGCCAACAGCTTCCAGGCTAAAAAACATGGGTGATGGCAGTTGAAATGCTTCCAGTGTGACAGCAAGCCAGAAGAACACCTGCCCATTCCTCTCTGCTGCCAAACATACGGTTATGTTAGCTGTCAAACTTGTATGTCTGTTTATACCACCAATTTCTCAGTAATCTTAGTAATGCTTACTTTTCTAGAAGAGTTTAGATAAAACAAAGCCCCCCACTTACAGCTGTTATTGGAAAGAAATGGACAGAGCACTGGTGACTCTAGTGAAATTGTTTTGTTTTAGTGGCTTCTTCCCCAGAAGCGTCACTCTCAGTCAATCCCCTTACAGTCACAGGGAGTTGAGGTCACTGAATAACCTGATGGTACTGAGGATGGTGAGGATAGTAAATTATGTGCAGTGTTATTCTTAAACTGCATAAACTTCTGTGCTGATCTTGATCAACAGAACAAAGTAGTCTCTCATATGAAAGGATGTTGTAGGAAGAGTTTATCCACCTTGATAGGGACACTGGGATGATGAAGAGTCTCTCTCCCTTAAATTATTTCCCCCTGTACCTACTCCCTCCCCACTCCTCCTCACCTAAACAACAATACATTTATTTTGCTTTGGTGTTAACCCCGGATGAGCCTACCCCTATTCAATTTTATGGGTTAGAGGCAGAAAGGCTCTTTCCTAGTCCTATGGTTTGGGGTCTAGATTAGATTAAACAGCTGGAAGGAAGAGCTATTTTTTCCTGCTCAGGTTTGGAGGCAACCGGATGCCAGCCAGTTCATAAAATCAGTTGTTTTTTCCCCCACACCAAGAACTCAAGCCTTATATCTGTTTGACTTTGCTCTCAAACTTAAAATCCCCTGCATCTGAGTAACTACTGGTCAACAGTTACTAGTAGGTAATGCCAATAAGTTTAGGAAGACAGACGAGATCCTATAAGCAACTCACACTAAAAGTCTCTTTCTTCCTCTTTTTTCTTCTTTCCCTGCCACTTTCAAACTCCTCCTGCATTTTTATTTTGTCTTTTGTTTAAACTTTTAGAGTTTTTCTGTTGTCCTTTTCAGTATTTTAGTAGGTCAGGGTAGCACCTTAGAGGCTAACTCACCCAGAAATACATGAGTTTTCATAGGTGCTGTGTGAATGGTACCACCCTGCCCTGCATTCTGCCTGACTTCAGACTAACACGGCTAACTCTCTCTCATTTTACTAGTTTACATCTCCATCTTTGAAGGCCCTCTGTTGCGGGCAGTCCTTTTCCACATAACGACAAGAGCCAGAGAGCAAGACATGCTGTTCCTAGCCACTGCTGGCCAGAGAAAGAACACAAGGAGAAACTGAATGTGATCCTACCACTACATCATGCCCATGGCAACACGGGCCATTTAGCAGTAGCGTGATTTTTTAATACAGCTCTAACAAACATTTTAATTGATTCAAACATTAGCAAGAGGAAGGACATCCTTGCAATTAATCATGTGTCATCAGAAATCTAGGAGGTTAGGGTAGGCTGTTAATAACCCGAGTGCCACACACCCTGTTTTGCAGACAATAGCAGAGTAAGGGCAAGTTGAGAAGCTCTTGGTATTAGTTATCATGATACGGCTAGATTAAGGAAATCTGGAAACTATTTTACACTGGGGGTTTGGACTAGTGTAATTATGTGGAGAAGTCCTTAGGCAGAAGCCTTATCTATACCAGGCTGTTTCCAGAGGTTCCAGCAGCAGGTGCACAACTACATGACTCATCTTCATCAGCCCTGCCAGGCCACAAAGTGCGTCCTGGGTAGGCTAGTTGTTAAAAAGCATTCAGCAGAATCCACCTTTTGTTCAGAGAGCCCTGAAGGCAGAAATGAGGGTTTCTGCTATCATAGGGAAGTAGAGAAAGTTGAGAGTTGCATTCATACTTCTGCTGGCAAAACTATGTAGTAT
This sequence comes from Alligator sinensis, assembly GCF_000455745.1. Taxonomy (NCBI): domain Eukaryota; kingdom Metazoa; phylum Chordata; order Crocodylia; family Alligatoridae; genus Alligator; species Alligator sinensis. Next base: position 2,620,339 of record NW_005841902.1, read on the forward strand.
AGACCAGGCTATATATAGGGTGCCCCAAAATGACAGATATAACTACTAAGAGAGATGTAAATGAGTTACAGATACCATGAAATTGGAGACTGTCAGGGATGTTGACTGTCCAGCTATAGGAAGGGCAGCTGAGGAAAAGAACTATTTCTGGATATCACAGGAGGAAAAAGTCAACAGCAGCTGCAAAATTAAAAATGAGATTCAGCCTACCAGAGTTATAGCAACTGGGCAATTATTTGAAGACAATATATTTAAATCTTTTGAAGAAAACAATATACCACAATAGACATTAAAATTCTGTTTCCCCACTCCCAGCAATCAAGGCATTTTTCAACACATCATCAAAGAAAAGTAAATCTCAGGAGAAATGTGACAGAATTCAAGAAGATATTGGTCATATCTATGAAACATACAGGCCTATTGTCTGTGTCATATAAAAGGAATTTTAAATTGCCATGTAGAGGACAAAAAATTGTTTATGATTAATGGACATAAATCACATACATTAAATCTCAGCTATACACACAGGCTGAACAGAAGGCCAGCACACATGGTATACTTTATAATATATGAGATGTTACTTTCCTCTTACAAATGCTTACCTTTAATGCACACTGAATGAGAAATTGGTGATGAAGAACGGGAAACAATCTGGAAAAATGGTCCTCACATATCCACTTGCATGACAATATACAGAAAGTTATTTGAAAAAAAAATCTATAAAAAGTTATTTGAAAAAAGTGGGAGATTTGCTAAGGGAAACAACAGAATACCAGCTATCAGACCACTCCTTACTGTTTATAATGAACCTTCCTGAGAAGTCATAGGGAATTGCTCACTCATTTTTTAGAGTTGCAAGAATTACAATTCCAGTTGTTGCTAGAATTAAAATGACACTCCTAAAACCATTGAGGCTAGGGACTAAGGGCATTTATACATATACTTTTTTGTGCTGTGACACGCCGGAGATCCAGTATATTGGAGCAGACTCGGAAGTGAATGATAAGCAACCCAGCAGAGTCCTGCTGCTGTGATTGTGGACTGCAAATCCCAAAGACCTCAGGGGCAGCAGGAAAAGGAAGCAAACACACAGCTCATGCTGGCTATGTGCCAGATCCGTGCTCTAGTGTCCCCTGGCTTCTGGCCTGAACCATTGCAGGCATGTGGCTCCATTTCCTGAATCAAAAATGAATGTTTATCCAGTTATTTCTCAGTTTAATCTCTGCATTTCAAACTATCTTGCAAAGACTGAATCGATTTAGCCTCAGGCTTTTTGACTATCTTAGCCTGAAGGGTTTCATAAAGTTTAGTAATGAAAAGGTATCTTATGAAGTCATTGTTCTATGGAGAAAAAAGATGCTTGCTTTGAAAACTGGTGGAATATTTTAGATTTAGAATATGATGAAAAATAATCTCCTGCCTCCAAGACAAAGTCTGAGAAACTTGTTTTGAATACTGAAGGAGAGTACAAGTTCTATGAGCAAAGTTAAGAATAAATTTGTAGTGCATTCAAAAATCTGGAAGCAGAGATGCATAGATTAGTGAGCCTTGTATTATAGTCAGAGTACTGAGGAAAAAGAGGAAGGTGAATCACAAAGCAGGTTAACACACAGAGAGAAAGAAACACAGAAGCTTGATATGGAGTATGAAATGTTAATGAAATTTTGTGGACAGAAAGGAAGGGAAGAGAAGTGGGTAAGACTTAGTGGACATTGTCTCATTTGTGGACATTGACTTAGGCTAAGGGAGCACTATTGATGGAAGATAAATATTTGTCTTTATGCACACCTTAGGGGACTGGCTGAATCTTTAAATGGTAAATTTGTTACCTAATAAATTGGATTAATTAATAAAGTTAAAAAATAAGATCCAATTTTCCACCTGGTCAAGTTGGTACTGTATTATTATCAAACCTTACTAGTTAGTACAAAAAAATCCAGGGACTCTCATCCCAGCAAACAATTTGTATTACTCTTTAGCTGAACTGAAAAAGGTTTGGGCACAATCATTTCTTAGTTTCCAGACTAAGTACTCTAGCCTCAAGGCACCCCTTGGAAAATGCCAGCTTTGAGTTGTAAAATTATTTTTTGACTACAGAAAAAATAACCCTTCTGTTACAAAAAACTCAGAAAGACCACAACAGGTCAGAGTGGTTTTGACACTCTGGACTCCTATTTGAAATCTCTGGGCTTATCTTGTGAATCATGTGTAGGGGTTATGCACACTTAACAGTGCTAATATTGCATAGCATCCTATGGCACCCCAGTGCTGCAGAACCCTGGTTGGGAATCACTGCTCTAGACTATTGACCACTGTCAAGCACGCTTACTACCCCACCCCTCACACAACTTCAATTAAAAAAATTAAAAATTGCTAATCACTTATAAAATAAATGGCCTTCCTCAGGCTGCACACATGCACGCACTCACCCACCCATCATTAAGCTTTGTTCGAATAACTCACCTTTCAAAATTCACTTCACCTGGAAAAAGCTGGAGCAACTGAGTTGTATGCAGATGACAGGTGTCAGCAAATGTGCATGCTGGTAAAATTAATCCCAGTTTAGTGCTGGGGGGAGAGATGCATCTTCTATAAAACACTGCTACAATCCTCTACAAGCCTCAGCTCCTCCATGCCAGCTATGTCCACAGAATTATGGATTGTGCTTTCATCTCTAGCACAACTCAACTGTGGCATTGAAGTCCTATAATGGATCTATGCAAAGTTAATTTTAATCTGAATATAGAATCTCCACACTGAGTTACACTTAATGGCTGTGTCCAGACGAGCGCGGTCGTGTGGTATGTGGCACTGCCAACACGTCTGTGGCACCACATACCACACATTTAGATGTTCTCTGTGCTGCAAGGGAGCATTGCCCCTCCATGCACTGCTCTGCTTTTTATTCTGTGGGTTTTTTTGACTCCTGGATATCCTGTGGAAAATGAAAAAAGCAGAGCTGGGCCACCCAGAGTTGCACTGCGGCTGCTGGCCAGGCTCCATGGCAAATCACCACTGCTGCAGGCCTGGGAGGCCCCCAGGACTGCAGGTAAGGCTGCTGGGACCAGCCCAGTGCTGGCCCCAGCCTCCCCTACTCCACCCGGTGTAACTTGCTGTGCACCAAAGTGCATGTGCCATGGGTGTTCCCTGGGGACAAGTAGTGGTGGCACACCTTGTGCTGCTGCTACTTGTCTCTGGGGAACCAAACATCCACGCTCATCTGGATGTGCCCAGTTTGTTTAAATTCACTAGACTTTACATAACCCTTCCTAAGGGATAAGGGTTTTTATTCATGTAGTAGCATGCAATAGTCCCATTCTTGGATCACAGAGTCTTTTTGTAATGGGAGCGGTACTAGTATATAAAAAAAAAAAGAACTGGTCCTCACTCCAAGGTCCAAGGAGCTGTTGCCGCCTACAGATTAACAATGAACAGAGAAGGAAATCTAGCTGTTACACAAGAGTTTTGAAACACATTTTTCTGAGAGCGGAAACAATTTCCATGTGTTTTTCCTTAGCAGTCAAAGTAAAACTTCAAGGCAGCCTATTTCAGTCATTTCCAAGCATACAACATTGCTGGAGGAGGTTAAGATTTTCTTTCGGGAAATACTTTCTCTAAAGAAGTTTCAGTGTAAGGCTACCCTGGTTAATAGAGAACTGAGATGGATGTGGTAGATATTGATGAAAGCAACTAGCTGAAGCTGCTGTTACTGTATAACAGGTTTTGCTGCTCTATACAAAGGTGCTTTGCAGGAAATGATGGACATTGGGGTATCCTTTGATTCATGGGACAAAGGAATGAGATTACAGAGATACATGGGGATGTAGAACCTGGCCTTGGGGGTATTATTCTCTTACTTCTTGTTCAGCTTCATCCTGTGTTCACAGCTTGAATGTGAAGGATGCTTTAAAATCAGCCTATCTACACTATAAGACATGTAAGTGGTAAGTCCTATCTTACAACCTGGCTTTAATTCTAGTTCCAAGGAGGCCTCATCAATAGTACAGAACTGAATTGTGTTGGAACCAGGTCCCTGGACAGGGTATAATAGATAGTAGTAGTAGGTCCCATCCTGGTAAGGATTCTGCATTTGGCTGCCTTGTTGCAGCTGGTATTTTCAGTCTCTCTGCTCTGTCCTCTTGCCCTGTTCAAAGCGTGGTTTGCTTTCTTCAGCAGACTGAAATCCTGTTGGCATACAGTGGGTGATGTAGATGACTCAGGGACAGAAACAATGCCAAAGCAGGGAAGACAGGCCCAGAAATGGTATTGAGAAATAAAGTAACATGAAAGACAAGGAAAGGTCAATGACAGATTTTATTCTTCTTATTTTTTTTTTCCCCACAGTGGAATGGAGAAAGGAAGCCAGAATTTCTTTTCCCCCTCTGTGGATTTGCAGGGACAACAAGTTTCCTAGGAATCCTTCTTGGCAATAGGTCCTTGAAATAATGTTGCTGTCAACGTTAGTGGGGGAGCTTGTCTCAGAATAAGTGCTTCCTGTTGTAACATTAACCAAGATAAAGTACTCTGGGAGAGATGTTCTTCCGTTTCCTGTTAAGGTGGATGAGCACTTGTGCATAGGACCTGTGAGATGAATGGAATGCGGGGAGACAATCAGCCAAGACATGAGTGAACTATTTGTTCCCCACATCTGCCCTGTAAATACCATCCACCAAAACACCACCACTCAGACTACACCCAACACCTCAAGCTTTGCTTTCATTTTACTTTAAAGCAGTGATTCTCAATGAGGGCACTCTGGCCTGCCATGAGATCCTTTGAAGGCTGTAGAGAGGTTTGAAGAGATAAGGGCAGGTTCTGTTCCTGCCTGACCATTCCCCTTTCCCACTACCCAACTCCCCTACAAGGAGGTAAGCACTGTGTTACTTTTTTGAAATGGGGTGCCACTCAATTCACAGATGTTATAGAGCAATGCCTTGAGCAAATTAAACAAACAGCGATGAGCTCTGTGTAGGGCAGTTCCTCACTAGGCACATAGGGATTAGTAACCTGAACTTCAAAGAAAGGGGATTTCTCACCCGCAAGGGTGGAGGCATAACTGGATGCTTGAGTGCCTTTGGAGACAATGTTGCTCTCCCCCTTTGTTCTTCTATTGCCCAAGAAAGATTTTATTTTTATACCAGGTATCCATGTTGTAGCTGTATTGGTCTAGAGGAAAAGGCAATCCGGACTCGTAGTAGAGAGGATATTGTTTATTAGACCAACAAGATTTTTGCAAAAAAAAATCTTTAATTGCAAGCTTTTGGGCACAAAATACCCTTCATCAGGCATCGGAGAAAAGAATGTAAAAGTTCTCCTGGGTAGTTTTTAAAAATAACATATTTGTTATTTTTATGCCTGCATTTTGATTGCTTTGACACATTAGAACTTGTTCATTCAGACCTGTATGCATGTTCTCGCTGAAGTGATGGTTACTCTTTGTCATTGCTTTTAAACAGGAAAATGCTCCTGCAATTCACAGATGCTGCATCCTCCTGCATTCCCTACTGTACTCCATTCCCAAAGAGGAACAGGTGCAAACAATATTCCTTCTGCTTACAAGCAGCTGGGAGGGTACGTCGCAGCCTGGGCCATGGTAATTTGGCTGCAGTGATCTACACATTCCAGGTTCAGCTACTCTACTCTAGCAACCATAGGCTACAAAACGCCACCATTACATACATCTTAATACATTCATGGTTTCATAGTTTCTAGGGTCGGAAGGGACCTGAGCAAATCATCAAGTCCAATGCCCTGCCCTGGGCAGGAACGAGTGGTGGGATTCCTAGCTGCGCCAAAAGGTTCAGCTCACCTCTTACGAGTTCAAGATGCTTACCCATGGTGGGCGCTACCATCACTCCAAGAATGCCAAATCAGAGTCATTGTTCTTGAGATCCAGACCATCATGGTGCCCTGGGGACAAAAGCAGGAGTCACATCTGTATCAGTCCTGAAACTCAACAAGTGCCTTTGAACTTCTCTTTGAGAGAGATCAGCATGGGCATGGATTGAACTAAATTCAGGACAAAATTAAAAGACATTTCCTTTTGCCTTTTCTTTTCTTTCATGAGTCCTGAAAGAGGATGACTGCTCTCAGCTGTTGAAGTAAGAGAGTGTCAAGGTGACTCAATTCAGCATCTTACAGGACTAAAATCCATGAGTTGCCAAGCCAGTGCACCTGCACTGAAGTGCTGGTGATTTTTAATGACCACAAAACACACAACCAACCCCTACATACTTTGCTTCGGCCTAAAAATTGCCTTACCAAAATTATAGAGCACCATAACTATAATTGCTTCCACAGTGCATCTGTCCTGTTCCTTTTTTATTATTATTATTTAAAATGTCCTCCTCACCAGTATTATTGTATTAATTTCTTCCTCACCTTTGCAAGTCTAGCTTTGCTGACTGTTAGGGTGCGAGGTTCTGTAATGCAGCATCTAGCAAGAACAAGTAGCCCAAATGTGACAACACACAGTGACTCAGAGGATGTCACACACATTCTTCTTGAATAGCATCAGCACAATCTAAAACCTGGCTTCAGATTTTTCCCGTTTCTCTAAACATTTACAGAAACCAAATGTTTAGAAGGTCACACCCTTTAAACACGTGCTGGATTTCCATGGCAACCCCTCGTCCATTCTTATTCATGCAAACACTGCAAAGGGGACTTCAGCAGAATATAACTGATCAGTGAAACACAGCAAAAACATAGGGAATGCTCTCATATACATGCAGTCCAATTCTGCTGGGAATATAACATCTACATCAGCATGTTGGGTAACAGGTTTAACAGAGTGCTCTCTCCTTGTTCCCCTGTACAGAGACAATACACTATACCACTTACTACAGATAATTCCTGTCTCATTTCTCTAGGCATGGGTGTTATGGACAAAAAAAGTCTCACTCTTATCTCCCTACATCAGCTAATTCTGGTTGGGTTTGGAGAGAGTATTCAAGTCGTTCCATCTCACAGACTAATACCAGCTTTTTTGCATCACAGCTGTACTGCAGGAGCCGTAGAGTGGTAGCATGGCCCAGGGCTCTTGTCAGGATGACCGAGTTCTGCCCCCTCCCAGCTGTGGTTTGAAGGCACAGTCTCAGCAATTGAACTGGGTGTCAGATTGATGAATGAGCTTGAAATGTGCATGTTTAAGACTTAGGATACTTAGAAACTCTGTGCGACTGCAAATTGGTAAATGCCCCTGCAAGCTTGTCCTCAGCACCAGCAGGCCCTGGAAGATCCAGAGTTCGAGGTTACATTAAGCGTCTGATCCACTAAACACTTCCCCCACTTTCTTTTACGTACGTTAGATTTCCTTTAATATCCTCTCAACTTTTCAACACTTCATAATAAAGGCCAGCTCTGGCAAAGCTGAAACAGCACTTTGATGAAAATCGAGGGGAAAGGAAATCTAGGGAAATCGTGTTACATACATCCAGTACCTTATTATGAAAAAGTCCGAAAGGATTTTACCAACAGTAATAACTTCACCCAGAGTGAAACATGGCATGGAGTATTAGAACAGAGAACAATGCACACTTGGGAAAATGCCTGCCATTCTATAGCACAGGATCTCAAAATCCTTTATAAGTGTCCATTCATTAAGTTTTTTACATACTACATGAAACATTACCTGTAATTTAGAGATTAAGAGCAACAAACCACAAGCCAGGGGAGTTAAAAGTGAAATCTTGCCCTCACTGAAGTCAGTGGCAAACTCTAGTGGAGTTTAACAAGGCTGAGATTTCACTCCAACTTTTCAAAAGGCAGCTCTCGATTGCAGACAGCATGAAGCCACAGAAGTTGACAGGTTGCATGTTTGGCAGGGGGGTGGTCAGTGCCTGTAAGTGTTTCAGCCTGGTCTGCAAAAAAGGGAAGCTGAACAGCAGATACTATAAAGTTCTCACCTTTCTGATATTCCAGTGATTATGTCCCAAGCCTGTGACATGTAGGAATGTAACTCATCTTCTGGCTCCCTGTCCTTTAACAGCCAGACCAGACTCGCATACATTCAATTCAACTGTATACACAGGAAGCACAGAAGGCTGGCGCACACAGTACATTGTATTATACATAACATGTCATTTTCATCCTACATATGCTTACCTTTAATGCTCACTAGTCCAGAGTACATGTAGTAAGTAGCTCAAAGTACTCTTTTAAAAGCACAAGCACTACATGTTTGCACAGCACCAAAGGATAAAGTAGATGGATACAAATATGCTGGAATTTAATCTTGTTAATTATGACTACAACTGTAGCTCTAGTGGTGACTGGAAGCAGTGAGCTAACCTGCAGTGTGATACAATTAAAGGCAGGATGGGCCATTAGTTGCCAAGCACGTTCTGTCCTATGCATTTGACAGTGCGCCAAAAGACTGGGTTTTGATATATTTCTTTGCCGAAGAAATGTATTGAATGATAGAGCGGAGCAAGTCAAGCATCCAGCATCAACTGTTATAATATTTAAAAGCTGTTTTCATAGTTACCCATTCTATCCTGATAAAATACTGTAACCAGGCAGGTGTCATGTTCCTTGCACAAAACAAAGTACTGTAGCATTGGAAATGCTTGCAGTTTTAAAGACCAAGACTGACACCAGGACTGATCCTGCAGACTTGCTGCATTTTGAGCATAGATAAAAAACCTGGTTTAAGAACCTGGAGAAACCATCTAACCTGACCCCTGCCTGGCATGGCAGCAAGGAAGGAAATTTGCTCCTGTTGGGGCTTTGAGAGAGGAACTAAATGACCAGGGGTTGGCAACCTACGGCCCATGGGCTGGATCTGGTCTGTGGACATGGGGCTTTGGCAGCAGTTGGTTTCCTGTGCCCCCACAGGAAAAAAAGTGGCAGTGGCTGCATCCTAGTGCTTGCCTTTCTGCTTGCCCCTGACCTGAACAGGGTCAATCTGGCCCATGGCCTAAACAACTGAATTCACACTCCCACCTTGTGGGAAGGCTGTGAAACCTGTACAGTCTTTCAAGGGCTGTCTCCCTCCTTTTGCATTTCCTGATCTTTCACTGAAAGCGTGTGAAGATTTATCTTCTGGCATAGGATTTCTTTTCAAGCTCATGCACATTGCTACAACAGGGAGCAGTTCCAACTCCAGTGGAGTCAGTGGCTGATCTCCTACAGGGAGGAGTAAGATTTTCATACAAGACACCGAGTACCATAAAGTACTCCTGGGTCAGCTAGTGTATAAGCACAAATGCAGCTAGTTCAAGAACATCCTGTATAGCACTGCTGCAGGGCCTAGCAGAAATGTTGCCAAAATACGGCTATAATCAGAAAAAGGAAGTTCCCCCACCTCCCTAACATATTTACCTTCTTGCATATTTACATGATTAATATTAATACACAATGCCAAAATCCTCATGCCTTCATTAACCAAACCTTTAAATAGTAAGTATGACTGGTGTGAGGCTTAGCTTTGACTAAACCATGTTGCAAGCTCTGGAAGTTGTCTTTTATTGCCATTATTCTCTTTCAAAATAAAATGAAAAATTGGGCTATCCTGCTTTCCTGCAGGGTTGTGATTTAGAAACACAAAAAATCTGCTCCCCAGTTAGAATTAATTATGAGGAATAAAAGTATCCTTGTGAGGTACTTTAATACCCACCTTTATCTGCTCCATTGGCAGGATGCCAGCATATACAACTGGGATATTTTAGCATGCAAACAACACTCATTTTATAATTTAAGCTGCACTTTTTGATCTTCCCAAATGAGTGATTTGCTTCACTTTTCACAACCTTCCTAGAAATATTTTGTTCTAAAGCTATGCTCTCAGTAGAATTTATGTAAGCTCTTTTAGTTGAATGGAATTACTGGATCAGTAAGGGATACAGTGAAGTGTGTTGCTCCGTCTCTGACTGCACATCCTTACAACATACAGCTCACAATTTCCAATAAATTCGTAACAATCCTTTAAAGCAGGCGTATGCAACCTTTTCTGGCTGTGGACTGGAATGAGCCACCTCAGTTAGAAACGGGAAGGTGGTGCTAGGACCCAGCTGCAGCCAGCTCTTGTCCCTGTGGTGGCACAGAGGGAGCACTCTCAGTCAAAGCTCCCTGCTGCAGAATGTCACTGAAAACCCATGTCTATTGGTTGGATCTGGCTCGTGGGCCCTAGGTTGCCCACTCCTGCTTTGAAGTGCTCTTGTCAGGGTAGTTTCTGGATTATTTTGAATAATTTGAATAGATTTTGAATATCTCAGGATAGTTTATAAGTTAGCTCCACTGGAACATGAATTCTTCCTTAGCAATAGGAATGTGAATTTTCCCTTAGCAGTTCACAAGTAGGGTTGTATCAACTGAAAGCTACTTGACACCAATTCTCTTACACATGACTGTGTGTGTATATTAGACACACACACACACACACACACGATAAAAAGAATCTCCAAAGTATAATGAATTTGTACGAGACTGGCAACTTGGGGCTTGGACAAACGTTCAATTGGAGCGGTTCTAAAAGGAGATTGGAGCGGCTGCTCTTATGCTATAACTCAGCATTTTCCACTGCTTGTGGGTTTATGCCTCACTGTAGTAAAGTCAGCCACTTTCACGCCCTGCTACTTTCCACGTCACAGCTGTTCTCCCTTTCCATTGTCCTGGCTCTGCATGTGCTGTGCCCCATGCCCTCCCTGCAAGAGGACACACCTCACACCGTGGGAAACACCCCTCTAACAAGATGAAGCAGACTTGAAGCTGGAGGGATTTTACTACATCTATACCCCTGCATGCTTGCACACCCATTGCAGCACCACCCCTTTTCCTTTTGACATGGCTCCAAGGGAGCGTTCATTCATACCCTTTGTCTACTCTGCAAATAACACAATTTTCAACAAATTATTTTATGCCCAATTCACTAGATTCCTATCGGATATCCAGGAAAACAAGGCCTGATGTCTGGTATTTGTAAAACCCCAAAGAGACAAAGAAAAAGAACAGTGATTTATGCCATGAATGACGCGTGCCTCCTCAGGCGACAATTTTTGCCCCATCTGGTCCTTGAAAGCGCTCTACAGCTGTGACCAAACAGAAGTGCATAACTGCAAAATGCTTTAAAAGGGCTTGATCCCAATGAAGACATTTCAAAACATACTGCCTGCCAGCCTCCAAGTAGAATGGGAGAAGGGAAAGCATGGGCAACTGGTGGCCCCCGAATCTGGGGGGGCACCAGCGGGGCACAACCAGAGAACAGTTCCCCAGCAGTCAGCCAGCATGGCAGCGGCGGAAGTACTGGCACTTCTGCATGCAGCATGGCCACCAGCAGAGCCAATTTTAAGGGGGGCACAAGTGCTCTCTGTGTCCCCTTACCAGTCAGAGTGCTTGCTGTCAGGGGGGTCACTGGCACTCTCAGGGGGGGGCATGTGCCCTACTATGCATCGCCTATGGGAGAAAGGGAGCTCATTTGAGGGGTTCCCCAGCCAGCAATGGGGGTGAGTGAATTGAAGCCCCCTCACCAATGCGGGGTGAAAACCCCCCCAAACTGAACTCCCTCTGTTCACTTTTGCCCCCTCCCCTTCTGAAACAGGGACAGGCTGGGAGGGAGGAGGGGCTGGTGCTAGGGGAAGCTGGCCGCAGGCTGGCAGCCAGCAGCTAGATTCCCACCCCCCTGGAACCACTAGTGAACTTGTGTTTGGTTTGGGGGATTGTTGTAACTCAAGACACTTCCTGCAAAGCGTCCTCAGTTACAGCTAGGAGCTGCACTTCTGTCTGCATTTATACTGTGCAGATTTTAACCATTCCATGAACATTAAAATTAAATCTAATTAAAAAAATGGTCCTAATCCTCAAAACACTGAGCTCACACACACACCAGGGCTGCCTAACCCTTTCAAATATTTTTTGTTTAATATGCAAGTTAAAAGCTAATATTTTCTCCCTATAAATTGACACAATCTACAAATTTGAAGATTCTTCTGTTATAAATCGGAGCAGAACTAAATCAAGAAGCGGAAGAGAGGTTTCCATGGCATTTTGCTGAACCTGTCTGTCCAAAATGCAGCTTCAGAGCAATGAATTATGAATAAATACCTTTATGTCAGTAATATACCACATGATTTGTAAGCAAACAGCTAAGTGCTATCTGGTGACTATGATTCATTTCCATTGCTTTCCTGAACCTACCAACATCTGCTGTAGAAATGACGCAATAAGCAACCCCCCGTTTGGTGCTACTGCTACTTGGAATTTTATCAAAGTGGCTGTGCAGCAAAACATGTTCCCAGATCTGGGGTCAGAGGAAATGAACAACAGACCAAACGACTGGTGAGAAAGAAACGCTCTGTTTCTAGGAAGGCCATTGCTTCAGGAAGATGAAGTATAAGTCCATTAAAAAAACAAAAACAAAAAACCAAACTTTTTCGGGGAAAATATTCTCCTGTGATGGAACAATGAAAAGCTACTTCATATGTAGATGATCTTCCCTTTTAACCTTCACTACCAGCCAGCAGACATGCATGAAAAATATTTCCTCCACAGCAACAGGAGAAACCTCTCGTCTACAAGGTGTGGATTGAGTCAGTGAAATAAGTCACTGACAGTTAAGAGTGCTCTGTACCTTAACACAGGCCTGTCCCATTTCTGAGTGGCCAGGGGCTGTGCAGAAGGTGCCCCTCCAGCTGAACCAAGCTGGTGCCCCCATGCCACATAGGGTCTCTCACTTCTCCCCAAGCTGCCTGGCTATAGGCTCCCTTAGCCCCATGGTCTGCACTGCACCATCCCACCCCCGAGGGGCAGGGGCAGGAAGCAGAAGCCAGAAGAGGGAAGGAGAGCCTAGAGACTTTGGTGGTGGCAACAGATGACGCGGTGTGGGGAGCGTGCTCAGATCACAAGCCTGGGGGTCAGATGCAGCCCATGGACTTTTCTGTTGGACAATTCTACAAAAAAATAATTTTAACAATTAACAGCTAAATCTTAGCTTAGCGCTGTCAAGTACAGCAGATCTATGCTCTTTGTCCTCTCAGAGTTTACAGTGTCAGGCCCCAATCCTGAAAACCTGCTCAACTCCTGATGGTTAGGGACCTAATTAAATTTGTGGTTTTGTTATTTTCACAGAAACTGCAAAAAAGGGCAATCTCTGCAACTGCTGCAAAAAAATGGCATTGGGTGCAATTTCCCATGGAATCGACGCCTCCAAAAATGCTTATGGGAATGCAAAGATTTAGATTTAAATTTAATACTTAGATTTATAATATGGTAATTGTTATGGTATGTCCACAGAATTAGCTAATTATGCAGTCTTACCTCTTGGCCAATCAGTGCGGGGGGGGGACAGGGCTGACAAGGCTCCGCCGCCAATCCGCAAAATGCCTACAAAATTGGTTTTGTATGCTATGAGTGGGCTGCAAAAAATGCTTCATCTCACCGTAATTTAAGTAGGTCCCCAATTATGGGGTAGGAAAGTCCTTTCCCACTGTTACTTGATTCTGAAATATCATCTATGTAGCAAGAGATATAAAACTAGGAGTGGCACTAATAAGGAAGAAGGTTTAGCACAGGCAAGTATCCCAAATTTTTAGAAGTGTGAGCACACAATGATTTTGCTGACCGTTACTGGATGCTCAGTACTTTTGGAAATTGGAACACTTAGGTGCCTGAATATTATTATTTTTTGAACAAACATTCTTACTATGGGCTAAGCTCTCTTTAAATGCTTAAGAAAGATACATTAGTGGTAGAAATGTAGAACAAACAATCCAAGGATAAAAGGCCAAACACCTAGAAAGAGGTCAAGGGGAATAAAAGCAAGTAATTGGAATAAAATAGCCTAGATCTAAGAGTGCGTTAGGCATTTAACATCTAGTTATGTTTATATACACAAGTCATCTTGATCCCCAGGGCAACTGAAGTGGTCTCTGATTCAGACATCTGAGGATACTAGGGCTGTGCAAAATTTTGCCCAGTGTTTCGTTTCGAAGCATTTCAAGCTCGAAACAGTTAAATCGAAATGAAACAAAAGCCTTTGAAACAGCTTCAAAACAAAACAAGGGAACTCAAAACATTTCAAAACATTTTGAGTTTTGAAGCCAGGCTTACTGGCTTCAGTGCCCCTGATCTGCCTGCCAGATGACAGACCGTTACTGGGTGCAGCCTGCACCCAGCACTGGGAAGATTGGTGCTGCCACTGGCCCCAGGCAGCATGTGACTCCTGTCATCCTATGCGCAGACCGGGGGCATGCACTCCTGGGAGGACTCCGGCACAGCCCCCACAGCCCTTTTGGAGGCAGGAGCACTGATCTTCCCAGTCCCAGCCAGTAGCACCCGGCTCCTGTCATCCAGCAGGCAGATGTGCGCCCCGCCCCCCCGGGGGGGGGGGGGGGGGGGCTGCCGGGGTGTACTGTAGTCCTCCCGGGGATGCGTACCCCCAATCTGCCTGCTGAATGACAGGACCCGGATGCTGCCGCCTGGGGCCAGTGGCAGCACCGATCTTCCTGGTGCTGGTCCCAGGTGGCAGCACCTAGCTCCTGTCATCTGGCAGGCAGATTGGGGGTACAGCTCCTGCAGCCATCTCGGGGGTGTGGGCGAGCCCCCAATCTACCTGCCTGCTGCATTTTATGATTCCCCATTATACCCTAACGGCAAAACGGTGAAACAGCGTTGAAACAGCAACAGTTTTGATGAAACGAAACAGAACAGTGATTTCAAAATGAAACAAAACTCTAAACGAAACACCGTTCCTTTGAAACGGAAGTCGAAGCAGAACGATGCTGTTTCACATACCTCTAGAGGATACTGTGAATGAAGTCAAGGGAAATTGGTACATGCAGAAGAGGCTCAATACAAGAAGGCGTGAGAACCTCATAAATGGGTGAATGGTATTGCAATCACTGCCAGAGAATAGGAACAGGGAGGGAAGGGAATAGGAAGGGTTATATATATCTTGCGGGTCCTCAACTCTGGGTATCCATTTTCAAATCTGTTGGTGTGGCAATGGAGAACAAAAAATATGCACTGTTTTAAGGCAGGGCTGCGCCTCATTGACTCATTGAGGGACTCATCCCACTGGCAGAAAGTCAGGCATCAAGCACATGGCTCTCACATGAAAGTACTTTTATCTTGATTAATTATGGCTGTGCTTAGTAGCAGTTTTGAAAAGCCTTGCCTAGAGTCCAACGTTTGCTGTACTTTTAAAAGGTTTTGCTAACACAGCTAGGGAGGTACACGTGGGTGGGTGGGGACAGAGTGCCACCACGCACTATCCTGCGCTGCTGAGCAAGCACTGCCTGCCTGGCCAGATGCAGAAGGCAGGGGAAGGTCACATGCGGTAGCCACGCGCCACCCCTCTCCCCTGCTTGGCATCCGGCTGTCAGGGGTACACGGATCCAAAAAGGGTGAAAACAAAGCACATTCCTAAGTGTCACAACCATGCTTTCAAAAGCACTGGGGTAGGCACAGTTATATTGGCCAAAAAGCCTTTTGCTGGTATTGCTCATTCTCTTCAGGAATGATTTAAAGAAATATAAGGGAATAAGGTACTCTTGCTAATATAAGATGGATTCCTACTTGAGGGGTTTACAACACTATCTATACTGGCAAACTCTATAAGCAAAGAGTTTCATCTATAGGCAAAGCCTAAGCCTCTAACCACTGTGACCATTAGCCACTTCTTTTAGAAACTTGCATTAAATACCATTCTGTAAATACACCATTAGGTGTTCAAGCTGTTTATAATATAGAATTTAATAAGGATAATTTTTATAGTGCAAAGATGCATTAAAAAAATTCTTGTTAAGACTGCTGGTTGTTTCTAAGTCCTAGAACTCCAACTCATCCAGTAATGAACAGTGAAATTAGAAAAAAAACTATGCCCATTATAATAAAGGCCAATCAATTGTTATTAGAGTTCCCCATTTGCCAGCTGGAGGAGACTCAATAATGTTGGGATGCTGCTCTTGATGGCAGACCCACCATTTTCTATTTTATTCTCTGTATGTGCAGATAAAAGGAAAAGTTGTTTCGCTCTACTCCTCTGGCTTATTTTTTAAAAGAAAAAGAAAAGCATACTTCATCTATTGTATGGAGCCTACAGGTGAAAAAACAAAAATATTTTCCCTTCCTCACAGAGTTTTAGTTATTTTACAGAATCATACTGCAAGATGTCCCAAGCCCCACACTCCTACTGCAGTGGGGCTGGAGTGGAGTGGACTGGAAGGTATTCAGAACTTACAGGAACAGCTCAATACCACGATGAGCAAGACTTGCAAGTCTAAAATCAACCCCCCCATACAAACATACAAAAGTGACTTTATTTTTGTGGGACAGAAAATGTGAAGGTGATGAGAAATGAAGAAGTAATGAAAAAGATGCAACAAGCAACAGTTTATTTGTAAAAAATCCTTTAAAATTTTACTACATCTTAAAAGATTAAGGAAAAATAGTATTAATATATATACATACAGTATATATACACGCACACATGCACGCGCACACACATTGCACCATTAATTTTACAAGCTTTTCTGAATAGAAGAATGGGTCTTGTTCCCTCATAAGTTTTAAAGTTCTCATTGCAAGAAACTTTGCTTCCTTTTTTAAAATCTTCAAGTAGAGGAAATAAGCAAACAAGGATCTAATAGCAGAAAACCATTTGCTATGCACAAACAACAATTGATAGCTATACAATACTATTCTGCAGTATTTAGCATTTTGCACGTGTCTTTGAAAACTCCACAATTCATGTGATCTTTTACCTGAGATGTGTTGAAATAATGAAGCGTGACAGTGGGTAGGTTTCAATAGATTTTCAAATAAATCATGGTCCAACTAAAAACAAAGCTGATTAAGTATTATGCATCAATACCCACCATATTGACGTGAAAACTCTTTGTACAATGACTCATTATCAAATGTCTTAAACCACAGAAAAAATACAGAGGCAAGTGCCATTTGCAATGACCAGCATGCAGACAGTTTAAGTGAAACAGAGGTAGTGTCTTTTAATTTCAACAGGATCATTCAATTCAACCACACCCTCTTCTGCAAAAGGCACTCACTTTTTCATTTATAAATATGGTGTTAAAGTCAAGCAAACTGGCTGTAAATGTTGTTGGGCTTTCCATCCCTCCCACCCTACAAATATAAAAGTTAAGCAGAGGACATGGTGAAAGGAAGAAACAGGGAGTAAGAAATACACATTTTAGATCAATGTGCAATTTTTTCTCTTTTTAGGAAAACTGAAATGTTTTAAAAAACAGTTAATAGTACATCTTCCAAAAGTTAGCCTTCCAAGTTAAAATGGCAGTATTAAGCAGCAGCACATTGTATATCCGAAACAAGAGTTGTAGAACACTAGAACACCAGCCTTTTAATAGCTAAAGTAAAAAGCAACAGTTCACAGTTAAAAGTAGGAAGATTATTCACATAAAAAGGTGGTGCTGATGCAGGATAAAAATCCTTTCACACAGAAGCTTATAAATTAATATATAGAGAGCCTCTATTATACTGTAACTTTTATACTTTCTGCAGTTTGAAAGAAATAATGTCCATGCAAAACTTCTGTTCTTACCGTGACAC
This sequence comes from Alligator sinensis, assembly GCF_000455745.1. Lineage (NCBI taxonomy): Eukaryota > Metazoa > Chordata > Crocodylia > Alligatoridae > Alligator > Alligator sinensis. The sequence continues at coordinate 2,637,862 of NW_005841902.1, forward strand.
TACTGAACTAATTGAATTATAAGATGTCCCACTGTTACAACTCGAAGCATAGGCTTCTTGGCCATTAGCATCTAAACTGATTTTGAATACAGGCGATGCCTTCAATAAAAAGTCTGCTGCATCTCTGCGGCCTAATTCCCTCAGCTTAGACATCAGGATACCTACAATGCTTTCAGGAGCATTGCTCCATTCCTGCAGAAGGGCATGGACTGGGCTTGGAAGGAAGTCATTATTTGCATTGTACTTTGCAACAAAATCAGGAAGACCCAGGTTCATAGCAAGAAGGCACCAATCCTTGCCCATGGGATCAGGTGGGTCCAAAAGTCTACTTAGTTTTCTCCTTGTAAGAAGATTCAGATCTGAAACATGAATATCCATGCCTAAATTTCCCTGCGAGTAGGCATCAAGACATCCAAAGCACAAGATACTGCTAAAGCTTTCTTTATATCCACCCATGGTGTTGGTCAGTGATGTCTCCTTTTGGCTTTGTGCCCGAAAAAAGTCTCTAGGCTGGTAGATCATGACTGGTTCATGATGTTCTCTTAGCTGCTGAGGGCTAAGGTAATGTTTCACAGTCAGAAGGCCGGGTAATGTTGTTGCCATTAAATTATCAATGGTGCTGCATACAGAATCTAGAAGCAGGCAGCACTTGATCTTCTCTGTTTCCAGTCCTCTAACTTGAACCTCTATGCCCTGACCATGGTTGACTAGCAACACTAAAAGCTCAGCTCCCCGGTTCACAATCTTTGATCCGTTTACCCACAGACGGATATCTGCATCTCCCTCTGTGCTTTGCTGGTGAATCCACCTACAAAGATTCACTTGAACTTTATGAAAAATTCCACAAGGGAATGGGGTGAGGTGTTCCACAGGAACAATTCTTACACCACCATAAATCATGACCTCGTCCTCTTCGTCTGTCCAAGACCTGTGAAGATTGTCTGTCTTGATCAGAGCAGGAATATCCACCATTGTTCCACTGCAAAGGTCTCTTGCACAGATATCCATGGCATCTAAAATTTGGATCAGTTCTTCCACATCCACTGTCTGACATCCGCTGTCTGATACAAGGCGCTGGATGTCCTCTATTGTATATCGACCTCTGTAATGATGTAGGGCTTTTGGGTTCTCCACAGACAGGATTTTTCCGAGGACATTAGAACAGAGCCAGCGAGGATCCAAGAGCACTACATCTTGGACAGTTTCACTCTGCATGATGTTAATCTGTTGGCAAAGAAGAAAGTTACAAATTATCTTATGAAGTAAAGGCAACAGCAGATCTACTCTTTCCATAGCATGACGACGCAATTGCGTAATTAAATTACTAAATGCAGAAAGATAACAATGCGGTTTGTTCCCTTCATGTACTCTTTATGCAGGATCTGGCTTCTTGATTTGCTTTCTTTTGCTGGGAGAATAAGGTTCACAGATTTTTCCAATACTCTTTTAGCAGAAATGCTTTTTTTAAATGCACTTCAATTTTCTATGGACAGACAAAAATATTTTGGAGTAAACTGCAGTTTCTCCTGCACCCCTCAATTTGCCTTAATTTACCTAAGGTTGTTTTTTTTTTTTTTGGGGGGGGGGGGGGGGGGGTTAATTCAGGTGTCAGATTTGCTCATACCTCCAATCTTTAAATAGCACAGCTAGGCCAACAATTTTAGGCATTAAACAAACCTGCAATGACTATTCAGTCATTTTTACTCTTACCTTTCAGACTGCAATATCTACACAATATTGTTGGGATAAGGCAGGATGGGAAATCAAATCAGAATATCTACTCTAACACAGCTTGTTATATGGACTTTTATTCAAATTTAGTTTAATTCACTGTGGCCTTCAAGACAAGGCATCCTGGCTCTCTCTCTCTCTCTCTATGTACACACACACTTTCCTTTTTTTAAAAAATTCCTCTAAGCAGCAGTTTGTTACATTTTTCATGCAGCATTCCAATACCAGAAACCAGAGTTCACAATTTCAGTCATTTCAGATTTTCTTCATTGTTTTCAATTAAACAGAATAAAAGGTACAAAGCCTATGCTCTTCTTCCAAATGGGCAAAGCTTAACTGGATGTCATGCAGAATTTCCAGAAATTGCAAGTAGGTCATCACAAAAATAAATGCAGTTCGAATAAACACTTACTTCTCCTATACTGTGCAACTGCTGGGCAATATGCCGTAGATCTTCTTCGCTGGCTAGTGGGTTAAGCTGATCCTGCACATCGTATACAAACTGTTGCAATGACATCAACTGGTTGGGCCCATTCATTTTTCTCCAAGAAGGAAGGGTGGAGATTATTTTTTCACACAGGTGAGTCATAGGTGGACACATCTAACAAAAGCATAGAAAACATCAATTTAGGGACCTACTTCTGATGTGCTGTTAAACACATGGATTATATTTTTCAGAAAGTGCTGCTGTGAACATCCTGCAAACTTCACAGGAACAGAATGCAGGGTCTGACTGTGATGGATCAAAGACCCCTCCAGTTCTTTGTTTCCTGGAGAGATGGACATTTCAATTTTGCAAGACAGTTTAAGAACAACTTTCTGGTCATCATCACAAATAAAAAGACAAGTCTTACAATGTGAGCCCAGTATACCTGGGAGCACATGCTCTAACTAAATCTCTTGATAAGCTTAAATAATGTCTTTGAGTGAGTGGTATCAATTGCTTCCATTCATTTGGGGGTTTACTTGAAAACCAAAACAATTTAAAATGATCAACATTTCCTTCTTGATCATTTTAACAGAAACATCTAGCTAGTTTCATTAAGCTGCAACCCTCCACCCCACTTCTCTGCTGCTAAAAGCCCCAGCAGCTTCTGCCATGACAACTTCTACAGTGCAACTGTGTATCTGTATACAAAAATCTACAGCACACAAAGCTGAATGATTGAGGGTAGCATAAAACAGGAAATTTAATACCAAGACAAGCACCAAAGGGACAACGAACTTGTAATGCAGTCAGCATATTTTATTCTAGGGCTGTCATTCGCGATTAATGCATTAATCACTGTTTGAATTCATTTTTTTAACACATTAATTGTGTACGTGGTTTTGGAGCCCGTCCCCAGGCTCCACTCTGCTGCCATCACTGCTGCCCCTAGGCACCCCCTATGTCTCCCCCAGCGTGCATGGAACGGCAGGAGGCCCCCTGTGCCCCTGGACGAACCACCCGCAGCTCTGTCCCATGACCCACACCCTGGCCCTGGGGCCCCATTCACCCCAGCCTCTGCCCCACTCCCTCCCTCACCATGGGGGCCTCAATGTGCCCCCCCCTCTTCCCTCCCACAGACTTACCTGCCGGGCAGTGTGTGTGTGTGCGCGCGCGCGCGTGTGTGTCCATGTGTGTGCACCTCTGTCTGTGTGCGCGCGCACATCTCTGTCACTCCCAAACCACAGCCCACCCCCAGCCCTGCTGCTGCCCCTCACTCCTGACCCACAGCACCCCACATCCTGCCAGGGTGTGTGGGAACCTCCCCCAGGCTCCAAAACCTACACATGCACCCACAGCACCTGACACCTTCACAAATTCCACCCCCCACCTCCTAACCATACAATGTACCTACATAATTTTGCATAACTTTGTTTTTTTCTGTGCATAATTTCGATTTTTTAGCTGTGCAATTAAAATTGCAATTCATTGCAACTATTTTTTAAATCTTGCAACTAATTCCGATCAAATTTTTAAATTGTTTGACAGACCTATTTTAGTCAGATGAAGCCTCCTTTTGAAATGTCCACAGAGACACTGCACAATTCCTACAGAACTTAGGGAATATTGCTGCTGGAAAATAAAGTCCCAGACAAAACTTCAGTCAATTTGCCATAGGTCCACAGAACCTTGATTATTTTACCTTGCTCCAACTTGAAAGTAACTTATTTTAGAACATGCACCTAGAAACATTGACACATTACCAATTAATTTATCTCCAACCAAGCAATAGTATTGCCCTGGCATGCAACGATGCACGCATTACTTCCCTGCACAGTAAATGCATTCTGCAGGCCCCCTCCAGTACTCTAAAAATGGCAGAAGCACTCCAAAGGGAGCCCTGAAAGAGTCCAGTACTGTTTAGGAGTGCTACAAAATGAACTGCTTCTTGTTATATATGTATGCTTTATGGACCTTAATTCAGGCTACAAACTTTTCTTAAGGAATATCTTGCCCACTACAATTGCCTTGTATGTGATATTACGCATAACATCTAGCTGTGATATTACAAATAATATAATATTTAAATCAGTGAAAGTTATTAATCCTCATCTGAGACAATTTACATCTTACTAGAGTGGAACACAGACTAGTAATAGCAGGAGCCAAGAGTTCATATTTACACTGGGAAAATTTACAAAGAATTCCTTTGGTGGAAGTGAACAGATGCTAATGCCAGTGGGAATCTTAATGTAGCAAATGTTACAAGGCTCTGGTGTCAGAACCCTCCTCTCATCATCATGCCTGTTAAAGCTGCTGTTAGCAAGGCTAATTGACACTGTGGTAACAAGTCCCACCTCCTGAGACCTGACTATGTTAAAAAACTCCCACAAGAGTTGACAGCTGCTCAGGGGAACTGGTGTTTGCCAGAATGAAAATTCTTCAGCAGAATTCTCTCTGCAAAGCGGTAGGTTGTCATTTCTGGGATAAAGCAGTTTTGAAACTGCTCTTGATGTTAACTGGAAACCTTACAGGTATCAGCAAGACAAAGTGGCACTGAAGTACTGCTGAAATGTATATTAGAAACTTGTAGTTAATCAAGTGTCCATCAAAACAACTCAAAGGTTAAAGAACTTTTTTGGGGAATGATATACACCAAGGTGCTGTGAGACTCAATGCAGAATTAAGGCATTGTACCTTTTAAAGCCACATAAGTGAGAAAAGCACGTCTAAACAGAAGTATTGTCAAATATTTAAGAAACACAATCTTCTTCCTAACTTACAATTGCCATCTTTGACTATAAGAAATGAAGAGGTTTTACTTCTTCCTGTTTCCATTTCTTTTACTTTTGGCATTTTTCTCACTTTGGGCAGTGCTAGATAAGACTTCCTGGTTCAAATGAATTAATATATCACTGATAATACACTGATGGTTAGGTTGCATCTTTAAAAGAAAAAGTAGAAAAGGCGTTTCAAATGTAAAATAATGGGAATCATTTCCATACTTGCAAGGAAAGATTTTTTGTGGGTAATATCTTTTATTGGATGAACTGCATGATTGGGATAGGCAGACAAACTTTGAGCCTTATTTGATATGATAATGATCTTTTGAATATAGAAGGGTCTGCAAGTTCACTAGCAACTGAAATGTGTCTGTGAACAGCCATCAGGGAATGCTCTTCCCTTCAAAAACCCAGACCTCCATGATGTATGGACCAAGAGCCACTTTAATGAAAGTATCCAGAGTATCTTGTGTATCAGTGCCTCCATGCTGAAAAATGGTGGTGGGGGTGCTTTAAACTAAAGCTTGTCAAATGAACTTTAAAGTGCCGCTGCCACCATTTTTCAGTGCAGGGAGCTAATACATGAGACGCTGGAGTCTTTATCACGCTCTCTGCCACAAAATTACCATGCTCCAGCAGAATTAATTAATTAATCAATCACGTCTGCTCTGACTCGCTGTAATTACAGCACATTGGAGCAGCCTCGCTGCATGTGTATAGGCGCCCCCGAGAGTCCTGTTGCAGAAAAACTTCCCAACATATCCTCAAATTGGAGTTCCAAATGCAGCTGGCCTCTTTGACATTAGCACATTACTTACAGAAATGACTTGGCTTCTTAACTCTTGCAGATGATTTCGCAGAAGCTTCATATCTTTAGAGCCAGATGCTCCAGCATCCAAAACAAATAACTTGTCTGAAATTTGAAGATCATTTCCAAACCTAAGAAACAGCCGATACATTCATTTATTAATTTATAGTCCTAAACCAAACTTTAAAATTTACTTATCCAGATGTTTTATTCAAAATAATTAACTTTTTTTCTTTTCTCTTTAGCTTAAGGGAATCATAAAAATAAAATTAACAGAAAGTGCAAAAAATTAAAGTCTGGTTATTATGAAAGGAGAATTATTAAAAGGAGAGAAGTTACTAATTATTTGTATTTTATTCAAGGTAAATAGAATTGCTAAGAGCAGATATCACTCACTTAAAAACAAAACAAAAAACCCTAGGAAAAATGGTGTTCCTGAGATAAGAGGTACTTGGATCAGAACAAAGGAATTGCAGGTAATGGCAAATATACATTTTGTTATAAATATGAGGTCATCCCGCTTGGTAGTTTTTATTTAAAATAGTTTGGATGTTGGTTTAATACAGGCAACTTTTTCCATTACCCTCACACCTTTTAATATTTGCTAACATTTCTTTTCCCTTTTTGCAAGCATAGCAATGAGATATATTTATTGGTTGCAACTCCAAGAGTTGTACCCCGGTACCCAATCACTGCTTATTTCAGTAGAGCAGGACATTGTGCTAAATGTTAGAATAGAAGTGTAACGTGTGGCTTGCAAGAAAGTATTCCCTTATGAACTTATTGTGAATGTTGTTTATTTTACTTTCTAAGACAAAGGCCATTGACAGACATTCATTTAAAAGTTGCGATGAGATATAATCCATGATCCCAAAAAAGTGTATTATTTTGGGGGCTGGCTTCCTTTTTGTGACACCATTAATTGCCTGAATGTATGGCTGGATTACTATTTAAAACAGGCAACCCCCACTTAGTGCTCTTGTTTCCTGAAAAAAAAAAGAGCATTAAGCAAAACGAGTGTTAAGCGAAACCAAAAGTTTTTGATGACCCGAGATGGTGACAGAGTGTTATAACGACACTTGCTGAGCGCTAAGTGGAATCAAGTATCCCTTTAAAATGACTGATATAGTGAAATAGCGCTAAGTGAAACAGCATTAAGCAGGGGTTGCCTGTACATGAACAACAGACTAATCGTGTCTCAAGTGTAACATCTGCTGGGGTCTAATTTGGGAAAACAGTTAAATGCTGCCTTTTCATTCTCTCCAAGAATTCACAATGGATGTCAGTAGACCTTTCCAAATACACTGATTCTCTTCTTTCACACTCTAGGCTCATATCATCCATATTGCCACAGAACCCTTTAGAATATATAAAATCCACACAATCAATACTTTAAAAAAATTATTGTGCATCTTGACTACAATTTAAGGTAAAGACTAAAATTCTGCTGTTAACTCATTCCATCATTTCCATGCAGTACAACTGCACTGAACAGTCATCTATTTTTCTGATGCTGTTATAATACTACGGAACTAATGTATAATCCAATCTGTTAGTACTGGTGTTTGGGGCATGTTCTAATCTCAGCAGTGTAAAAGTTACTGAGAAAAGGCGACTTGCTCATTTTGAGCACCAAGTGTTTCACTCTTACACTGAAAATATCTAGATCAGTTACAATATAGAACAGCTCTAAAGCATGAGTTTTATTTACGTGTGTACCACTTAATATTAATTCCAACAATACCTCTTAATTTGACAGCAAGCCTTACTATTTCTCATCCAGATATTGTATTTAAAACTTAAAAAAACTACAGTCTCCTTTTCTCACCTATTTCTGATTTCTTTCAATAATGACATATCTTTGTCATAGCCAAACTCTCCTCCAACAGGGCGTGGAAGGTTCACAATGTCAGCATGGGTGGCCACCAGAACAACACGCAATGGATTTTTCAGCTTCCCACCGTATGCTACATGAGAAAGAAAAATACACACCCAGAATGAAGAGATGTCACAGACAGTGTACTCTTATTGTACCATTGGAGCAGAGATGAATTTTATGCTACTGACATATTAGTTGCTTGTGAAAATGCATTGGCCAACTTCACAAGCAACCCGTCATGCTTCTGTGTTAACTTAGGGTTGATATGATCTTGCTTACAGTCCATTAGATAGCCTAGATGAATGCTTGCCCAATTATGAATAATGTTAGAATTGCTATAATGTTTCACTTTTTTTTTTTAAATCAGGATAAATTATTGTTACTAAATAAGACCATCTATGTATCATCTATTAACTACATACTGTAAAACTGGTTAGGAAAAAAAAACATTTAAGTTAATAACAGTAGGTTCTTGCATGGGTCCCTGATAATATTTTGGATGGTCTTCAGTACCACAGAAACATCTTATAAACAAAACACAGACAATCTACAACATTCATACAGTAGTATGAATGCTACTGTACAGTACTTACACAAACAATGAACTCTCAATTTAGGTGAGAGTTAAGTAGGAAAGCCTGGGAAACCATGAAAAAAAATGAGAAAGAGAAAGATACAAATGGCATATGAATGAAGTGACAGTACAGAACACACATTTAAACAGCCTGTTCTCAACTATATTTCTGGGGGGGGGGGACACAAAAAACAAATCTGCCAAATTTACAAGTCACCAGGTCCACTACAGTTTCACTCCATCCTTACTCTGGTTTAACTTTAATCAACTTCAGTGGAAAGTTAATAATCCAGTGAAGACTGAATAAGATCAACAAAACTGGATCCATTATGCACAAAAGTCCTTTATGTCTACAAATTAAAAGTTATCATTCTGTAATTCTATAACCTTTAAAGGAATATATAAAAACATACAGCTACCAAGCTTTTTCCTGGGTTTTTATGAAGGACTGAATGGAGAATTTACTTGAATCCAAGATGATGCTTCTCTCTCCAATTGACATGGTGGGGGAGAGGGAGCTCATCTTAGATTTGAGTGCTGGTGATCCTGTGGCACCTATCTGCAAGTGCAGAGCAGGGAAAGCACAGGGTTGTCCTGGAGTGCTCTGGGTCACACCTAGGCACTCGGGGCCATTATCCTGCAGAATCAGGTCTCTGAAGTCCTGGGAGTACCTGCCTGGGGTGGCTGGAGAGTGTGGTCAACTCAGAGCTGCTTGTGCTCTCACCTATTGAGAAAAGAGTCACCTACTACAAAAACATGGCACAAGCTATTACTAAGAACTGTCACACATTTGGGGTGTAACAAGGGGCAGGGACATCTGTTTGCAGCCTAAGGATTTTCAGCAATGGATAAGCTGCATAATTATTGGTTATAGTTCAATGAGAGCTCTTTACATATAGTGCTAATTATTTTGGAAGAAGGATGGACCCTCTCAAGTTTGCAAAGAGTTTACTGGGAACAAGAGGAGGAAGGGGAAGAGGAACCAGAAGCCAGGCACCAGATCCTACTCGGGAAGGTGAGTGAGCCAGGGCTGTACGAATAGCTCGCTGAGTGTTTGTTTTATGGGCTGTATGTTTGGGTGTGTGCTCTGAGCAGCTGGGATTGCTGCTAGCTGGGTGATTGCTGCTTACCTCTGACAAAAGCCCTAACAAGGGGGGAGCCAATCTAGGCCCAAACAGGTATATAAAAGATGACTCTCCGAGCGACCAGGGAGCAAACAAACAGCGCAATTTGCAAACAGGTCAGTCTGCTGCCCCCCTCTTTGAAGGGGATCTTTTAAAGGTAAGCTCTTTCTTTGATTAAGAGTAACTAACCTACCCATAAGTGGCTAAAACTCAGCAGTTAGACCAATACTTAAGCCCCTTACTTGACTAGAGTCCAGAGCAAGGGGGGTTCGCTAGGGAGTTTGAAATTCTCTCGCCTTCCTTCACTAAGCTTGGTGAGAGGAAGCAAGTTAGCAGGAGAAAGGGAACATTTCAAGACCAAGGAGCAGAGAACAGGCCAGCTTACAGGGGAGTTTGCTAGGAAAGGTCTACTTGGAAAGAGGGGCAGAGAGTCAGTGGGTTAAGAAACCCAGAGAAACGGTTGGAGGACAATTGCAATGCTAAGCCACTGCCACTGCCAGCTCGTTCTCTGCTTGCACCTGAGGCATCTATTTTGCCAGGACCGCTTACCAATGAGGCTTCCACCCAGGTCCTAGTTTGGTTCTGTGGAGACTCTGGTTTGTAGGTTCCTTCCAATGACAGCCAGGTGGGGGAGTGCCAGTGATGTGAGCGGTACCTTACGGTGGTGTCTCTCAGGGAACAGGCAAGAGAGCTACAGGAGAAGTTGGCAAGGTTGTGAAGCATCTTATGCCACGAGGACTTCAACAATTCAATCCTGGAGAAGAGCTCTAGGACTGCAGAAGAATGACTGCCAGAGGCACTGCTAGAGAAGAAAGAGGATATGGACTCTCATGAAAGGTGGAAACTGTAAGCCTGTGACCTTTGCATCCCTGTGACAGTTTGTCTGGAGAACAGATATGGAGCCCTAGCAATAGAGGAGGAGAAGCACTTTCTGTTGGGATCAAGGTTGGGAAGATCAAGACCACTACCACCAAGAGGAAGTGACAGGTGGTGGTAGTTGGAGACTCCCTTCTGTGGGGGACAGAGGCATCCATCTGCTGGTCTGACCTACTGTCTTGAGAGGTCTGCTGTTTGCCTGGGCCTTGGATCCAAGATGTCATGGAAGGATTACCAAGACCTATCTGACCCTCTGACTACTATCCCATGCTGCTCATTCACATGGGCAGCCCACATAATACTGCCAGGGCAACCCAGAGCAGATTAAAAGTGACTACAGGACTCTGAGTGCAAGGGTGAAGGGGACAGGGGCTCAGGTGGTGTTCCCTTCAATCCTTCCTGTCAAGGGAAGGGGCCCAGGCAGGAGCAGATGTATCCTGCATATCAATGGATGGCTAGGAAGATGGTGTTGCCAGCAGGGTTTTGGTGTTGCCAGCAAAGTTCGACCTTGAGATGTTGTTCCAAGGATTGCTAGGAAGAGATGGGATCCACCTGACAAAGAGAGGGAAGAACATCTTTGCAGATAGGCTTGCTAACCTAAGGAGGAAGGCTTTAAACTAGGTTCACCAGGGGATGGAGATCAAAGCCCTGAGGTAAGTGGGGAGGCAGGTGACCTGGAGGAAGCACAAGCAAGAGGGGGCAATGGGGGAAGAATTCTCATTCTTTCTGAGAAAGCAGGGCAATTGGCTAATTACTTCATGCGTCTGTGAGCCTGGGAAACAAGCAGGAAGAATTGGAAGTCAGTGGCACATGTGATGCGATTGGAATACCACAGACTTTGTGGGATAGCTCGCGTGACTGGAGTACTGTTATGAATGGGTACAAACTGTTCAGGAAGGACAGGCAGAGGAGAAGAGGAGGAAGAGTCATTCTTTATATAAAAGAGCTCTATGACTGCTCATAGCTCCAGTACAAAAATGGAGATAGGCCTGTTGAATGTCTCTTGGTTAAGGTCAGAGGGGAAAGCCACAAGGGTGATGTGGTGGGTGCCTGCTATAGACCACCAGAACAGGAGGATGTGGTAGATGAGGCTTTTTTCAAACTGCTAGCAAAAGTTTCCCAATAATGGGCCCTGGTTCTCATAGGGGGACTTCAATTACCTTGACATCTACTGGGAGGGCAATACAACAGTACACAGGCAATCCAGAAACTTTTTGGAGAGTGTTGGGGACAACTTCCAGGTGCAAGTGCTGGAGAGGCCAATAAGGGGCTGTGCTCGTCTTGACCTGCTGCTCACAAACAGGAAAGAATAGGTGGGGAATGTGCTAGTAGATGGCAACTTAGGCAGCAGTGACCATGAGATGATTGAGCTCAGGATCTTGAGGAACGGAAGGATGGAGAACAACAAAACAAACACCTTGGACTTTAGAAAGGCAGACTTCTACCCACTCAGGGAACTAATGGGCAGGATCCCCTGGGAGGCCAGTCTGTGGGGTAAGGGAGTCCAGGAGAGCTGGTTGTATTTTAAAGAAACTTTACTGAGGGTGAAGGAATGAACCATCCTGAAGTGCAGGAAGACTAGCAAGCATGGCAGAATGCCAGATTGGCTTCGCAGGGAACTCTTTAGTGAGCTAAAACATAAAATGGAAGCTTACAAGAAGTGGAAGCTTGGACAAACAACTGAGGAGTAGAAGAGTATTCCCTTGGTCATGCAGGGATAAAATCAGGAAGGCCAAAGTGCAATTGGAATTACAGCTAGTAAGGGATGCGAAGGGTAACGAGAAGGGTTTTTATAAATATGTCAGCAAAGGAAGATAAGGGAAAATGTGGGTCCCTTACTGAATGGGGAAGGCAATCTAATGACAGATAATGCGAAAAAGACTGAAGTACTCAATGCTTTTTTACCTCAGTCTTCATGGGCAAGGTCAACTTCCAGACTACTGCACCTAGCAGCACAATTTGGGGAGAAGGTGAGCAGGCTACAGCAGTGAAAGAACAGGTTAGGGATAGTTTAGAGAATCTGGACATGTGTAATTCCATGGCCCAGATGCAATGGATCTGAGGATGTTAAGGGAGTTGGCTGATATGGCTGCAGAGCTGCTGGGCACTATCTTTGAAAACTCTGGGTGATTGGGAGAGGTCCCTGACAACTGGACAAGGGCAAATATAGTGCTCATCTTTAAGAAAGGGAAGGGGGATCCAGGGAACTCCAGACTGGTCAGCCTCACTTCAGTCCCTGGAAAAATCATGAGGCAGGTCCTCAAGCAATCCATTTTTAAGCACTCGGAGAAGAAGGTGATTAACAACAGTCACAATGACTCACCAATGGGAAGTCATGCCTGATCAACCCAATTGCCTTCTATGACAAAATAACTGGCTTTGTAGATGTGGGGAGAGCAGTGGATGTGATATACCTTGACTTTAGTAAGGCTTTTGATACGGTCTCCAACAACATTCTCACATGCAAGCTAAGGAAGTATGGGCTGGATGAATGGACTGTAAGGTGGATAGAAAACTGGCTGGACTGTCAGGCTGGAAGGGTAGTAAACAATGGCTTGATGTCTTGTTGGCAGCCAATATCAAGTGGAGCGCCCCAGGGGCTGGTCCTGGGGCTGGTTTTGTTCAATATCTTTCTTCATCAACAATCTGGAAGATGGGATGGAGTTCACCCTCAGAAAGTCTACAGGTAACATCTGCTGGAGGGCAAGGCTAGGATCCAGAGTGATCTAGACAAACTGAAGGACTGGACCGATCCCATGCACCAGTACAGGCTGAAGGCGGACTGGCTAAGCAGCAGCTCTTCAGAAAAGGACTGGAGGGATTACAGTGGACAATAAGCTGAATACAAGTCAACAGTGTGCCCTTGTTGCCTAGAAGGCTAACAGCATACTGGGTTGCATTAGTAGCAATGTGGCCAGCAGATCAAGGGGAGTGATTATTTCCCTCTACCCATCACTGATGAGGCCTCATCTAGAGTACTGTGTCCAGTTGTGGGCCCCCCACTACAAAAAGGATGTGGACAAATTGAAGAGAGTCCAGTGGAGAGCAATGAAAATTGTTAGGGGGCTGGGGCACATGACTTATGAGGAGAGGTTGAGGGAACTGGGCTTCAATATTATATTTTCTGCAAATTCTTGAACTTTTACTGTCTGAACTTCTTGTATATTGTTTCTTATAATAATTATATTGGTATAATATATATATATTGTTTCTTATAATAATTAGCCTTGTTTTAACCCTAAATGGAAATGAACAGCCCCTTAGATGCCTGAAGTGGAGGAAGCAAAACCAATGACGGCTGGCATTTGTTTTGTGAATAAGAATATTTCCTGGTAGAAAGAATGTAGATATTTTAACTTGGAATGGACACTTTGATATCCCTTGCCTGATGATTCCACAGTAGCTTTATTATTTAACAGGTGTTCTTCCCCATGTAGCTCTAGCGACCTATGACAGTTCTGGCTGATAAAGTCAAGACAGATCTGTGAGGGTTGTGTTTTCTAAACAGTAAGGGCCTGTGAATGTATGCTTCATTGCAATAAAAGCTACATTAGTTATCCTAAAATAAGTGAATTTAAAAAAATAAAGGGAGGATTAAATCAATTGGTATGAATCTCAACTAACTCACTCCAAGCTACATGTGCAATGGAAACATTAGATAGTTGATGCTGTTTAGAAACCAAACAACATTTGATCAGGTAGTCAAGGGACATTTACTTAAAGCATTGGACTCCATTTACACTGATACACAAAAAAGTTGAGAAAACAAAATTTCAAACCCAAACACAGCTGTAGCTAAACAGGTCTGGACAGAGCATGCAAAGAGCTTTAAAAAATGTGATTCTCATTTAGTTGGGGTTGGATTTAAAAACAGAATTTAAGGTTGTTTTCAAACTTTGTTTAAAAGGTGTAGGGCATCTGGAACTTCTACTGAGCTAATGAGCATGTCAAATATCTGACTCGACAAGAAAGATCCAAGCTAAGCTGCTAGAGAGAAATCAGAAAACCATGTTACTGAAGTGCCAGGGTAACTTCAGTGGGTCAAAATAGTGTATAAAGCCGTAGTAAGGCTCTCTGTTCTGCAGTGGCCTACTACCTTAGCAGGAGAATTGTATTTAAAAGTTGAATGTAATATGATACAGATGAACAAAGACAGGACAGGACTCACTGTGTAGATTTTACAGAGGAATCAAGTATCAAGTTTTTTCTTTCCCCCACTGAACGTGTATAAACACAGAGCGTAACATACCTATGGGCTCCTCAACTGGAACTAGCGATTTCAGGAAACTGAGCCAAAAGGTCATTTGGTTTAGCTGGATTTCATAAGGTTCCTCAAGACTGAAAAGCACTATGTGAATTGCAGTAGGATCATTTGCAGCAAAATAATCATAACAGCAGAAATATACAGGGTTCCCAGAGAATTCCCACACGCTGAAATCACCAACTCCTATAAAAAAAAGGACAGATATAAAATAGGTAAACCACCAGATATAAACCCTTCATCCACAATGGCAGACAGATGTTGGCGATGTCATATGGGCTATATGGGACACATTCTCTCTCTGAATGCTGGGACTGGTAGGGGAGAAAAATTGTGCAGTAAAGGGAAACAAGAAAACTGAAGGGGTTTTAGAGAAGCTCAAGCACTGACTCTTCGGTTTACACCAGGAGAAAATCCTTTTCCAGGACTGACAGGAGGTAGCCATATGTAAATGTCATAAATCCTGTGCACTACAAATTAAATTGGTCCTGGCCTTCTACCGAAGTGATAGATATTAAACCTCTCAGGCAACAAAATCTAGCAGTAAAGAACTGGAGAAACACAGCCTCCTGTTTCTTCTCTCACCTCTAGAAATAAAATTGAACATTTCTCAGATTACCTTTTTTCTGATGTATAACAGTGAGCATCAAAAACACTAAAAAGGTTATTCAGAAAACAATCCTTTTTGGTTTATATAAAAGTGAAACTATTGATATTGTATTCCTAAGAGGCAGATAGAGTAGGCTTTGAGAATCACAGTTGTTTGTATACGAGCATTTTAAACAACACAGGTACTGTTGCACTGTTTTCCTGACATCTGTTTCTACTGTCTGTTAGTTTCTTACATTCTCTCACATTGAGTCACCCCTAGTCTTCCTCACTGAAGCTGAAGGCATACCCACTTGTATTATTTTTAGTTAGCAAATTTTGATTAAAAAAACTAGAAGCCTTAATTGTGCAGTGAAATTTTTCAACAGAATTGTCACTTCTCATTTTCAGAGGGGTTTGCCTATTCAAACAATACAGTTGGGACATGTTAACAAGAACAACTATTCAGAATTCACTCAGATGTGCAGTTTTCAGTTATGCCAAGACATGTGCAAAGGGAGATGTCTGATATCCAATCCTGTTAAAATGATTGTGCTAAAAGGGAGCATTATTTTGGAACAAAACCAAATGTTGACTTTGTATTGGTTTCTCAGGGTACAAGGCAACGATATCTCAAAAATATGCTTGTGTACATGCTAGGTTTATAAGTATACTCTCGTCTCAAAGAAAAAAGGTTGGTTATTCCCCACACAGCCTTGAAAGAACTGATATGGGAATTAAAATATTACCTTTATTCAGAGTTTTATTTGAGAGGATTGTACCATCTACTATAGGGCAAAAAGATGAAAAGTTCAGCTATAAACTCTTTTGGTCAAGTCCAGTGACTACTCATTCATAAGGCATTTGGCATGGCTATGATGGCATGCACATAACAATTTCTGGTCCAAAACAAAATTTTTGTCCTGTGTTTCAGTCTAAAGCCCACCACACCTTAAAGAAAAAAAAGCCCAAGAGACACATGCTCATTCACTCATCTTATGCTTCTGATGTATTCAATTTAATTGCATGGGGTTTATACAAGTTTACTATAGTTTAATATAATAAAAAATAATCTATAAAAAAATGTATGTAACTTAAAAAATGAAGTATGTGGAGCTACTAGACATGTTCAGTGTAACGTCAATTATAATATTTAAAAACGATACTATGATGTCACATAGAATTAATCATGATAATGCAGTACATTAATTACCATTCAAGTAGGCATTTTGAACATCGATAGCCTTGGTAGACTGGTCATCTGCTGAGCAGTGCGAGTGGTGAGATGGTGAAACAAATGCTTCTAACATCCCCTTGGTGAGGCCTGGCTCAAACATCATGCTCCGACTTCTCACACTAACATTTTCACAACCAGGATAAAGATTTGTGATGCTCACTGAAACTGGGCCATGAAAGAAAAGAAAAAAAAAGGAGATTACCAGGCATGAAGAGTTTACAACCAGATGATTCCAAAATGAATGTGCTGGGCATGAAATTTTTGTTATCATCCTCATCATTATTATTACTATTTATTCTCCTACCAGAGGCACCCAGGACACCAGTAGCTATGTGGAATTCGCTTCCTTAAGATTTAAAAAGGAGCTCCTGGCAACCAGAAAATACCTGTCTCTGGGACCAATTCAGCACTTTGGCAAAATGGTTCTGAGTTGTCTCATTAGACATAAAAGGCCTTAAAAGGGGATGAGAGAGCTGAAGGAAGAGAGCAAAAGAAAGAATGCATGCACACAAGAGATACAGAAGGAGAGAGGAAGAAAAATAGCAAGAAAAAAAAATGAAAAAAACATAATTCACCTGAGTTTTTCCTCATTTTCTCTCTGCTGATATTACCCTACATGTGAAGAGAGAACACTTCCACGTCTCCCCACACAAGAAACTATTGGACAATTTCCAGTTTGCTCAGTTTCAAGAGTATCCATGGGATGGGCAAATACTTCTCATTTTTTACATTAACCAGAGATACCATACACATGATTATTCTGAGTAGAGAAACAGCAAAATACCAGGGCTGGCATGTAGATTGTTAACACTTCAAAGAAATACAGGTGCAGTGGAAATATTGGACCAAGAAAAATGCAATTATGGAACGAAAGTGTTCAATTGTCGAGGCTTGTCTAGTGACAAAAGCTCTCCTTCAACTGGAACAAAGATGCTACAACTTTATAGGATATGCATATAAATATATAATCAGTGCATACATGTTGTACACATGTATAGCTATTCAACTGATAAACTAAACCAGCATAACCTTATTCTGATAACTGCATCTCACAGTGGCTAGCAGATAAACTGAAAGGGGAAGGAAAACGTAATTAACAGTGAGCCCCATCTAGTGGAGAAAGGAAAGAATTCCTTCTGTATTATATGGAGGGCTGGGTTATGCAAACCATTAAAAAAAACAAACACGTCAGCAATATAAATCGCCCTCTACATTTGCCCTTCTACTATATTAGTTAGATCTTTATATTGATATACGTTAAACACTTGATAAATCAAAACTTCTGAACTACATAAACCAAGTTAGCCACAAAACGTTATGCAATGTATGAATTATAATAGCTTAAAATATCCATCTGTTCAGGTTATTTGTCGTACCTAAAGCAAGCAGTGGTATCGGGTTTTATTTTATTTTACATTGTACAGAATGCTCTTCATTTAAAAGTTTAAAGCAAACACTAAAGTGCTACAAAGAAAGAGCATATATTGGGCTATCATACTTTCATTTTAATATTATGGATTTAGATTTGATGCACCTAATTAGCAGGGATCCTGGTTTTCTCTGTTTAATAATCATAAATTCTCTGATTAAAACCTCCAAAATTCGCAATTAAAATGAAACACACACACACACACACACACACACACACACACACAGGTATCAGTTGAACACAATATTTACATTTACAATTTTAAAGCAGTTTGGAAGCCTACCAGTGCCTCAATCACAACAGTAAAATATATTCTAAATACCTATACATTTTGGTGTTTGATTTTGGGTTTTCTTATGATGGAAAAAATCAGAGCTCCCCCTGACCCCTTCACTCACCAGGACACAGGTCCAGTTGTCCCCACTCAATACTTTATGGTGCTGAGCAGCCCTGATATGCTGGTGCCCTCCCCATGCCATTTGCCCCTCACTCCCAAACCACAGCCCTTCAGACATGCTGGTGCCCCTCACTCCCCATCCACAGCCCCCTGCCACCCGAGCCCTGCTGAAGGGGCCCCCAAAGGCCAAGGCTATGGGGCCAAGGACCTAGGTCCGCAGACCCCTGCCCCCAGCAGCAGCATCTAAGCCCCAGCTGCCACCCATGGGAGAAGGTGGCTGCTGCGGCCCCGGTGGGGAGTGGAGCCCAGCTCCCCCTCCTCCATGGGCAGCACAGTCGGAGGAGCCTGTGAGGTGGGCAAGTGAGGGCTGCCCACTGCAGGCTTGGGCTCCCCAACCTGCTACCCTCCCTTTGGGGCCTCTATGGCCCAGTGGATGGGACCCAGTGCAGCAGGGCAGAGTGAGGCTGGGTGGAGAAGCTCCGTACCGCCACCAGGAGTCCTGTGCTGCCATGGAGAGGCACCCTGTGACCCTCCCCGCAACAGTGGAGGTGGCAGTGTGGGGTTTTGCCTCCTGCTGCTGCTGGGCAGGCAGGGGAAGCCTTGCCATGGCAGTATGGGGCTTGCAGCAGTGGCACCGAACTTCCCCTCCTGGCCCTGCTCTGCGCTGCCGTGCCAGGTCCTGCCTGCTGGACTGCAGAGGCCCTGGCGGGGAGGGCAGCAGGGCGGGCAGGCTGAGCCTAGAGCAGACAGCCTGTACCTGCCCCCCATTCACAACTCTGGAGGGCATGTGCTCAGCCTGGGAGTGAGCGCAGCAGTGGGGAGCCAGTTCCCCCCACCCCATCCTGCTCCCTGCCGGGGCCCTGTGGCCATGCTTTCCAGCCCCGGGCCCCAAGCCCCATCCACTGCCCTGGCTGGGCAGCATCCCCAGTCCTGCCCAGTTTCCTCCATCCCTACAGAGGCCTCCATTCCCATTCCACCCAACTCCTTCCCTCTGTTCCCTTTTCCCCTCCGACTTACCTGTGGGAGCTGCTCTCCAGGCTGCCTGGTGGCCCTGTGCATGCATACATGCACATGGCAAACCCTGCTTGACTACCCTTCTCCTGCTCCCCCCAGCCCCTTTCAGGCTGGAACTTTGCCAGCCTGCAAGGGGAAACCCTCCTTAACCCACATTTTTCTCCTTTAAAAAGGAGAAAATTTGGGTCTCTCTTTTTAAAAAGAGGAAATCCACATTTTACCCAATTTTTCCATTCTGAATGGAAAACCCGGATTCTTTCTAATCAGGAAATTTATAGACCTGGTCTTCAGTTACTGAAAGCTTGAGGATTTTTTTATTTTATGCTGTGCCGTAATATATATTCCTATAAGGCAGGGATTGGCAACCCACAGCCCACAGACTGGTTCTGCCTGTAAAGAGACTGCATCTGGCTCTCAGCAGCACAGGAAATTACAGCATGCTCCAGCCATGGCAGCAGAGGTGGCATCTCCAGGGTCCTAGTGCCTACTTCTCTACAGCCTCTGCTGATCTCTGTGGAGGCTGTAAGGGGTGGAGGAGAAAGCTGGCGGCAGGCCTGGGTTGCAAGCAGCAGCCTACAATGGCAAAAAAGGTTGTCGATTCCTGCTTTAAAGGGGTCAAATATACATTTGCCTAATATGAGTTGCAGCTGCTGTAAGAACCATAAATTTCAGTTTTATGACTTTTATGACTATTATTGCACATGTAAAATGCCAAACTTCTTTGAACTCTTTCTTTTGAGAGTGAAAGAAAGAGCGACTTGAGGGCAGATGAACATGACTTTGCAGCTGCTGGGTCATATCTCATTTGTTTGAGAGAGAGCAGCCATATTTACTCTTTAGGGCCATCCCTGGAAAGACTACTGAAGGTCTTTTTAGATCAAACACTGGCATGAGTCAGAAACGAAATTCCTTAGGTCAACTTGGACCTGTACAATCTTGGCCCTGGGCAGGGTTTCACATTTCAGTCTTCATCATCTCCTTGTTTGTTCTCAACCACTTTTTCAACTTAGGATAAACACAAGAAATTTCAGTTTGAAGGATGTAGGAAGCATTCATACTACTGATTTGCTCTTAAACTTCAGAACTTAGAGCTTAATTTTCAGAGTTAAACAAGCTCCTACTGTAGTCAACAGGAGCTGTAGATGCTCAACCACACTATAAAAATTAGGCTACTTACACACCAAAATATGGATTTCAGGGCTTAATCCTGATGAACACGCTGGACCCAATCCAACAAAAAACTTAAGCACATGCTTAAATCAAAAGCACAAGTAGTTCTCTTTTGGACAGAAGTGTTTGGTCCCATGTCAAATGAAGTTCTTTGAATTCAACTTAAAAGCGCTCGTTTGAGTTTTGGTCCTACAGTCCACCTTGGAAATCACTTTGTAGAAGTTATATGTTATCTGCCCTATACTGCTTTGAAACCTTCACTTCAGCAATAAGCTAATTTTATCCATATAATGTAGATGCATCTGGAAGTGTATGTGTATTTAGGTGACCAATTTTTAGGTGACAAATGCATAAGGTCATATATGCATCTAAGCCTCATCTTGGTTTTGTTCTGAATGTCTTGCCATTCAGTTTAATACGAACAATATCAGGTATCTGATCCCAGAACCTCTGGCTCATGTAATGGGTAGAGGTTATTCTTAACACTATAAAATTTCTTCTGGGATATGAAGGGTAAAAATGATTTTTCTTTATCACATGCAGTTACAGGACACTATTTTTGCAAATGGTTTCTTATCACTTCCTACCCGAATACAGGTGCTTTTGAGAAAGAGTGCACTGTTTAGGATAGGAAGCACACAGTACCATCTAAATGTAAAAGTAAGGCAAGTGACTGCATTTTGCCTAACTGGAAAATTGTCTGGGATGCTGAGATTTAACACCACTACTTACTTACAAACAAATCCAAGAGTACTTGTGATTGGTTGTCAGGTACCTCATCTGATCACCACAAACCTCACATAATGTAAGACAGAGAAGTCCTTTTTTGTTAATCTTACACTTCAGATTCATAATTGATCTTACACTATCAATTCAAAATTCTCCTGCTTTGGTTTTCTGTACAGGCATATTCATTCTATATTTTTATGGTTCAAGTTAACACCGCTTCATTTAGAGTTATAAGCATAAAATCTAGATAAAATTCCATTAAGATAAAATGTTGAAATGCTACAAAATCCGAAGCCTTAAACAATACCTGATGGTTTGGTAGACAAAGGTGATGGTGGGAATCTGGTCGAGTTAGTCGAGGAAAGCCTTGGCCTACGTCTTCTAAAAAAGCTCCTTATTAGACCACACTTGAGAGATTCCACAAGAGTAGTTTTCCCAGATCCAGAGTGTCCAAACAGCTTAAGTTTTATTCTTGGCTGTGGGTTTTGAGTAGGTCTAAGTTGCTGAATAAAAAGCCCTCTATGTGTATCCTAAAATTCAAAAGAATAACAATATTGCAATAAAAATTCCAAGGGTTGAATTTTGAGCTTAGGCATGACTTGAAATACAATAGATGCCTCTATCTTAGTGGCTGACTGTAAAATAACCTGATACTACTGCACAGTAGTGCCACGTAGCAAAAAACATGATGTGACACTACTGAGGAGTAGTATTAAGCTACTGCAGAGTAGTGTCACAAAAAGGTGTTTGCCGGCACTACTGCACAATAACTTGAGTTACTGTGCATTTATTTAGTACTTCGTTTATACAAGTACTAAATAAATGAATAGTAACCACTGCACAGTACTGTGTCGTGTAGATGTGATCACTGTTCAGTACGTGAGGCCCATTATATTTACTACCCCTAAAAGAGGAAAAAATAAAAAGAATACATCTGTTCAGCATTAAATTGGCTTGTTCTATCACAAATAAAATAAAAAATGTAAACATGTAATCATTTTTTTCCCAATAAAATTGGGAGATTTGGAACAGTTTCTAAATCGCGTATTTCTGATTATACTGCTGATCAATATTAACAATGTTAAGTACTATGGAAGCAAGTTCTTAAACACCTCCTTCTATCAAAATATAATAACTCTCATTATTCTTTTTCTAGAAAGGAAAGCGATAAATCAATATTTCACTGTGTCGTTCTGCTTTAAAGTGTGGGGGCAACTGGTAATCAAGGAAAAAACCAAGGAGATGAAACACTACATTTTATT
>NW_005841902.1:2660181-2676048 GCF_000455745.1 Alligator sinensis
GGCACTACAAATTGCTCATGTGTTATGTGAGCAAAGGAAACTAAAAAAGTTAGAACATAATTTAGGATTTACAAATCAATACTAACATTTGAGTTAACAGTTCTAGGACTAAACCAATACCAATTAACAGAAGCTCAGTTTTTGGTATACCATCAGTACAATGGATTAATTTTGGAGGTGTAGGTGCTCAGAAAGAAGAAACCAACATTCCTTCCCTGGGGTCTGCTAATTATCCTTCTCTTCTTCCCAGCTGGCAGCAGGGAGCATCCCAGACAAAGCTGCTCTGCAGCTCTCTTCTTCCCTTCAATTTGAACTCCCCCTTGTAAGACTCCAAACCCAACAGCTGAGCACAAGACTGAACAAGGCGCTGCACAGTCTTTGAACAGTGGCCCTTTAGGGATGTTGGGACAGAGACAGCAGAAAGCTGCAGGGGAGAAAGGAAGGTTTTCCTTCCACCCTTATCACCAGTTGGGAAGGTGGGAGGAGAGGGAGGAAAGATGGGCACGCTGTTACAGTTTACGTACGCCTGAACAAAAGTGTACACCATTAAAAATGTAAAGCAATTAAAAAAAGATATTCAAATCTAAAGGAAAGAGATATTAAAATTAGATGCAGTGTCTCAGCTGAGAAAAGCAACAGAAGTATCATCAGATCCAATTTCTGTCCCTCTCAATCTGATAACTACTTATTGGAGGGGGACCTATATTTGCAGTTCAGAAAACCTATTTCACGGGATGCCAACTGCCCATTTTCTCCATTAGGATGAGGTTATTTGAACCACCATGAAACCAGTCCACCAATTTTTATATCATCTATAAAGAAAAATGCACTGTGCTCTGAAAGCACAAATATTTCAGCATTATCACCCATCTTGGATAATAAAGACCCCTTTTATGGATACTACTTCAGTTTGTTAGTTGCTATTTATCAGACTGCCTGTTGCAAGGGGATGTCTGATTATAGACATATTAATTAACATGCACTCTCTTCAGAGATAGAAGGAAAGCTTTCAATAAATATCCACACAGTAAAACCAGATTAATTTCAAACCACCTCAAAATAATCTGCTTAATTTGCGGCAGGTTTGTGGAACAAGTGATGAGCTGTGCAACTGTTTGCTGTAGGGCACCACTTTTCTGCTCAGCTGGAGCTCAATGGTAGTTTAGCATAGCTGACTGGAGAAGTGTCACCCTCTGAAACAAAAACTGCAACAAACTGGAGCATACAACTGTGTGCTATACCTGTATGTGACCCACGGGCTGCTTCACATAGTCTCAGTAATTATCACAGGAATGTAACCCATGGAACGACCCAAGTTCTGCTATGCTATTGTATAAAAGGGCTACAGTTATCCAAAAACCTTCTTTGTCAGATTTGTCTAATCTCTCCCATCTTTTCTTCTGAAGAGAAGCAAACAAATACACAGACTTTGCCCTTCTCTATAAGTTGATAGGGGTACAAGGAGCTAGCTATCCCTTTCTTCTTTTCCTGGAGATCGAAAGTCACCAAAAAGCAAAGCTCCCTAGTCTTAGTTCTTGTCTTTCTGTACTTATGCATTTCAGAATAACACTACGTTTTCCCAGAACAACCTTGTTTCACTACCTGCACCAACTGCACTGTATGTAGAGCATAACAAACTGTTCAGTATTTATTTTTAATCTTGTTCGATAAATCAAATCACTACCTTATTTACTATATATCATCTACATTGTCCAATGAAGGCAAATAAGGTCTTAGCTACATCGTTTAAATTTGGATTTATTCCACAATTAGACTACGGCAATTAGAAATAGATTTGGACAAAAAAAAAAATACATACATCAACAAAGGCCAGTTCTTGACTTAAACGTTTTACTTTACAAACTTAGAACTGAACATACTTTATGCTCTATTAAAATAAACTCTTGAATTCATTAATACAAGACATCATTTAGTTTAGTAGAATTAAAAATGGACCAAAGACTTACAGGAATAATGAGAACATGTTACAATTATGTGACATGAAAGTAAAAATATCTGGATGAGGAGATGTATGCCCTCGTACTTCAGAACATTAGTCAACCACTAAAATGATGTAGGAAAAATCCCTTCCAGGCAAGTTTATTCCTTAATTGCCAATATCTTTTCTTTCCTGGAAGCAGCTAGAGCTGTTACCTGTCAGAGATAGGATTCCAGGCCAAGAGGCTCATGTGGTCTGATCTTCTTTGGCAATTCTTGTTAATATTTGTATGGAATTAGAGATCTCACTTCATTATGAGGAAATTTATTATCTTAATTAGATAAAAGTGGGCACATCTACACGTGTGCCCCACTGCACAGTACTCACCGGTACTGCACAGTCCTGGTGGCGTATGGGTCGTTTCCGACCTTACTGCGCAGTACCGGCAGCGTCACGGTTAGTGCCTGCCAATGCTACATCACCTTAACTCGTTGTTATGGTGACACAGCATCTTGTGCAGATGCACCTACTGAGAGCAACTGCACTTGAGTGAGAACTTTTACAACACTTAGTTTTGATTATTTTGTGAATGCCTCATTTTCTCAGTTTCTGCGACTAGAAAGCTCCTCTATATTTTAAGAACAAACAAACGACACAGGGCAAAGTAAAGTCTCATTTATACAAAGCGTCAGTCATGAGTTCCTACCTTTTTGAGCCTCGCAAGCAGACTGGCTACATGTTCATGCTGCTCTGTTCTTGCAAGATCTTCTGCTGTTTTCCCATCCTGTTAAAGATAAGTTATTAGCTGCAAGGATTTTTCTTTTGTCTGCAGTGAAAAACCATGTGTAGAGGAGATCAGTACTGCTCAAGGCAACCACAGAATAATTGTTGTCAGAGGCAAGTGGATTAGAAAAGAACCAGCAAGGGATTACCCCCAACTGGAATTCCTGTTTTGTTTAATCATCCAAAAGTGACAAGATAAAATGCACAATAGAATTCCCTTTGCAAATTGGTATCCTGATGTTACAGTAAAAAAATGCTTTGGATTCAGAGGCGTAGAACAATGCCAGGACTCCCCTCTAAATACTATCCTTCTTATCCAATTAAAAGCATAGGATGTCGGTCATTTCTAGACACCACCTACTAAAACCTGATATTAAATGTTTTAAAACATCAGCATATTTATTAAGAAAAAAAGTAAGTGATTAAATGTTTATTAATAGGTAAAAAAAAAAAAAAAGGGACAACAGTGAATTAGTTACTGGACAAAGATTTTCAAGAACCAAAAATAATGTGCTTTATGATTTTAAAAGCTTCAACAACCTTAAAAAGGAGGCAAAAAAGACTGTTTTCAGCATTTTACCTGTGACAATTAATTACCAAGGCTTCATAGATCAGCAATCTAATATGAAATGAACTGACAAAAAATGCTTACTTCCTTTACTCTTTGGACTACATTAATGCTACTGCTTTGTGCTGCATGGTACTTTGATAGTGAAACAATTTTTCATTTACAATGATTTTTATCCCTTTTATTTTTGTAGACAGAGGACAGGTGTGCTGTATTTACAAAAAAAAAACTGCTGGCAAAGTTAAGTCTGTTTTTCAGATTTCTCTGTTTTTATTACTGCTCAGTTTTTAAAGCCAAGTCTGCACAGTCATAAGAAGCACCTGAGGGTTTTATGCAATTCATAATGTCATTCCTAAGTGTGAAATAAACGTCCTTGCTTGCAAAAATTCAAGGTCCGCTTAAGAGACATTTTCTGTTGCCTATAAAATCCGGTGTGTTGACAACAACCCTATTAGCTTTGAACAAAGATGCTAGAGATTCAACACCAGCAAGGTAGCACTGGCAGCAAAAAAGCAAAATTGTACCTGACCATAGGAATTAAGTCAATTTAAAATCAGCACCTCTTCTTCAGGTAAATAATTAGCTTTAATTTTATCCAAAAATATTTGCAATGTCAATATTTCTCATTTCCTTTCCTTGACCATGACTTTTTTTACAACATCCCTTCTTCTCTTCCCTGACCATATTACCTATGGGTCTTCCATTTGACAGGAAGGATGGTCTAGTGGGTTCAATTCCTATCTGTCAGAATGTGTAACTAGAGATGCAGTTTCTGTAAGCCACTCTAATAGGGTGATAAAGCCATATTCAGCTCAAGTAATTGGAGTTTGATGTTCACATCTTAGTACTCCAATGCACGGGGTGGGGAGAGAAGAGAAGCTTTCAAGCAGGCATGCCACAAATTAACCCCCTGCCCTCCAAGTGTCACTCTAATTCCCTTCTCCTGCCTGATCTGCTGCTCTGCTTTCTGCTCCTGGACAATGTGCTGCTGTGTTGCCTACCCCCACACCCTATTTGCTGTGTGCCACACAGAGAAGCTGCCCATGCTACTTGGGACACTTGTACTGTGGGTTGGCCACCCCTGCTCTAAAGCATCTGTTGGTATAAAATGTGCTATATAAATAATGGCATTGTACTACAATTTCATCAAACCCACCAAAATAGAAAACCATAATGCTTCTTATAGAGGAAAATCAGAAAGAAAGCCCTGCATGAAAAATCCACTTGGACTTTGTGAATTGAGATGTACCTGTGATCATAAATTGTCTTAATTTCTGGTAGCTTCACTTAGAAGTTCAAAATTCTTTAAGCAGGAATTTTGAAGAATGTCATGCTCTTTGAAAGACAGCTGTATTATAATAGGATAGACAG
The DNA here is from genome assembly GCF_000455745.1 of Alligator sinensis. NCBI lineage: Eukaryota > Metazoa > Chordata > Crocodylia > Alligatoridae > Alligator > Alligator sinensis. The sequence continues at coordinate 2,664,843 of NW_005841902.1, forward strand.
TCTGCTGGTTAAGAACTTCTAGGGAGAAGCAAGCATAACGTACCTAACAGGACTGTCATTTTATCATAGCCAATGTGAAATTGAAAAACCACAGTATTTTCTGGGTACAAAGTGTCACTTATATTTGCACCTACAACATATATTTGAACCCCCTACCCAACACATACACAACTGGTTTTCAATAAACAGCTTTCCTACTCAAGCTATCTTTATAGATTCTTTAAAAAGGAAGGATTTTTTGAACGAGCAGTGGTTAAGCAAAAAAGGCTTGATTTTATGAATATACATTTAACGTATGCATGAAGACTACATGCAGTTACCTCTTTTTGATGTAAACAGCTAGTTACAAGTTTAACTGGCTATCTGCACATAGTTATATTAAAAACACTTTGGGGAATATACATGTAGTACAATTCCAGAAAACCAATCATTATGAGGGAGCAAAGAACTGTCAACTAGCATATATGCATATACCTTTTTTAATATAAAAGCTAGTTGTGTATTCCAGAAGCATAAAGTTTTCTTAAATCACTAAAAACATTTCTGCAGCTGAAATTTCAAATTAAAAAATGGTTCTAACATCTACCAAAAATGTTTAAGCACCAATGAACTGAAAAACTGCTCCCAGAAAGAGGAGAGTCAAACTATAAGCATTTCAGAGAGAATGACTCTTAGGATTTCCCCTGCCAGTTTAATGCCCCAGTCAAGAAAACAAAACACTGGAAACGTCATTAAATCACCATGTGCTCCCCATTTCCCTCATCCTATCAACAGTGATTGTATGCAGCATCCTGGCAAACATGTCTCCTGTATAACCAGCCTACTTCTTCTGGCAAATTTATTATCATTTATAATTCCTATTTTATACTTTAAATAATTCTCTCCCCTATGCCATTTTGTTAAAGAGACACCAAGAGAGGAAACCAACAAGTTAATACATGTGCAGGGAACAGTGACTATACAGTAAATGCTGTGTTTACTAGTCACAGACACACAATTTTTTTATTTATATATGTGTGTGTGTGTGTGTGTGTGTGTGTGTGTCTGACTAGTGAAAGAATTTTTATATCTATAGATAGACAGAATCCTCTTTTAGTTTTAGAAATCTCAAGTGTAATTTCAAAGTAACGAACTGGAAACAAGTTCCTTAGGAGTCCATAGCTCTTCAATGACTACTTTTTAATGTACATGGACTGTGCAGCTTTTCCTGGACAGGATATCCCGGATAGGGCACACGGTAATTTAGAGTGATTTAGCTGTATTCCTTCTGTAAACAAGGTAGTATGTATTTGTTTAACATATGGACAATGATATGTGAGGGGGGCTACTTGTTCTTCATCACTCCTCTGGACATGCCAGTCAGCGGAACATATCTAAACATTGCTGAGAATGAAAAGCACTTGAGGTGGTAGTATTGATGGGAGGCAGAGGTGCAGATCAGTATGACAGGCAGTAATTGCTTTGCAAGTACACCTGCATGCTAGCTCATCCATTCACCCACCCACACATGTACGCCATGAAATATTTTCACTAAAATAAAATGAAAGCTATTTTAAAAAAGCATCTAAAAAAAGATTTGAAATGTGTTTACACAGGCACTTGACATGCTGAGAAAAATGGCCAGCTGTACTTACTGAAAATAGGCTACAACTAAATTTCCTTTAAGGTTCTGCAGATGATGTGGGAGTTGTACTGCACCTCAATTTGTTTTATATTTAAAATGCATCAGGCTGGGCATCACCTGTGTGTGGGCTGGTGACAATATTTGTCGAAGTCAAAGTGAACTCTAGTCTTACAACAATTTTTACCGTTTCAAACTACAACTATAATAGGCTATCACTTTTCCTCTGAGACAGAAGCTTTAAGTTGTTTTATTTATGGTAGTAGGAAACAAGTAAAGAACATAATGTATTATACTTACAGAAGTGAAAGCTTCTACATTGGCACCAGTGACACAGAGGAACCGCACAACATCAAGAATTCCATTATTTGCTGCCAGATGTAAAGGCGTTCGCCCATACTATAATAGGAGAAAAATTAAATGAAGTTTCTATTAAGCTGGTTAGAGAGCCTAATTTTCAGACAGGTTTATTTTTCGTTAGACAGATGCCACATAAGTACTACATACATGTGCTACACAATTAAGGACTGACAAGAATGTACTGAGTTTAGAAGAGTTGCGCTTGCATAGTTTTAAGTCTGATTTAATCAAAAAATAAGATTGGAGTTCAGGACTTAGAAACAGGAAACTTAAAATAAGTCAGGGGTAGCACGACTGCACTAAGGTCCCAAGATTCCTGGTGATAAGTGAGGATCTCTAACTTTCAGTAAAACAGAGTGGCACAGGACTGTTTTCCAGGAGTGACAAACGATATCCATAGGCAAGAATGTCAAAGGGAAAGGATGTCTTAGCAGCGGGGACCTTGCAAGCAAAAGAGCAGTATACTGATCTGGATTGAGACACAGGATTTTTTGGAGAAAGGTGGTGGGCGAGGAGCACTGAAGAACAAGGTAGGAAGATGCAGAAAGGAAGCTGGAAGTGGAAGACGAGGAAAAGTTTGAAAACTAGAGAACGAAAGAAGATGCCAAGATACAGATGTAAAAGACAGATGCATCAGAACCTAGAATAGGAGGGAATGATGGCTGCAGAACATGCAAAATATGAAGATGTGGTCTAACAGTAGAAATTGTAGAATTTACTAGAGTGGTAGAAAGAGGCTGTTGCAAGAAATACTTGTCATCTTCATTACAGGAATGACTTCTCACTATCCTTGTTTGATTACATGTAATTAGGTTTGTGAGGCCTGACACTCAACTTCCAGACTACAAAATCCTGGCAAATTCTGAATAGCACATCTGATCAATTCAAAATTTCCAAGGACTGGTGTAGATATCAGTGGGTAGAATGCTACTGAATATGTGGAAAGCTGGGGCACTGAAGGTAGGAGGGACACATGAAACTGTAGATGTCTGTTTAGTACAGTTTCAAGTAGTTCTGCAATTGTCTGTCAGAGTAACTGTTAATGCCTTCTAGCATAAGAATGCCTGGTTTCAACTCCAGCCATGCCCCCAGTAAATCGGAGGTAGGCAACCAGCGACACATCTGTCAGAAGTGGTGCAAGCTGCCTCTGTGTGGCGCACATGGCAGATTGGGAGAAGACAGACAGCAAAGCGACAGATAGGGCAGGACACAGAAAGCAGAGCAGTAGGGACCACATGGATGGGAATAGAAAGCAGAGCAGAAGATTAGGCAGGGGAAGGGGATCAGAGTGGCACTTGGGAAAGGGGCTAATCTGTGACATGACTGCCTAAAACATTCATTCCCACTGAAGTAGAGTAACACATCACACTGAATTACTTATTGCCTCAACTGAAAGAAGAATGATGGGGCTAGAGAACAGACATGAAGGAGAAATAGAGATTGGGAGCTTAGACAGCTCTGGCATGAGGGCAAGTTTGGGGGTTCCTTGAATGGGAGAAACATACAAAGAGGGCATACAGAAGCCCCCCACAGAGGGAGGGCATAAAGAACCCCCACACAAGGGATAAGACTTGGCATAGTGAGCAGAGAGGGGGATGGGAAGATGATACATGGGGAGCCTGTGATGGCCAGAGAGGGATACAAAGAGCCCCAGGTACACGCTAGAAGCTCAGTCAACATAGCAAAGCAACAGCAGGAGATCCCCTAGTATTTTCTAAGGCTGACAGACACTCAGATGTGAATGGTCTTAACCAACTCTTCTTTCCTTCTGTATGGTATCAGATATCAACTTCCAAATCTGAGCCACTGTCTGGTGTTATCGTTCAATGTGAGGATTCCATCTACCCCATCTAGGCATTGCCACAAACAGCAAAAACACTGTCCTCAGAGTGGATACAATTCCTGTATCTTCTGTACTCACATCTGTCATTATCTTCTCTGAACTTGTAAGTGCTCTTTTCATTTATTCATATGACATCTTCTCTCTCCTCTCATTCTAAACGCTTCCTTTTACTAAGTAAATTCAAGTTTTCTTATTTTTGTAATAAGGTCCAAGCATTATGACCTTCAAAGTTTCTAGCACAGCTAAGATAATTACTTAGAGAAAGATCTCTACCCCTTCAAAACCCAGAACTCAAATAAATATGAGGCTCTTTAAGGTCCCTTATCACAGAACAAAATGTGAGACAGCATCTATTGCACTTGTATGGGTAGTACCATGTTTATGAATCCAAGATGTGTGCTTAATTGAGTTAACTGAATCACATTGGTAGCAGTTTGCTTTTAAAAAAGGACCCAGCAGAATAACGATGTTATATACAAACACAGCTCAAGTCTCTTCCAAGAGAAAGAGTCTGGTCTACTAAAAAAGATAGGACAAAAATACCTTAGACTTCCATAGACAAGGTACCATGTCTATTTAACACTTAGAGGCTGGTTATTATTCCCCTTCACACTGAGCGCAGCCCAAGATCCTCAGTCATGAAAAGAGGTGCTAATCTGGTCTTCAGCTGCATTAATTCACCTTCCCAAAAAACATGTTCTCAACCGTGGCTCTGCATGTAATTGCCCAATCAATCAGGCTTACGTTAACATAAGGGGTGGAGAACTTATTACCAAAAGCTTTCCACTTGGCAGCTACTGATCTTTATATTAAAAAAAAAAAAAAAAAAGACTGTGCCAGACCAGCCTTTAAGCCAAAAATCCACACTCTTACATAGCTCTCTGCAGCACAGAAGGTCAGAAGCTTTGTAATGAATGGAGACATTAATTACTAATATTGTATTTCAAGATTATGTATGCTTTCAGAAAAAGAGCTATTATTACTTTTTTTTTTAATAAAAATGTTTCACAGAATACCACAAATGACCCCTATGATTAACTCCTTCAAAGCTGGTGGTCTATGAAAACTGTATGACATAACAATATCCTTCTACCTATGCAGAAGTAGGCATTCAAAGCTAAATACCATGCACTCGCCATACATGGTATGGCAGCAGAGTCTAACTGCTTCCATTAAAGCTATTCAAAACTAGCAACAGGATAATTTCCTGAAGTAGGTTATTATTCTTTTAAAGACTCCTAGAACGAAAGCCAGAACGTTAAGATCTACAACCGGGGTGGACAATTATTTGGGCTGGACGGCCCCTTAACAAGTTTTGGTGAGCTGTTGCACGTTGGATGAGCACACGCCCTTCCCGCAAAAACTCCTTAAGTGGCACTGCCCTGGGGCCTAGCCCCATGCTGTCACTACCCCATGATCCTGATCCCGGAGTTGCCATGGAGATCAGCCCAGGAACCCTGCAGGAAGGGCACACTTGGCCAGGCAAATGGGATGGGGCCACAGGTGAGCAGGGAGTGGAGTCTGGGAGCAGGATGAGTGGCCGGGATCTTGCGATGGTGACAGCACGGAGCTGAGGCCCATGGCAGAGCCATGATCTGCTCCTGGCATGCTCCTGCCTGTGGAACTGGCACCTGTCGCAGGGATGCGAGAACAGCAGATTGTGGCTCTGCCCTGGGCCCTGGCCCTGCGCTGTCATCACTCCAAGATCTTGGCCCCATCCCCACCTTCCCGTCCCATTCCCAGATGCTGTTCCCTGCCTGCCTGCAGCCCTGTCCAGCTGAGTATGCCCTGCCTGCATGGGAACCGAGCCAGTCTACATGGAGACCCTGCCTGACACCTCCAGTTGTAGGTGCAGGGTGGACAGGCTGGGGTGCCCAGGCAGCAGGGTGGTCTGGCAGTGGCAGATACACTAGAAAATCCAGCCTGCTTGCCACATTTTGCCCACCCTGATCTACAAGATACTCATACAATCTACTTAGAACTATCATAACAAGAGGGACTTAAAAATGCTAACTTAGATATCTAAGAAACAAGCCCTTAAATGTTTACATTAGAAAAGGTTTAGGTTTGTTGGTTTTTTTTGTTAGCAATCATCCTGTAAAACATTAGAATCAGCATTATAGATGGGAATATTTTGCCAAATATTTCTGCAACTGATTGTATAGTATTTATATGAAGCCCCCCCCATTCACCTTCCAACAAAGCATTTGTTTTCAGTTGGTAGTGGAATCTGCAGGGTTCATCACCTATTAGCTAAAATATGGGTTCATTTTACATAATTCAATATGATTCATGGAATCATACAAAAGTAGAGCTGGGAGGGACCTCTGGAGGTCATATGGGTCAACTCCCTGGCTGAGGCAAGATCATCCTTATTTGAACCTTCCCAGTATTCAAAATATATAACTGATGACCAGCACCTCTAAATAAATAATAAAAAAACACTTTAGTTGTTTACACTGCCACAAATACCATCTGTTCCTAGTTGCCTAAATGTTTCCTGGAGGAAGTAAGACCATATTACTAAGCAAGCATGTTGGCATGTACCTTAATGTAACTGCTGAAGAAAAGTTTATTGCTACAACCGATTCAAGTCCTTTTTCCTTGCTAAGTAATTCAGCTTCAATGAAGTTATGGTTAACTTCATAAAGGTGGGGTTCTTTAAATAATTCCTGGTAGCCTATTTTGAGGGGGAGAACAGACTTTTCCTATTGTAATCATTTATAAGTTAAGAGAACCTTAGCCATCCAAAAAAGATAAGATATTTAACAAATAATCTGAATATTGATTCTGCTTTCTTTACCTTATTAGTAACATCCAAATTACAACTTGTTTCACAGAGTGCCATCACAATAGGAACATTCCCATCTTTGCAGGCCACATGCAGAGGGGTATTTCCATGTCTGTCTTGGAAATCGACAAAACATCCCTGACTAATGAGAGTTTTAACAACTTCCATTTGACATCTTCTCACTGCAAGATGCAGGGCTATGTGCCCATCCTGAAATCACAAAGACAACTGTCTATCATTTAAAAAAGAAAAAGTTAATTTAACCATACAAACCATTTTTGATAGACTTATAATTCATTTTGTGGCAGTATTATCCTGCCTCACTGATTACAAACCAAAAAAACCCAACGTGCCCATGTCAGGGCAAATCAACAGAGTTTCCTTGCAACGGGTATGGAAACTATGCCAGACTAGTTTAAGGATTTACTGACAGGTGGCAGCCAATGCATAAAAAAAGAATCCAGACAATCTGCTTAGATTTGTGGTTTCAGAGAAGCATAACATTGTATATTTAGAACAAACTGAGAGAGAATGTATGGCTGGACAGAAAAAATAATTGCATTTAGCTCTCTTGTAAGCAAACACACTACTTTCTTCCTGCATTTCCAGTTGTAAGCAGTGGCTCTTTGAGCTCTACACTGTTTAAATGTAACAGCAATTTCAGAATGAACAGTATTAACTATCATGACAGCCACATTAAGAACAAGATTTATTCTTTAGGGCCAAATATGGGAGAGGTGTGGGGGGGAGGGGAAGATTCTGAACTGATTACAGCTGTTTTTAAACACATTTAGTTTAGAAGTTGGAAAACAATGAAGTGATTTATTCTCTTAAATCTAACATGCAGGTGTTGAAGGAAAGCAATACATCCAGTGCCACTGTTTCTTTAGGAATGTAATTTGCAACAAGCTATTCAAGACTCAATGTTCCACCTATTTTCTTAAAAAAGAATAAGGATCAGCCATAAAAGGGTAACAGAAAGATAAAGTTGATGATATGGGCTTACCTGAATATAGATACAATCATGGGGAGGAAGGGAGGGATATCAGTCAGCAAATTCGGAAATGCTGTAGTTATCAACATTCACTGTAGTATGTTAGAAGATGTTTTTAAATTTTAAATAATGATGGTTTGCAGCACTAAAATGAAGTATTTTATAGAAAGTAATTTGGAGGTATAAATAGTTCTGTAAAACCCAGGCTTACTGCACATAATTCTTGACTAAATGTGACTCATTCACCCATGACTTACCTTGTCTGTTGCATCAAGGTCAGCTCCACACTCTGCCAAGCATTCTACAATATCATGGTAGCCTCTAGCTGATGCAGTCAGAAGTGGAGTCTCCCCTTCTTTATTTTTAATGTTCACATTACAACCTGCTTCACAAAGTGCTTTGGCAACAGGGTAGTAGCCATGCCAAGCAGCACAGTGCAAGGGAGTTTCTTCTTCCTAACGGTATTGGTAAGTAAAATCAAGACAGCTGAGAGAATATTGCAGAACCTATGCTCTGAGTTTCATTTTATGGCTAAGGTGAATATATAACTATAAAAAGTTAGGACTTATGAAATTATTTGGAATTGCTATAATACAAAAAGTTGGCATTATCAAAAGTGAGTTTAAGTCATTATGAGTGTCAGTGAATGTAACTCAACAGCTTCTCTTAACAGTCTTGAATCTGGGAAACAATATTTCTCAGTATAAAGTGCAGTACTCTAGTGGTACCTGACTTTTCAGCAAATACTGGAACCACCCTCCTAGCTGTATCCAAGCAACCAAAGCTAATCATTTATCTAGGTTCTCTCATTTAAAAACATGTCCTTATTCTGTTTTTCATTTAATTAAGAATTAATCACATGGCAGAAACAGAAAACCGAACACAGGAGATTGAGCTCCCATTTTCTAGCTCTGATATGAACTCTGGTATGAGGCATATCATATTTCTAGGTTTAAACTGTTAAAAAGTGCCCATTATTGACTTAGGGGTGTTAAACCTGATGATTTAGGAGTGTTAATCCACATTTTCAAAGTGACTGGGGACTTGATTAGGGCTGTGCGAAACTTCGGTCGCTGATTTGATTCAGTGGAGATTCAGTGGCCAAATCTCTGAATCTGAATTGTATCAGGAGACCCTTTAATCTCTCCAGATCAAATTAAGAGACCCTCTGAACTGATTCAGAGAGATTTGGAGAAATTTGATGATTTGGACATAGACACAGCTTTAAAATGTCTTTTCTACATACCTCAAGGTACCTGGCGGCTCATGAATGCTTGAAACGGTGGGGCGGATGAAGTGTCCCACAGGAGCACGGGGAGTGGGGAGGTCCCCAGAGCACTTGGCAGTGGACCCAGAAGTGGACCCTCCCCCTGGCTTGGCGACCGGTGCCTCCTGAGTCTGAGGGACCACCTGGGTCCCCCCATGGTCGATCACCAAGCCAGGGGGGCACGTGGGGGGTGGGGTGGGCATGCGCTCCCTGGCAGACCCGGAAGTGGACTGGAAATACCTCCGGTCCACTTTCTGGTTCACCGCCAAGCATGTGGGGGGCTCCCCCGCACTCCTGTGGGACGTTCCATCCACCTCACCATCGCAGCATACATGAGCCACGCCTGGCATCTTGAGACATGTAAAAAAAACATTTAAAGCCATGTCTATAGCTGAATCGCTGATTCTCTGAATCAGCATCAAATCTTCAGATTCAGATGAATTGAATCGGGACGGTGATCCAAATTAACAAACTGAATCACTGTCCCCGATTCGGGCTGAATCCAAATAAAATATGGCCCGTCTTGCACACCCCTAGATTTAATAGCCTGAGTTTCTTGAACAGATAGGTTGCTTGCAGATGTTAAAAACAAACAAAACCCAACAACTAGAACAGTGCCTTTATTTTCAACTCTGTGCAATCCCACGCCAAGCCCAGCGCATGCCCAGAAGAGGCAGCACGTTACCAGGACACGGCTTGCCAGACATCTGTATAGATCAGGCACTTTTATCTAACAGCAGATTGAATAAGCTAATATATAAAAGTGCCAAAAAGCCCTGCTGAAGCACATATCTATACAGATGCTGCAGAGCCCGGTTGAAGTAACATGCTGCTTCTTCTGGTAAAGTGCATTTTTTTTTCTTTCTTTTTTTTTTTAAACATCTGCAAGCAGCCTTAAAATGTATCCTGTGCTTTTATAACAATGCCATGAGGCTTCATTAAGCTTTCTTTGAAACATTAAAATATTTTACAAAAAGATACTATTCTAAGTGCAACGGTCTATAATGGGGATTATAACAGTCCATGGAGGCAAGTCATTCAGCCCACAGGGCTTGTCATGGGTCCAGAAATTTAGCAGCACAGCAACAGCAGTGTTACCTGCCATGACTCCCAGAATTTACAGACTTTTGGGGAGCCCCGTGGCCAGATGACATGGCACTCTGTGCCAGATCAGGGTTGTGGACTGATTCCACATGCTGGATCTGGGCATTGGGGCTGAATGAGTTGACCAACACTGGGTTATAAAAATCAACATAAAAAAAAAGTGAAAAACCTGGAGAGAGTCACCAGGGCAATGAGACCATACATATAATTTCTCCCCTGAACCTACCAGATATTTTGTAGCTCATGCTAGAACAGGGGCAGGCAATTATTTCAGGCAGAGGGCAGCGTACCCAGTTTTGCCAAGCTGTCAAGGGCCACATGGGTAGCCCCGCCCCTTGACAGGTCACCATCTTGGGACCAATTTCCCAATGTCTGGGGGCCAGCGCTGGTGGGGCCCAGAGCAGGGTGCAGGCTGGCAGGGGTCTATGGAGCTGGGTTGGGCTGCACCAGCAGGGAGAGCAGGGAGCTGGCCGGGCTCCATGGAGCCCCTGCTGCCCAGGACCCCTGTGCTCCTGCCACCCTGCTCTGGGCCCTGTTGGTGCTGGCCCTGGGACACCAGTGTGGGCCCCATGCACCCGGCTCACTCCCAGTGCCCCCCCAGTTCCACAGTACAGGTGGGGGGCAGCATGCAGCCCCAACCCCCTGTTTGCCGGCAGGGAAGGAGGTGGAGCTGAGTGCCGGGAAAAGTGCCCTCCATGGCCCCCCGCTCACTGGTGGCCCATGCTCCCTGGTGCAGCCACTCGCAGTCTGCATGATACTGTCTTGAGCAGGCACAGGCAGCCCTATGCAGGCTGCAAGCAGCTGCTGCAAAGGGCGCTGGCCACGGGGTAGGGGTGGGGCCACTTTTCCCACACTCAGCACCAGCTTGTAACCTGTCCCCGCTGCCAGCCTGGGCCCTGCGCCGGCTCCAGGCTTACCCATCAGGGCTGTGTCGTGGCGGCAGCAGCTGCTTGGTGTAGAGGAAAGCGGCTGCCCCACTTGCCGCACCGGGCTGTGTTTGCTACTGCCGCCTCTGGGCCGCCCAGCACACGAGCTCTGGGTGGGCAGCAGCAGCAAACAAGGCCTGGCAAGCCTGAAGCTGGCACGGGGCCCAGATTGGCAGCGGAGGCAGGTTACAAGCTGGTGCTGAGCCTGGGAAAAGCAGCCCCTCACCTGCCCCATGGCCGGCGCCCCATGCTGCAGCTGCTCGCAGCCCGCATGGGGCTGCCCGTGTTTGGTCCGGACGC
>NW_005841902.1:2676267-2678266 GCF_000455745.1 Alligator sinensis
GGGGGCGGTGCGCGCCTGCAGCAGGGAGTGCTGCCCATGGGGCAGGCAAGGGGCCAGCACTCCCTGCTGCAGCTGCTCACCGCCGCTTTTCCCCGGGCTCCTTCCCTGCCCTCCCCACTCCCTTACCTGAGTGTCCAGCAGAATGCAGCCACATGGTCCCAGGCCAGAAGCCCCTGCAGGGGCTTCTGGCTGGTGGGGTGGGGCTGGGTGGGCCCTGCTGTTGCAGGAGCCCATCAGGCTTCCCCTGGGTCTTGTAATTTTTTTACAGGAACCAAAGACGAATATTAATTTTCTAAATGTTTTAAGGGCTCCGCGAGCCAGATAGAATGGCTTTGTGGGCTGGATCTGGCCTGTGGGCTGTATTTTGCCCACCCCTGCGCTAGAACATTTCCACTCAGTACAGGGGACATAAGCTTTCCACAATAAGAGGAAAAGGGGTAAACCATGAGAAGTGGTTTTCATGCCACTTCAACCTTCTGCCCTGCCCATGCCTTGGTGTGTCTATGATAGCTCCAAATTGTTGTTGTGTGGATGGTACTTTGAAAGACTTCCAGAAGTCTGGAGGAGGAAGAAACTTCCACGGATCGAGAGACAGTGAGACTTAAGATTTGCTGGATGAAATATCTGCTTTTTTGTTCTCTCTCAGTGGATGTTGGTCAATAGCTGAAACATCATGGACCTTATTTTTCTTAGAAAGCACCCAAGTTCAGTAATTTTAATTTCATTTTTATCCATTTAAGATAGTTTTGAAAAGATTTAGTCCAAAGACAATATAAGAGGGATTACAGGTATTGGCTAAATGAGAGAGGTGGGGGACAGTGAGCCATACCCTACACCACTTTATGGCAGGATATGCTCTTCTCTCTATCACTTTGCTTGAGAAACAGTCCAAGGTACCTTGTACTCTTTGAGCATGAAGATAACTTGACTTGTTCAGCCATGCATTTTTTTTTAAACAGCCTGCATTTATTGGGATGTAAGAAATTCAAAACTCAAATTCCAATCTTTCTATTTCAAACATGCCAGAAGGCTCCCAGGTAAACCCAAGAGTCCTCGTGTTGAATTTTTAAGTTTCTGAAGGAAAATGAAAAACTGATTATTACCTACCTTGTCTTGAAAGTCTGGGTTGGATCCAATACTGCAGAGATACTGAACCACATCTACATGACCATAACGAGCTGCCACATGGAGAGCCGTCTCTCCAGACTGAAATTATAGAAGAAGCACATTCAGGGCTTTTTTCACGTGCCTCACTCAAGTACCCAAACACCTGGTTTGGGTGCTTTGCTGCAAGTTTCTGGTAGAACTTGGGGCAATAGTTTCAGCATTTAAAAGTGTTACATATTACTTTCCATGCCATAATGCCACAGTTGCAGTGAGTGGTAACTCCTGGGATGTAGATGCCTTGTTTTAAATAAGGAGTGGCTGACGGATTTTCTACAAAAGTCCTCCTCCTCTGGAATCTACTTCTCTCCACTGTCATCTCATCTAACAGGCTCTACAGCTGATCTTCCCCCAAGCCAAGGAATTTTAAAAGGTGGTTTTGAGGACTTGTATAGTTTTTTCCTCTCTGGATTGTTCTGTATGTTCAATTATCTGTAGATTAATGAACTGCTAAATCTTAACATAATACTGAAAATGTCATTAATGAATTAGCTTCTTCAATAAATCAGGTCAGCCTCTGTAGGCTAGACCTATCTGAGAGAAGATTTGCTTGAGAGCTTGTACAAAGTTGCATTATATTAGGACTTTAGCTAGCAACTTAAAAATATATATATCCTCAGCATCAGTAAGAAATCTGTTTCTTATGATAAACTAAACCACTTTCATTAAGGTGGATGGAAAGTACATACACTTTTCACTCATACACGTTTTATTTATTGTTTTACTTAAAAGGAAAGCAGTACTAGGCTATTTATGAGAATCCTGTGTCAACTGATAAATAGATAGCATTTCATTCATGACATTGGTGAAATCTACTACCATGGCAATATCTGTT
>NW_005841902.1:2678297-2719974 GCF_000455745.1 Alligator sinensis
CTTACCTTATCTTTCACATCCAAAGGACATTTTTTCTCATGAAGAAATTTCAAAGTTTCTACATGACCATGTCGAGAAGCCCAATATATAGCATTAGAGCCAGCCTGTCCAAAATATTTTATTATAAAAGTAAAATAAGCATACTGGCATACTTGAGGATTTTTACTACATATATGAATATGTACACACAGAAAAACAACAGTGACTTAGTCAATAGGAAAGGTAAAAATCAAGTCTTAGTAATTTAAGTAGGTAACAGTTCAGGCAATACAAGTTATTTGAGTGAAAGTCATCACAATGCTTTAACAAATCCCCAGTTGAGCCTTTGGGTTTCAATTGGTCAGCTGAAACAATATAATTTATCTTTCTGTAGCAATCTATTCAACAAAGTTAGGCACTGTGTTCTTAGGATAGTTTTGAAACCCTAACCTAGAAAAGGCAACATCTAAAAGAAGAAACAGCTTCTTAAAGATTAAGAGCTTTGAAATAATATAATAATATAGTATAGTAATATAGCAAGTTAAAGCCACCAGCATATGAGAAATATCATTACTACTAAGGGAAAGTCATTAAATAAGAGGTAGAAAAATGTATTTTCCCCTTTATCTGCTCAGAAGCGTGAACTTTCACAATGACTGACCTGTGCATCCCCTGTTAAAATGTAATGAAACTACAGAATACTAAAATAATTAGACACAACAAAAAAATCCCAACCTTATCCTGGACATCAATACGGGATCCACGCTTTATGAGTAACTGAAGCATCTGAATGTTTCCACAGCCAGCAGCAATTAGCAATGGAGGTGTCCCATGCTGGAAATAAAATATTGAAGATGAAAATATATCTTATTTCTGATGGATTTAATAGTGAAAAACTGACAGAGCAGTTTTGACTTATGGGTTTCAAAAGAGTACTTGACACGCACAGCAAAATGAACACTATTTCAGTCCAAAGAACCTTGTTGCACATCAATCCTGCCTCGTACTGAGTGTCGCATTTAGATAAATCAGGCAATAGCCTGCACAAATGTACCACACTTTTCAAATCAGGAATTCTAAAATTAGGTTCTAGATCCATATTTATGGATGTAAAATAAGTGCAGCCTTATTTTTCAAATACATTTGGGTTCTGCCGGGGGTGTTTTTTAGGTGCTGACCTCAGCAACTTTAATTGCTGCTGCCTCCCTAGCTATCCTGTTTGAAAATTTGCATAACTCAACCATTCACAAACACCACACTCTGATAGCTAGAAATATTCAAAATACTTTGGTGATGAAATAATAAATACCCAGTTTGCAAGTTGATCTTGAAATGATTTACAAAGACGATAAATATCACTCCATTTTACTGAGGGGAAAATGGAGGCCTGGAATAGGAAACTGGGTATCCAAGGTCACTCCAGAAAAGTCTGCCATGTCTTCCTGGTGCTGTCTAGGCCATTTTGCCTCATCTATTTTAAAAACAACAACTAAACAACGATCTCTGAAGACATTTTGCTGTTCATTTAATGTTATGTGAGCCATACTTTTTCCTCTTCTCTGTAGCTATGAGATATTCACTTTTTTAATAGCCTTACAAAGCAAAATTCTGCAAGTCAATTATCCCTACGGGCCCAATTTGTAAAAGGCTGTTCAAAGGAAAAGTGATGCCCAGAGGATGATTCAAAGGGAGTATTCTATATTCAGGTACCTTCACCTGCCCTAATAACTCATGGCAAAAATAAGTGCTGATTCCTAGAACAACAACACATACCCAGGATAGCAACTGTAAACATATTGGATTGCTATTTCATTAGATGCTTGTTAATATTTTTTGCATTGTATATTTTTGTTTTAATTTAAATTAAATCATGTTTAATCTTGTCCCTTACCAGTTTGCTATGCTTTAGCATTTAGATTTCACCTCAGCCATTTGACTCCCGTTTTTTAACTTGATGTGATCCGAACTAAAAAAATACCCCTTCTCTTCCAAACACTTTTTTCACTTCAACATATACAATCATAATGAGAGATGGCCTACCATACCCCACCCCAGGAATGTTAACTGTCCCTTTTCTCTACCCATAGAACGTGTTCTGGCCAAGATCTATGTGTATAAGGTAAAAATGAGCCTGTGCACTAGCTGACACACACCTGCAGGCTTTGCCAATGAGGCATGAGTGTTAATTGCAGACACTGCTGAAGAAATTTTCAGTTTGAAAAAGCCAACTAAATTAACGCTCCTCTTCCTGAACCAATTTTGCCTCCAAAGTTTCCATCATAATTTAATGCACTCACAAAAATATTATTTGTAAATTGTAAGAATTTTTTCATTTATGTTCTGAGCCTTTGCAAACAATAATAATCATTTGCATTTCCAAGGCCAAAATACTTTAGGCTCCATAAGCAGTTTGAGAAAAAAATAAAAATAAAAAAACCACAAAAATGAACATGATATTCTTTAAAAAAATTCAAAGTAGCTTGCAAGACATTTGAGCAATTTTCAAATGTTAATACTTTATGTTATGGCCACCTCCCTCTACATAACAAGCAGAATGCTGAATCTCCCTATCCTTCAGCAGAGACCTACTCCTTACCTTGTTGGGCTGATTGACATCATAATTGGCCAGAGATCCCAGAAGATGCTGCAGCCCAGGAACATTATCATCATTGATGGCATGTATAATGGCTTTCATTACAAATGAATCCTCCTCATCCTGATAATTAGCAAGGAAAGAAACAAAAAGCATAAAAAGTAAAAAGAAAAGAAATCACTCCACCCTCCAAGTACCTGTCACAATAAAAAGGGGAGAGGAAGGGGAGAGAGTAAAATTTCTAAACTTTATAAACCCATTGAGCTAAAAGCCTGGAACTTGGGACAACTGCTAAAAATGCAGGTGCACCAAACAGAAAATGATCCTCCTCCACCCCTTTGTTTTTTTTTAAGTATGTATTTTTTCCATCTCTGAACACATTTACTGCATGACAGGGGGCTGGGGTGTTGTGGGCGCTAAGTCTCATGGTTGACAGCCCAGAGGTTGCAAGTTTGAGACTGAAGCAGAAGCGCCCACAGCATGGACTGTCAGATTCCAGCAAATCTGTGAATTTTGCTAAATACCTTGTCACAAGGACATGAAAAAGGATGGACTGCATGAGATCCCAGAGGTCTTCCCATCCTACCATATGTTTCCTTATTCACATTTTCAAACTACCAGCTGGGAGTTGCATGAAATAAAATGGTGTGTGACAGGAACATGAAAGAGAGGAACTAATCATCAGTTAAAACTGAAGGTGAAAAATACTGTGCTTCTGAGGGATGCTCTCTGTTCCTCATCAACAGATCAGCACTGGAAAACGACAAAAATTGGGCAACCTGAGTACATTACCTGCCCAAAGCTACAATTCTTTTCTTAGCTACAGCACTGGTGTGACAGAGCTGAAAACGCTGATTCAGTGTTAAAAAGTGCTGTGATACAACGAAGGGTTGAGAAAACAAAGAACATGGAAGTAGAAAGATAAGAAAACAGGAAAAGTGGAACAAGAATGTGGATTGTACAGGAGGGGCACAGGAAGGATGAAATGGATTAAAAAAAGGAAGCTCCACAGAATTTTTAATGCTGGATCCCATTAGTACCTCACTAAAAGAAGTTTACTCAGTTCCAGTTATATTAGACAATTCAGGCTTTTGCTGATGACAGAATATTTCCTAACATATGAAAAGCAAGCGAAAATGAGAAAGCTTCTGCATTTACAAACTTATGTAGTTCCTAATGGCTTAACTCAGAAGACAATATACCTATTTAAGCTGAAAGGGTTTGTTTGGCAGCACCAAATGTACCCTCTAGATCCAATCCTGCAAGGTCAGTGAGAGTTAAGGGTGCTCAACTTTTCTTAGAGGGTACATGATTGGTGCTTATGTCTTTAAAAGTGCCCTTGCCACATTCAAAGACTATCCACGCAGATTTTTCTGTACCTTCATTAAGAGTGCTGTCGTGTCTGCAGCTTGTTTATCTCAATGCTGCCAACTAAAAATGTGTGTACAAATAGAAGTTAGCATTTTCTGAATTATTCTGCTGTTCTGACTGATAAAGGTTAAAGGCAGTGATCTGGGTTAAGCGAGGGAGGGGGCAAGGGGACGAAAGCAGTTGCTATGGTGATGAATCAGGATTTTTTAAATACACTGCATTAGGGTGGCGTAAGTGTTAATTTTTACTGTATTGTAATAGCATCTATCACCCTGAAAATCCTCAACCCTCCCATGCCCAACCAAAATGCAAGTACTTTTAAATGTGGGGTACAGGAGTTAACCATGCACAGCACAAGACATGAGAGAAGACAGAGGAGTCTTGGAAAGGAGTCTGGGGCAAGTGTCTATATACAGTAAATGCTCTGGTAGTCTCTACAGATTTCTAATGCAGAAGCTGCTGGGTGTAGGGTCCTTTGAACCCCGCCCCCCTTCCCAGAGCTGCTACTGCTCAGTGCCCCTCACTGGAAAACCATTAATTTCTGTTTCCAGCAGTGATTGGCAACAGTAAATCTGGTGGGGAGAAAGACGGCAGCTGCAGTAAGGGGGCTGCATTTACCCCCTGGCTACTGGCCTCATAGGCATCTCTTCTTGCCCACTGCAGCAGCAGCATCTTCCCTCCGCTCTGAGGAAGTGGGAGCATAAATCTGACAAGGCAACTGGGGCTACTGAGATGTGACCCTCCAACTGTCCCACTGGCTGCAGGGGACTCTGCTGTGGATCAGACCAGACCTTACCAGGCTCGATTTAATCTCTCTGTGGGCTGGATCTAGTTCACAGGTCAGAGTTTGCCAACCCCTGGATTAGGTGATCTAATGATCTCTCCTGGATTTAGAATTTATGAAATTTCACTGATTTTAATGGAGTTGTACATGCCACAAGAGAATCTTTGGGAATGACTTTTGAATGCAAAGTGCCTCTGACATTTTAGGAAGTGGCAGGGTTGGGGACAGTTTCCTTTCGTGAACCACTGGGAGACTGAACCTGACCCAAGATAACAAGGAGGTTTGCAACTACCATGATGTCTTATGTAGTCTAGCATCCTCTCTGACAGTAGCCAAGATTAAGATGGCACAAGAAATTACTCACTTCTAGTGTGACTTCAATGAATTATCCCTCACTTTGCAGTGCCTGGCACAGTGATTGGCAAACCAGGGTGCCATAGCACCTTGGGATACCTTGAGATATTTCAAGAGTGCCACAGGGCAATGTTAGCACTGTTAAAAGTGCAAATGTGATTTGCAAGATAAACCAGATTTAAAATAGGAATTCACAGCATTAAAAACATTCTGACCTGTTGTGGCCTTTCTGCATTTTGCAACAGAAAAACTATTCTATTATTTTTCTGTAGTAAAAAAACACAACTGAAAACAACAAGCTAACATTTTTTGAGGGGTGCCTCAAGTCTAATGAGGTTGAGAACCACTGGTCTATAATGGAGCTAACTGCCATGGGGGCTTCTTGACAGCACCACAGTACGACCACTACTCCAACAACACACGCATAAATAAGGTTCTTTTTGCCAACTGGCAGCTGGCCTAACCTTCAAACATCAGGCGATGCACCTCATACATTTTCCAACTAGGTGTAACATAACGTAAGGGCTACTCTACAACTATTTTAGCATGAGACAGTTTCTATACAGATTTTTGAGGTTTCCTCCTCGTCACAGAGACCCATGGATCTCCTCTGCCATGTGCTTTTTAGACCTGCGAGTCTTTGCTGGGGTGAGCCCAAAGACAGCTGAGTGAATAATGGATTTGGCAGTTTGATGGCAGTTAAAAACAAAACAAAACAAAAAACCCCAATAAAATAAAAATATATAAATAAATGTTTTTGGGTGAAATGAAATGCAGCCCCCCCCGCTACGTTTAAGTAGAGTTTGAAATATTTTAGGGTTTTTTAAATTTCAGAATTCTGCTTTGTTCCAAATACTGCCAAAAGAAACCTCTAGACTTCTGGATTATTGCAGGGGCAGGGAGGAACAAAACCATTTATTGAAAAATCAAGTTAAGTATTTCAGTCAATCCAAACCTGCATTTTTTAGTGAAAGAGTCATAAAACCTTGTCAGCTCTAAGCCCCATAGTGAGCCACACCTCTAAATTCTCAGCTCATTTTTCCCCGTTTATCTGAATGCTGCCTCAATGCCAGAACTTCCCTAGTTAACTAACTCTAGTCATTACCTTTCCCTTCCTTGTTTTTCTGTGATGTTTACCATCTAGAAAAGCACCTTAACATTTTCTTTTATTTCTAAAGACTCCTTTAAATTTAAGTTTTTAAAAAATGAACACCATAAACAGTTAAGATTTATTCAACTTGTTCAAATTTTATTTCAAATACAACAGTGTTAACATTTTAAATGACACTAGGAAGGTACGATAATTTAATATCAACCACTGGTATCTGGGCTCAATGTAGGAATTGGTGAATAAAATTCTATTGCCTGTATTATATAGGAGCTCAGGCTAAATGATTAATGGACCCTTCTGGCCTTAATCTACAAATCTTTTTCTTGTCACATATTCAACTAACTGCTACATACATTTTACAATATTTCAGTGTTCATGTGTGCTTCACTTCAGAAGATCTTAAATCTAGAGCATTTAACACATACTAACAATAAAATATATGCTTACCAGAGTATCATCGCTCCTAGCAACACTCATATTACTTCTGGACAAGAAGGATCTCGATAATCTTTGGCACAGGGATATTAACCGTACCGATTGCTTTTTAAAAATAAGAAGAGAAAGGCTAAATGTGAGGGGAAAAAGAAAATCAAACAAAAATACTTGTGACAGGAATTACTGCATGTTTTAAAAAGAACACTCGGGTTACTAAGCAAAAAGAATAAATTTTTAATTGTTTTCATTATTATTCTGTGTTTCTTCCTCGAATGTTACCTCTTTCTCTAGTTTCAGTGTAAATTCAGTACATATGGTGAAGAGGCAAAGTTATCTTCCTTGACGGTTCCTACAAATCCCCATACTCTGTGTCCAGAAATTAGGCACATGCTTAAATCTGTTTGGAGCAATGTTCAAAATGCTGCAATTTCCCTCAAATTTGTCTTGTTTGATATTTTCTTCCCAGTTTAAAAAAAAAAAGAATTATCAGCATGTATCACTAGTTACACCATTTTTGCTGTTATGACATTTTGTAAATAAGTAAATTTGTTAACAGCTTCTAATATGTAAACACATACTTTTATTCTTAGTTTTGATAACTGAAGTTACCCATTAAAACAGTATGTCCATGCACAAGTGCGTATTCTTTATTGAGAAACTGTGCTGAATTGGTATAAGAAGAGGTTTTATCTTATCTTCCCCTGTTCTGCAAGCATTTTGATAATAGAAAATATATTTTCTATTTACTAATACATAGCGTATTTTAAAGATCACCTGAACAATAAGCAAACAAAACAATTTTTTCCTAACATTCTTCCTTAAAAGACCATGCCATTATTTATCACTATCATGAACAACTTACTTTCCATTTTCTTCGTGCTGCAAACTTCTTGAATTTCTCCATGTTTACTGCAGATGCTTTTCTACTAAGTGCTTGTTGGGTATCTTTAGGCTGAAAGGAAAAGAATCACAAAAGGACACTTTGAATTATTCCACAGGTTTCACAAAAACTGTACTGCAAACAAGATACAGCATTCCGTGGACTAAGATCCTAATGGGATCCTAATTATGGGCAATTCAGCTGTTAGGGTTAAGTACTAAAGCAGTTTACTACTTCATTGCTGATCATCTTGGCTGTAATGCACAGCCCACAAGATCAGCCATACTTGATTGCTCTATTTAAAAGAAAGGTAACTTCATAAGAGTAATGCTGAATATTTAAAAACTTAGAAGATATAAATCAAACAGGTGATAGACCATTATTTATCCTTGACCTATGACTTCTGAGAGCGAGCGAGAGCACACAAACACACAAGCAAGCAAATGCTGACATCTCAGCATATCAGCTAAAGTCTTGTTTGTTGTGAGGGTTTTCTAGCCAATTTTAAACGCAGCCCAGGATTTGTTCTTCTTTCCTTATAATCAGTTGGACAAACAACTTATCCTCGTTTGCTTCACTAAAAAAAAGTTTAAAACACATCAAGTTCAAATCACTTGTGTACAGCCCTGGAGCCTATCCCAAAATGTTGTATCCCTCTGTAGTAACTGACACTAAATGTCAGTTACCAGCTGAGTACACTGAATCCTAGTGTAGGATATAGCATTTTCTGGGAAAGGCTCTGAATAATAATGGGTGATTTTTGCTTAATAGGAAAACATGTATGGGCTAAGATGGAAAGGAGTTAATGGATTTTACGAGGGGAGTGGTGGTAGGAGGGAGAGATGTCTGGAAGATCAGGGTGTATAAGATGATGACAGACTTAAGATTAACTTTTCTCACGCAAGGATATGAAGATTTAAATTTTATCTGTACAAGAAAACTGATCAGTTCTGTCCACATTTCAATATTATACTTGTTTAACTAAATTGAATTAGTTACTCCACTTGCAAAAACTGTACTATACCAGAGGCAGGAGACGAGAACCTTTTGTAAAAAGAATATTATAGAAGTTCCATGATCATATCTCAAGGACTTCCACTAAAGAGCATTCCCTGCACCACCACCACTTCCAACTTTGCAAACCTCACCAACTTTTTAAGAGCCAAACAATCTTGTACATCATCATCAGTTATAACAGCCCTGCCAGCCAGAATATATGCATTTAATGACATGAACGTTATTCCAATGCTCTTACTGAGTTTCTATAGAACTTAAAAGTTTTAACACTTCTCAAGTACTAGATTCTTTTTGCCAAAGCATGATTATGATCTGAACAGTGAATTCTTATCCATCACTATCACCAAAAGACAACATACCTTAACAATATCTATAGTCAGCACATAGTATTTTTCTATTTAGGGAGCATTGTGAACATTGATTAAATAAAAACATCACTTACCCTTTTCAGTTTTTACTAAGAGTTGAAAAAAACAACTATAATATAACACGGTGATAAAAAGACAACAGAGAAATGAAAGTATTACACACCAACCTTTATCCAAGGGTGCTGCAAACTATCTTGAATATTCATTCTTTTCCTTTAGTGGGAAGAAAGACAGATATTCTTATCACTGTGTTGGCCTTAACAGTCTATATTTAATCAATGAACACTCAAAATAGAAGGCAAACTGAGCTATTGTTGACAGTTCATGATATAGCTGCAAAATCAGGAAAAAAAAAAAAACTCACTTTGGATCCTTGACTAGAAGTCTTCTTATAAAGTCTTTAGCTAAAGCGCTGGTGTTACGGAAGTATTCATCCTCAAATTCGTAATTCACAGCAGATACATTTGCTAATGTTTCTTGTTTTGTTTCTCCAAGAAATGGGGATGCACCGCTTATACTGTAGAAAGCAGACTGGCATATTACTTACACGCTAAATACCATTTCAGCCCTACAATCAAATTGTGCAAAAAGAAGTTTTAAAAGACTTTTAGAGTTCAGGTACATTTTAGGAAAGATTTGACCTTAAAGAGTTAAGTTTTGAACTAAATTTGAGAGAACTAAAATAAATTCACTTAGAAAGTGACGTATGGCCAAAGCTAATTTCAACAATGATTTAGTTTTTCTTCCAAAAAACTGCTACTGCTTTTTTTTTTTTTTTTAAATTGTTTAGTTTGAATTAGGTGAGCACTACAGTCACTGACACATGCTCATTTAGTGGCATGATGGGATTTAATTCCAATCCCAACAACCATGCCTGCTGCCATTCCACATTTTCATGGCACGAGGTGCAATTCTGGAATCAGATCCCAGGTGCACCATTACTACTTGCTAGTGCATGGGGAGCCTAGGATCAGTCTAGTCAGTCTCAGATGCAGTTTTTAAAGGTCCCAGTTCACAGGGACTCAAGATTGGGTTCCCCAATCTCAAAGTTCCTGTAGCCAGGATGTGTCACAGTCCCTAGCAGCTCTGTAACCCACCATATTGGCTGCCTTGCTCCACAGGGGTCACCATGACCAGGCACCAGAATATGCCTTGCTCCTTGGCTCCTTACCAGAGCTGCAGGGTAGGGCAAGGACCATGTCGGGTCATGGGGAGCCCCAGCTGATGAGCTCCCCATGACTCAGCACTCTGGAAAACAGCAGGGTGTAACCCCATGCAGGGCTGCACAGTTCACAACTGTCAGGCTGCTGATTCAGGGGTTGGGGGGAGAGAGCTATCAACCAAGCCCTACTGTGCAGCTGGCATGAGGCTGCATGGTGGAGCTACCTTGTCACATGCTCAAATTAAGGCGCAATGGCAACCAGCCACATAAATATTACCTATTCTGTGAAATATTTTTGTGGCTGGTTTCTCAATTTGTCACACCATTAATTGCATGTGGCTGGGTTACCCTTTATGGTATGATTTACAGTTTAATTGCATCTTCAGTGTAACATCTGTGAGGGGCCTAGGTGCTTTGCACATACAGGCATGTCACATCTTATGCAGGGGTTAGATTCTGAGGTCAGTGCGTAAGGCGAAAATCGCGGTGACTGCCTCTGCCTCCAAAACCTCCCGCCGCCATCACAGAGCCGTGCTTGGAGCTTTGCGGCCGGCAGCAGCGGCGCAGCACGGGGTGGTGCGTGGGGATGGCTGCATGCCGCCCCACCACGCTGCCAAAACCTCCTGCCGCCGCCACAAACTGAAGCCCCGCCCCACCCCCCGCATATAGTTGAATTCACGCAAGTTAAATACGCGTATGATGCGACTGTACTGTATCTTACTGACAAAAAGCCAACACAATTTAAAAAAAGTCAGTATGTTAGAATTGTAAAAAAAAAAAAAAAAAGTCTCAATGAACTATTTATGGATTTTGATACTTACAGAATATAAGTTATTACACCAATGCTCCTGGAGAGAGAGAGAGAGAGAGAAACCAAAAGTCAGAACAAATTAGTAATAAAATTCTGATGACTACCATGACAGAAAAGTTCAATAACTTACCACATATCTGCCTCAAGACCGAGAGGTTCATAGTTTACAATTTCAGGAGCTAAGGGAGAAAGAACAGCAGTTAAGCACATAAAGCAGCAAAGAGCAGTTCTATTTAATTTTGATCTCTTATAAGTTGTGTAAATTGCAGGTTGTAAACCAGTGTGCTGAGAGAAAAGAAAGTCTTGTACAATACCACCAAATTACTGCGGAGGAATGGGGCATGCTTTACAAAAATGTCAAAATGTCATTTATTGTACACAACCTCAGTAAACAATAACGACACTGAGCTATGCCAAACACACTGTTTCATAGGCCAATGATAATAATATGGAAGAAATCATGCTGTGCTCACCTACAAACTCTGGCGTTCCAAAGATGTTTTTAAACTCATTTCCAAAGTCAATTTTGTGGGCTAAGCCAAAGTCAATAATTTTGATCCGGGGCTTTGGGACATTCCTATCCAGCAACATTATGTTTTCAGGCTTTGCAATAGGAAGAGGGGGGAAAAAAGTAGTAAAACAGTTGCACAGAATGCACAGGAACAACAACAACAAAATACAAAATATTGCCCTTGATTTATTAAGGCATCCTCTTTTCAGGAAGATATTTCAGTATGTTCTTTATTCTTTTGGGTCTTGTTTTTACTAGGAAAAGAATTTTTTTAAAAAAAAGCTAATATGCTGAAATACTAGATACTTCTAAAGTCTATGAAAAAATTCCCCTTGACTTGTGTGGCCAGTCTCTGCTGTATATTGGCTATCTAACTGAGGTTAACCCTACTTGAGAGCTTAGAGTGTACCTCAGTCAACTTATTAAAATCACATTTGACAAGTCTACATAAGGACTTGTAAGGTCTATAAGTACTGTGTTAAAAACACATCTTTTTTCCTACTTCAGACAGCCATTGACTTCAAGGTGATTACAGCACATTAAATGCCTTCCTGAATTAGGTATCCAGGTTGTAGCCATATAGCTTTCGTACATCCACAACTGAAAAGACAGACCTATCAAAATGTTCAACATATGAAAATATTCAAGGCTATGAAACTAAGAGGATTAAAGTATTAATAGCCTGAGTATGGAAAAATGCAATCTCTTAATTGAAAGAAAAATATATAATTTGTTTGACACCGAAATTGCTTTTTTAATGCTATCTGCTTCTCAACCATTAATGACAATAAACACCTTTGTGCCTTATTTCGGTGTAAGAACTGACCTTTATAGAGTGAACATGAGATATATACAACAGAAACGCCACCAGAATTAACAGATTCATAATTTTGCATCCACGTCCCATTACATTTTTTTATCTAAATTCATAAAATTTCGAACCAGATATGTTTCAAGATGATATCTTACAAATCACTTTTGGAACCATCACTGTGACAGCAGCTCCTACTTGTTGTGTATAGTGGCTAGAAACTATTCTTGGCTAGAGAACTATTTTTCAAAAACTGTTTTCTTCCTTATCTGCGTAGGTTAGCAAAACAAACTCCTTCCAAGATGTGATCCATGTTTCAATTGGAATTTTTTTGGTAGTGTAATCATAGCTGCGAGTAGTGTTGCCTACAGCACTCCAAATTTTTATGTAGTCAACATACCTTGAGATCAAAGTGGGCAATTTGCAGAGAGTGGAGATACTGAACACCATTAAGTATTTGTTTGAGAAACTCTGTCGCTTCCTCCTCTGTCAGAGATTCTTTTTCAGCTAAAAAATCAAAGAGCTCCCCACCTGCAACACTGAGAAGAACAGCAGCAGAGGTTAGAAGAAAGCTTTAACCTATTGGATTTTGTAGCTTAACAACTTCCATATTTTCCTGGAGAAGAAATCTAGTAGGTCTTAATGCCATTCATCTAAAAATAGAAGATGACAGTTTACAGAATTCAATTCTGACAAATTCAGTAGCATTTTCCCCACCCATTCTCCCCCTTGTCTCTGTACCCAGCATTTTGATAGTTCTTCTTGAAACATAGATACTAAACAAACATGCTGGCTATCAATGAGCAAGCTTCTGTATGTACTTTGACAGGAATAAAAATTCCACATGAAATATACTTGAACAGAGTTTATATAATTGCTGGAACAGATACACAACTAAAACGTCATTTCAATACACACTTGTAGTAAAATCCAGTAACCAACAGAATTTCTGTCATGCTTTGAGCTCTCAGAAATGCATTCCCTTGAAAATGCATTCCTTATCTTTATCTTACCATATTACCTTCCTTATACATTAATCAAGTTGGTCCCAAACTGCACCTAACCCTCCCTAGAGAAAGTGGTTTCTGCCCCCAAGATTTTTAGCTGCAAAGGCAGAGAGAGAAAAAAGAGGTCAAATATTAGAAGGGTTGCATAAGTAAGCAGCAGCAGCCAGATCAAGACACAGCTTGAGGGAAAAGGAAGACTTGAAGATGACCCTCTCCTTAGTTCAGATAGGAGCCTGATTGACAGGGGTGAATGTAATGGCTCAACAATGCAAAGTAAAAGAAGGAAAGATAAGTATTTCAGTAGGAAGAAACAAGAAACCATGCATCCAAGTGACATTTTTAAAAACAGCTACCTATTTTCTATCACTTTGGAGACAGAAAAAGAGGCCATTGGCAGGTTCGGTTATTTCTTGCTCATCTTGAAAGTCATATAGTTAACTAGATATCTATTACGGCTCTAAAAACATTATATTTTTCACTCCTTGGCATTATGTTTATATTTTTAACCAAAGTAGAGTCTACAGTCAGACTTTGACCTACGAAGCAGAATTTGGGTTTCTTCTATCCATTCTTTTTATCTGAATGATCTTTCAATAGTTAAGATGTTAGTAGATAAGACTTAAGTAGTTAAGATGTTTCAATAACTGAAGTATTGGGATTAATTTATAAACAAATAATACTTGCTCTATTGGTCTATTCTTTCAGTATCCATGAACCAGCTAAAAAGATAAAAGGAGGCTGGGATTGATCTTGTGTCAGTCATGCCTAACATCTCTTTATGTGAATACTCTTACCTTGCAACAGATGAAAGCTAGCCTGCAATAGTTTAAACCTCCCACTGATGCATGAGAAATTCACATTTTACCAAAATCAGGTATAAAAAGGTAACAATTAATGTAATACGATTAGTAACTGGAAGGAAAGGTGGTCTTTTTTAGACACTTTTGTTCATACTAGTGAAAAATACCTACAAAATTAAAACACACTCCATTTTCCCCCCCAGTGACACTAACTGAAAAGGATTTACAGACACGTGTACCCATGCATTCTCCTTCCTCTACCAGCTTCATTTCCCCAGGTGATGTCCTGTAGCTCACAACTATCACACTTCCTGCTAGATCATGGAAAGCTGTCTGCACACAAGGTGCTGGCCTTCCTTCTCAATCTAGTAACTGAATTAGAAACACTACTAAATTATATACATTGCTTTCTTCATATAACTCGTCTATGTGGATATGTACTGTAGTTGAAGGAAGTTAGCCAGGAATGTAAAGGGAGGCATCAATGAGCTATTCTCGCTCCATAAAGATAAAGCCTATCCTGGTAAAGAGTTCAAGAACAGCTTGTCTATTTACATACTATATTTTTCTCGCATTTAACGCACCCCAGGATTATAACACGCACATTTCTTTTTAAAAGGTACCATGGGTGGGGGGAATAGGAAGAGAAAAAAAAAAAATCTTATCTTGGGTAAGTATGGCTGCTGAGACATGTGAAAAAACAAAACAAAATACAAAACAAACACAGTGCTTCACCGGAAGAAGTGCATCTATGAACACTGGACACTTCAGCAGGGATTTTTGGCTGTTTTTATCTAAAGCTGATGAGCCAATCAGCTAATAGATAAAAGTGCCAGAAAGCACCACTGAAGTGCACAATCTTTACAGACTTTGGACGAAGTGGGTCAAACTAACATAATGCCTCTTTTGGGCATGAGCTGCACTTGGTGAAGGAGCTGAATGTAAAGTGCTGCCTCCCCCAACCCCGTCTCCACACACATCTGTAAGCAGCCTATTTGAATAAGAGCAACTAGAGAGCCAAGCCGGCTGCCAGCCCCACACACCAAATACAGCCTGTGGCCTGATCTACCATGCTGGTCGGGGGCCAAGCATCAGGCCTGGGTCTGGGTAACCCAATCTGGCATAGTGGGTCTAGGGCTGCTTGATGGGCCCAATCCAGCACAACAAGTCTGGGGCCACATGGCAGGCATCTCTAGCATAGCAGGTCTGACCAGACATGTCAGGCCTGGGAATGTGCAACCAAGCACACCGAGTCCAGGACTGCATGCCTGGTCCAACCCTGTGCACTGGCTTCAGAACTGGCTGGGTTTGACCCCACATGTTGACTCTAGATTCAGTGCTGCACCAGATACAGGGCCATGTGTCACATCGGACTTGGTTCACTCAGTCTAGCTAAAGACCAATGCTGTGTGCCAGCCTGATTTGGTGTGCGGGTGGGGAGGGGGCTACTCATGAGCCCAGAAGATTGGTAGTGAGGAGGGAGAGGGAGGGGTGGTGGTGTTAAGCGTTAACACTTCCACCACTTTGCCCCTGCCTCACCCCAACCCCACCAAATTTCTGGATCCATGGGGATCCCCTTTCCTTGCATGTAGTCCACAACCTAAATTTTCCTTACCTGGTTGGGGGAGGGAGGTTTGGATTATATGCGATGAAATACAGTACAGCATCTGTACCTTTCATAAATAAAGTGCTCAGAATGCACTGACAATTTTTTTCATGTCCACTTTCACTGGAATATCACTTGTTATTTTCTAGTCTGATTTAATTCCCATTGACATACATATACCTCCTTTTAACGGTCATATTTATATTTATTAGCACATAGGTAGTTAGCCATGGTATTCTCGAGTCAAGTAGAAGGTAGGGCACGATGGCATCTGAGACTTGGTTCAGAGACCCCTGGCTTTTTTAGGCAACAACCTGCTTCATTAGGCAAAGCATCTGACGAAGCAGGTTGCTGCCTATGTAAGTTTATCCTTTTCTGAACCAATTAGTTCCCAAGGTGCCACTTTGCCTTACCTTCTGCCTCACTTGCTTCTATTGGCATGTTAATTATGTTCACACCTCTGAGTGACTTGCAGTTATCCCCACAGGGAGCTAACAGATGCATTTCATAAAGTGATGTAAGCTACTACCTTTAGAGTACAGTTATATTTAAGAACTCCAGTATACTGGCAAATTATAACTAGAGATGGGTGAAACTGAAGAAGATATTTGGCAAAATGTCACTAATACATGATGTGTAATTTCACATACCCAAACTTTAGATTGTATTACATTTAAAGAGACTAGATTTTCCTTTGGAAATGTAAACATATGAAAAAGCCATGTTTAGCATAACCAGTGAATAGTAATGCCAGCAGCTCCTTTCCACAGAGGCAGCATATTTTAATAGGCTGAGCTGGAAATCAGGACCTGCTAAGTACTAGTCCCCACTCTGCCAGTTACTAGATTTTTAGTAATATGTCCAACAGAATTATTTCTGTAAGCCTAGCAACATATACTGAGTTAAATAAAATGTTTCTTCAATTTATTTACCAATCCAGAACTGAGCTCTAAGGATCACAGTAAAAAGGCAAAGGTGAAATTTTAAAGAAGTATTGTATTTAGGTACCCAACTCCTAACTTCAGACATCTAGGCGCTCTTCAAAGTCTCACTATCTTATCTGCATCTCTAGACACCTAAATACCTTATAAAAATCTGGTCCTTAGTGGTTTATCCAGTTCCACAATGTGGCAGCATCCAAAAGAAAGGGATTAGATCCAAAGCTGCTTGAATGACTTGCATGACTAGTTGCAATTTAAACCTCTCTGTTGCTTGGCTACACCCTGTTTGGTGTTAGCCCTTGCCTTCATTTGTCTTAGAGTGCAATTTCAGGATTCTCAAAGTAAGTCTCAAGCTACCACTGCTGCCAACAGTGATTTATCAGCAGGTTCATTTAGAACCTGCAACTCTTCCCCACTTTGTGACCTGTGACCAGACAATTGTTTCCCCAAAATAAAGTATTGTTAGTTTTAGTGGTGGGAACATAATAAAGGAAAAAGAGAAACAATACCTTATTCTCACATACAACACACATTTTCCTTCCAAAATCAGCTCCCTTCAATTAGCGTGTGAGCATTAGGCAGGGAAGCCGATTTTCTGTCTGGGATAGAAGCACTCTCTACGATTCTTACTTAACCATGCAGCAGCTGTGATATTACTATTCAAGCAAATAAAGGAGTAGGCTGACTTAATGCCTCTTTCTTTTTCACTCCACAGGTATATACAATCATTTCTTTTTAAATGAACTTGACGTTCTACTAATCAAATTGAGCTTTCCCAGTGTAATGGTCTCGTCTGCTAGCTGCTCCTAGTCTCTTGCCTCCTGTTTCACAGCTTTGGAGACCCTTTAGCTCTTTTCAAAATCAGACTTACCCATGGAAACAATTCTTCAGAAGCAGGTAGGTTTTCAGTTTTAGTTAACATGGAAAGGGTGGGCGATTCATCTAAAGATTAGGCTCTTGTTCTATGCAGCCATAATTCTGAGAAATTCTTTTGTTTAATTCACCGTGCCTTTCAAAAACGAGTTGCATATTATATTCTGGGATGTGTGGTATGCAAGAAAATATGGTAAGATAGTCTATATACACTTTTATCTTGCCATGCACTTAGAAACTTAGGAAGACCTGGCTGCTTCTGATCTCTGTACAGCCTGTTCCTTCCAAAAAACCCATGACACCTACCTATTCTCCACCAGCTGTTGAGTGTGCCCTTATAATAATTAGTGTCCTTTTGATCTTTCATATGCTTAGCTTTGGCAGATGGACTGTAAAAGTTTGACTGGGGCCTAGGAAGAGCATCATCATGGCTTGATTACTCAGGGCTACTATTTATGCAAGCTGTCTGGCAACATTTACTGCAAATGGTTATCAATCATTATGTTGTCTTTCTGCTACCTACAAACAGGCCTCCTCTATTAAACTTAGATTAATACACGCAAGCAGTAAATACTCAACAAATCTAATATGGCTATACAGTAACTCTGAATACGCAATTATTAGGGATCTCCGGAATTCATGCCAGAAGTGCGCGGTGGCTTCTTTAATTTTGGCGTTTCCCCCACATACCTCCCACACTGCTGATTGGCAGAGGGCCCCGGTCACTCGCCACCCATGCCTGATGGACAGGAGGCAAAAACTACTATGGCCAGGCACAAGTTTTGATTGGCAGGGCCCCTCTGCCAATTACCGGCAGCAGGGTACATGGGAGAAACGACACTGGGGTCCATGGAGCCCCGGCCCAATTGTTGTGGTGGGTGCACACATGCCTCGAGGCTGATGGCAGAGAATGGGTCAGAGCTGCACTGCCATAACAAGGATCAGGTCCCCTCTGGCTCTCCTACTGTCTGCTCTGTGGAAACTTCTCAAGGTAGGCAGGCCTCAGCATGTGTATCAGAGCATGGCACACAAAGGCATTTTGCTTGGCACGCATGCCTTGGGGCAGATGGTGGGGGAGCTGAAAGGGGTCAGATCCTTGTTGCGGCAGTGCAGTCCCAGCCCCTTCCCTGACAGCTGACTTGAGGCACACATACACCCACTGCTGGCAACAAGCTAGGCTGGGGCTCTGCTGTCCCCAGTGCAGCTGCTTGCAGCTTCTCCACTGCCTGCTGTGAGCAGCCTGGGCTTTGTGGCAGGGGCCCCAGAGTCTCAGCCAGCTGTAGCAGACAGCCAGGAGACTGCAAGAGGCTGTGTCAGGGTCTGTGGAACTCTGGCCTGGCTCATTTCTGGCGGTGGGTGCATGTGCACTCAAGACAGATGGCAGGGAAAGGGCTGGGGCTGTGTTGCCATAGCAAGTATCAGGCTTCTCACAGCTGCCCTGCTGTCTGCCCCCCACACACCAACATCTTACAAGCTGAAGTTGCTAGTGTTTTGGTGCTGCTCAAAGATGTTGCCGACCCCTGATATAACTTATCAGAAGTCCCACTGAACTTGAGCAACTGGCAGCCAGTAAAGCACATTACATGAGTGACTAGTGCCTCCCAAGTCTGGAGGCGCCAGATTGCAGAGGGGGAGAGGGGTTCTCTCAGCAGCTGATTGCTAAGCCCGGAACTAACAGCGGTGAAACTGGCATTGCACTTCTGACAGCGCTTCCAGTTTTGTGGCTGGGGCTTCCAGGGGGTGAACATGCACTCACGTGCACCCCCTATGCATCAAAGGCACATTATCACCACAGATCCTCCACAACACTCTTCCTCTGCCCCTTCCAGGTTCTCTATAAGCAGGGATCTCTGTAACTTGCGCTGAAAGTACCTCTTGCAGCAGCTCCCTTAATGTTTTCATTTTGCCACTTGTCCCTCCTGCCAGGTTGTTTCGCTGCTGATCACTGGGGAAGCAAAAACCACAACATATTTAAAACAGTGGCAAACAGCCTAGCCAGTGGGGCCCCTCTGCCAATCAGGGGCAGGGGGGAGAGGGGGGCACTTCTGGTGTGATTTACAGAGATCCCTACCTCTAAGAAATCAAGCAGGTTGGCTTTAGGTTTACTGCAGTGTGCACGCACCAGGTGAAGCTGGAGACAGTTGAGGAGACTTTTTGGAATGGGAAGGTTAAAAAAGGATTTGCTTTAATGTTGCAAAGAGATGAATGCACCACTTAGCCTCACTAAACTGGAACATTCAGATCCCTGCGCTGATGCAGACGGAATACAAGGAAGTGGAGGGGAAAGGGATTTAATGGTGGGGGTCTACTACAGACCACCCAATCAGGGGGAAGAGCTAGATCGGGAATTCTTAATTCAGCTCACGGACGTAGTTAGGTCAAAGGACGTGGTCATCATGGGTGATCTAAACTTCCCAGACATCTGCTGGGAAGAGCAGTCATCCAGGTCTGACTGCTCACGTAGGTTCCTAATCGAGATACAGGACCTCCATCTAACCCAGGAGGTGCACAGCCCCACCAGGGGAGATGCCTTGTTGGATCTGGTCCTGGCTACGGGTGATGACCTGGTGAGGGGTCTGCGGGTGCTTGACCACCTGGGCGACAGTAATCATCGCCTGCTGGAATTCACCATCCAGTGCAAGGTGGCAAAGGCCTGCAGCAAGGCAGCAGTCCTGTACTTCAGCAGGGCAGATTTCAATGAGGTAAGGCGAATAGTCGGAGAGACACTGAGGTCCTGGAAGGGAGGGGAGTTGGGTGTCCAAGAAGAGTGGTCGTTTCTTAAGGAGATGATCCTCCAAGCCCAAAGGGAGGTAATCTCAACATGGATCAAAGGGGGCAAGAAGGCGCAAGAGCCCCCATGGCTCACCAAAAGCATCTGGGAACATCTCCTAGCTAAAAAGGAGGCGTACACCCAACGGAAGGGAGGGGCCATCACCAGGGAGGACTATACCTCTGTTGCCTCCATTTTTCTGAGCAGGGACTGGGTCACCACCCCCACCAGGACCCCTGCCGGCCCCAGGGGAGGCGCACCCAGGCCTAGAGTCAGTGAGGACCTAGTCAGGGAACTTCTGGAGGGACTGGACGTATTTAAATCAGCAGGTCCTCACAGTCTCCACGCCAGAGTGCTGAGGGAATAAGCAGAGGTCATTGCGGGACCCCTGGTATGGCTTTACGAGCACTCGTGGTGCTCTGGCGGTTGGCCCTTTTCCAGTCCTCTGGCACATGTGGTTCCCATTTTCAAAAAAGGGAGGAAGGAGGACCCAGGAAACTATAGGCCAGTTAGTCTTACCTCGGTCATGGGTAAGCTTTTTGAGAGAATTATCCTGGCACATGTCTGCGAGGGGCCAGCAGGGGAGATTATGCTTAGGGGTAACCAACATGGGTTCATTAGAGGCAGGTCCTGTCAGACCAACCTGGTGGCCTTCTATGACCAGGTCACAAAATCCTTAGATGCAGGTGTCGCAATGGACGTAGTCTTTCTGGACTTCAGGAAGGCCTTCGACACTGTCTCTCACCCCATTCTCATTAAAAAACTAGGAGACTGTGGCGTCGATACCTACAGTCAGATGGGTCACTAGTTGGCTGGAGGGCCACACCCAGAGAGTGGTGGTGGACGGGTCTTATTTGACTTGGAGAGATGTGGGCAGTGGGGTCCTGCAGGCCTCGGTCCTTGGGCCTGCACTGTTCAACATCTTCATCAGCGACTTGGACAGGGGAGTAAAAAGCACCCTGTTCAAATCTGCAGATGACGCTAAGATGTGGGGAGAAGTGGGCACGCTAGAAGTGGGGAATAGGTTGCAATCGGACCTGGACAGGTTACAGGGATGGGAGGATGAGAACAGGATGGGTTTCAACATTGACAAGTGCAGGGTACTGCACCTGGGGAGGAAGAACCAGTAGCATACCTACAGGCTGGGGAACTCCCTTCTCATCAGTGCAGAGGCAGAAAAGGATCTTGGTGTCATTACTGATACCAAAATGAACATGGGCCGACAGTGTGGGGAAGTGGTCAGGAAGACCATCCACAGATGCATCTCAAGCAGGTCCAAGGAGGTGATTCTCCCCATCTATGCGACACTGGTCAGGCCTCAGTTGGAGTACTGCGTTCAGTTCTGGGTGCCGCACTTCAGGAGGTATGTGGACAACATTGAGAGGGTCCAGAGAAGGGCCACCTGCATGATCGGGGGCAGCAGGGCAGGCCCTACGAGGAGAGGCTAAGGGACCTGAACCTGTTCAGCCTCCACAAGAGAAGGCTGAGGAGGGATCTAGTGGCCGTTTACAAACTGGTCAGGGGGGACCAGCAGGCATTGGGAGAGTCCCTGTTCCCCTGAGTATTACCAGGAGTGACAAGAAATAATGGTCACAAGCTGGCAGAGGGCAGATTCAGGCTAGATATCAGGAGGCGCTACTTCACTGTCAGGGCGGCTAGGATCTGGAACCAACTTCCAAGGGAAGTGGTGCTGGCTCCTACCCTGGGGGTCTTTAAGAGGAGGCTGGATGAACACCTTGCTGGGGTCATTTGACTCCAGTACTCTTTCCTGCCATGGCAGGGGGCCGGACTTGATGATCTGCTCAGGTCCCTTCTGACCCTACCAACTATGAAACTGAATTTCGAGATTTTTATTTTTCATTCACCCAAAGAAAAAGGTTGCTGCAAAGGTCTGGAGGGTTTCATAAAGCAGTAGCACAAACTAGTGACTGGGTAAAAATTACTTCCTGAAGGTAGTACAGGTAACGCATTTATCAGACATTTTTGTCATCTATTTTTACAGCATGTCACAGGAGGCTGCATTTGTTTTTTGTACAATATGGTAAACTTCCCTGTTCGTTTTCTTTTTGCTGGCTGCCAATTGGAAATACTGGATAAATTCTAAGAAGGTCATTTGTGAGCTAAAACAATTGAGCAGCGTGACTGCTGCCTGCAAACCTTTAACCATTCAGATTAACAGGGTAGGTCTATTAAATTCAAGTCACATCTAAGTTCCATTACTGTTAAAATAAACTACATAATCCTCTCACCTTTATATTAGCTTTCACACAGTGATCTACTTTGAAATAATAAACCTTTTTACATTCCTATATAAAAGACCTTGCAATTTAACTCAAAATTCGAATATGCAGTACCTCTAATGAAAACTTGAGCTTAGATATGTACAGGAGTGACTGATGCCTCGAGTCTGGGAGCACAATTTGTGGTCGGGCCCAGGGGCGGGTCAAAACCCCCTCTCCACTCCTTTACTTCTTTGCCGCAGCCGGCCCATGTGGTAAAAAAAATGCCCCATCCTGAGCGGTGCTGAGTCACGGGCCAATCTCCGGGGGGTTGGGGGGGGGAGGGGATGTGCCTCCCCTGTACCTCCCCTATCAGTCTCCTGTGGATATGTACTGCATTTACTTGGATCTAAGGCAATGCTGAATTTAAGATGACCCCTCCCCATTTTTTGACTGTGGGCATGGAATATTTTAAATCTAGTTTAATTTTCCATGTCTAGAATCCAGTTATTGGAGGATTCACTTGAATTCATCCCTCCTACCACTGTCACAAGGAAAGTAGTGGCAAGAGAAGCAATGGGTTGGGGGCAGGCAACCTGACCCATGCCTGCCCCCATCTCTCTACCAATGCCTTGCCCTCATGCTCCCCCCCATACCATGTGCCTTTTCCCCACACTCTCCCATGCACCCCTATCTGCCACATAACCACCCTGGTCTGCCCAGAGCTGCAGCAGCTGCTGGCATGGCTCATACTAGATTCTAAAACAAGAGAAGGTCCCCCCTGCCACTATACTGACTGAGGAAAACACCCTTGTCTTATACAGGTTTCCCTCGCTTTATGCAGGTTCTGTATGTGCAAATTCGCTCTTATGTGATGAGGGGGGGGGGCGGCCTGAGCCGGGGGGGTGGTGCCTGGGCCGGGCTGCAATGCCGGCCCGTGCAGCCCAGCACCCTGGGAGCTGCAAGCCATGAAGCTGCCCAGCAGCAGCGCCCATGGCTGCTGCTCTGAGCAGCTAGGGTCCATGCTTCTAGAGCTGCAGCTGCCCCTGGAGCAATACAACACCACATTTCTAAGTGGTAGAAATGGATCTGGGGGTCAGTACAGTTGAGGTCTTGCAACATATTCCTATTTGTTACATGGTAAAGTGGGTTCCCTTTATGCAAATTAGAGTTATGCACCATTTTCCAGAAACGTATGTACAGTATAAAGTGAGGGAAACCTGTATTTAAGAAAATACGGTATCCATATGCACTGCTGTAATGTGAAGCTGGGCTCTCATCATGCTATATCCCAAATGCACCATATTTTCCTTATATTAACCTTACTTTCCAAAATGCTTTGCATGCCCTTTTTCTTGAGTTCAAAAAGAGCAAAGTATACGTAGGTTTTTACCACAATTTCTGTGAATAAAATTAACACAAAATCAAGTACATGATGATAAAATATATATCCTTGTATATACTTGTTACAAGCAGTGCCTAATCTTCAGAGCAGAATATTAAGAAAGAACTATACAGATGTGTTTCCAAGTGATATGTTCTCCCTCTGGGAAAAACTCTCCCACCTGTGGAGAAGTAATAATACTGGATAACGCTTTACAAGTTATCAGACCTCTTAATGGGACTTAATTGCCAGATCCCACAGGAGGTCATTATGGAGCCTAAATATGGAACTTGGAACCAATTAACTTTCAAAGCCAGTGGCATCACTTTATAACTAAAGCATGTGCCATGCTGCTCATACTTCAATATTAATTAAGTGGTATTTTAAAGGATTATTTAAGGATTTTTGGTATGGCAAATAATCAGACTTATCTGAAGAAATCAATTCCAGCCTATTAGGTTTATAATAAAGCTGCCTACATTTGGAGATGTAAAATATGTAAAGAAAGTTACAAACAAAATTCTGATGCTAGTTTTGGTAATATGGGAGCTTTTACTTTAAAAAGGTTCAATTTGATAATCTGTCTAGGTTTATATCAATTTTGAGATGCTTCAGTGTTAGAAAGGAACTCTGACCCAATGGTTTTTAATTTGTTCTGTCAAGAGATGGTTTCTTTTAGGCTTTTCATAGTCTGAGATGTCTCTGGTAACTGCTTTGTTTTAGAGTAGAAATACTTATCCCAACACACTACTATTTACATGACCTTCTGGATTTCTAGATTTGACACCTAACCCTCTGAGCCTCTTCTTGGATTCCACCAACAAAGTTCACCTGCACTTAAGGACTAGTGCTGCATTTTATTCAATGGCTGCTAATAAAAAATAGGCAAACCTGGAGAGGTGGACTAGAACCTAGGATGTCCCTTGCTACTGAGCTAGTCATGTCCAGGAACCTGCCGTCTCTCTCTATGGTCCCACGGATCTTGCATTTCTAGCTCAGTTTCAACCAGATGGATGGAGTGTCTCCCCACCTAGCCTAACTTATTGCATTATTTTTGCATATAATGCACACTTCTATTTCCAGCAGTTGGTTTTTTTGGGAGAAAGGTGCAGGTT
Source organism: Alligator sinensis (assembly GCF_000455745.1). Classification (NCBI taxonomy): domain Eukaryota; kingdom Metazoa; phylum Chordata; order Crocodylia; family Alligatoridae; genus Alligator; species Alligator sinensis. The sequence continues at coordinate 2,703,200 of NW_005841902.1, forward strand.
GTATGCAAGAAAATATGATAATTTTAGGAGGGAGTTTCTGGCTGTGAATTGCAATTTCATGTAGGTGCCTAACTTAGAGCTGCCTGGAGGCAGCTAAACTTGAGAAGCATGGGATTTCTGACACATCCTTCTCTTCAGAATTTCCCATGTCATCTTGGCTATCTCCTTACTCCAGTGGTCACCAACCAGTGGATCTTGATCCATCGGTAGATCTCGGAGCCTCTTAGAGTCAATCCAAGGCTGAGGTAGGGGAGCTGAGTGCCCACATGCATGCACACGTGCCCTAGCCCAGCAGGTCAGTTTGTGGGGGAGTGAAGGGGCAGGGCCTAGATCAAGGCCCCTGCGGTGAGGGACAGCGCCGCAGAGGCAGGACCAGGGGTAATCTGAATGGGGCCCTGGCCAGGTGGGACTTGAATGCTGGGGAGGTGCGGCCCCAAACTATTTTTTCTTCCTCTGCCTCGATCTGCACCCTACTTCCCTCCCCACAGACTTACCTGCTGGGTGGGAGGTGGTGGGGGTGGGGGTGGGGGGTGGCGGTGCATGGTAGAACTTGGGTTGCTTTTGAATGTCAAAGGTGATCTCCTACTTAAAAAGGTTGGAGACCACTGCCTTATTCAATGTGCTGGCTTTTATGAATCCAATTCTGAGGTACCTAAAAAAAACCTCTCCCTATATTTTGTACAGAGGTGATTATCCATCTGATGTCAGGCAGAAAGTAGGGCAGGGTGACACCTTAGACACTAACTTTGGTTTCTGACTATAGGCATCTATACATAACCTCAGAGGCTGCTCTGACACACTGGAATTCCAGTGCATTGGAGCAGACTTGATTAATTGAGTCTGCTGGAGCATGGCAATTACTGTGCTCCAGCAGCCTCCTGCATCAGCACCCCCACACTTAAAATGACAGTGGGGCCGCTGGAACTAAAGCTCATCAAATGCGCTTTAATTCAAATGCCCCCACTGTCACTTTTAAAGTTTGGGGACGCTGATACACAAGATGTGGCAGCGCTTTAAATTACAGTAGCTCTTTGAGCTGTTCCAATTAAAATACTGACCTTCCCCCTCTCCCCCACCCCAACTTCACATGCAAAAGTGTCTTAAGTCTCTAAAATGCCACCCTGTCCTACCTTCTACCTGTATATTGTACAGGAAACAGATGACTAACTGTGGACTATGGGATTTCACTTTGGATGCTTGCAGCAATGCACAAAAACAAAAAAACCCCCCAAAAATGGCGCTTTACTTTAAACTTCGGGGAATTCTCACGCTGTGCCCAGCACATACCCAGAGAAGGCAATGCGTTAGTTGCACCCAGCTTTCCCAACGTCTATATAGATCAGGTGCTTCAGTGGGGCTTTTTTGGCACTTTTATGTAATAGCTGATTGAATCAGCTTTAGCTAAAAGCACCTAAAAGTCCTGCTAAAGTGCTTGATCTATACAGATGATGCAGAGCTGGGTTGAAGTAACATGCTGCTGCTTCTGATAAAGCGTGCGCCCCCCCACAACCCCTCCCCCCCAATCTGTCAGTGCCCTTTGGGGCCAGGCACTTGCAAGTTAGGGTAGTAATGCTGACCATCACCATGCACAACTCCCTTTGCAGACCTAACCTTAATACCCTAGTAAATTCTACTAGATGCAAGGTACCAACAAATCAGGTGCTGCAACACACCACAACACCCACATTCCACCTTATGACTCTAAAAGCATTGGGTCAACAAATTCCAACTGCTACCCTACAAACCATTAACATCATTTCACAATAGGTATGTGGAGCTCTCATTCCTATCCCCTTAGTTGTTCTTGATTGATTGTTGCACCTATCCTGAAGAAAATTTTCTACATGTCTGTTAAAAGCCTAAAATTCAAAGGACCATTAGTAACCAAGGGAGCTGACTGGTAAAGTGACTATATGCAGCCTTCTAACTTCATATAAAGTTAAGTTAAAACCCATATTTTGAATTTCTTTCACTTATATACAAGAAGAGCAAGAGGAATTTTAGGCTGCAAGTTAATTTATTTGCAAGTTATTAACTGCAAGCTAATTCCTGGTAAGATTAAAGAGGAACGGACCGGTGTATATATGGTGGCAACTGTTAACCATTTAAGCAAGCAATTAACAAGCCATCAGCACTGTTGAACAAAGGGTCTATTACCCTTGTGACTCTACACTTTTTTGGGTGAGGTTAAGGAGGTACTTGTAGATACAAAATTCTCTCACACCCAGAAGGATAGCTTTACATGAAACCAGAAGTGCCAGTAATAACCCCATAATGAGATGATTTAAATTTGAAAGAGGTTAACTAACTCAAACTATCCTAAGCATCGAGTTCTCTCATCTTCAGATTAGATGCTTACATGTTAAAGTTCTTCATTTAATCCCTTTCAAATTAAAACCTTGCTAGAAGAAGCTAATAAATCTGATTTAGCATTTCTAATTTGGAAGGCAACTGAATATATGAAAAAGGGCACTCTGTGTCCAAAACTTGTCCATAACTATACTAATAAAAATACCACAAAACAATCCCTTGCCTCTGACCCGCTGACAGCCACACCACTCTAGCTCTTCACATGGTCAAAGCACAAAACAGTTGCAAGAAATAAAAAAATATATTTTATACATAACTTTGCAATGTGCAATCCTCAGATAGAGTTGGGGTGATGTAGCTGTGAAGGTCCAGAAAAAAACATCTTTTTTATTGAATTAGCCATATCTCTCACAAAAAAAAAAAAAATATAAAAAAAAATTGGTGCCTCTGTCAAACTTTGTGTCATTACTGAGCTATTCTAAATAGCAACATTTTCTGTATTTTAGTACATTAGTTCCAAAATGTCAAAAGAAAATACAGAAAATGTTGCTATTTGATGCTATTTACACGGGCACTGGAGAGAAGGCCCAAGATTCAATGTATGGATGAGGGTATGTGCTTGTTCTAAACAGAAGAGTCAGATTAAATATGGGAGAGAAAGCAGAGGCAGAAGGATGCACTCAAGGTCATTTAACACATCAGGAAAAGGAGGCGTATGTAAAAGAAAACACCGTGTTGCTCTGTAAGTGAAACATCTGTGTTGCCTATATTTTTGGTACCTCAACGGCAAGAGTTGCAGGAAGTCCTGGGGAGGACACAGGTTGTCTTAGCTACTTAACTGACAAGTGGTAAATGTCAAAATTACAGGAGGCACACACACACTTTGTGTGTCATGAGCAAACATAGATTTCATAGACATTAGGGCTGGAAGGGACCTCGGAAGATCATTGAGTCCAGCAGGGGCTAGAGACTTGAAATTCTGGCAGTGCTTCCACTCAAGAAAGGCACGGGTCTTTGGGCTGATGTGATATCTTTTATTAGACTGACTGAGTAGTTGGAAAAAAGTTCTTTGCAAGCTTTCTGGCACAAGAACCCCAGTGCTTGAAGAAGGGTGCTTGCGCTTGAAAACTCGCAAATAATTTTTTCCCCAGCTACTCAGTTGTTCTAATAAAAGATATCACATCTACTCAAAGAACCTTGCCTGCCTATATGTTCTTAGAGCAACACTGCTACGACACAACTCTCCACTCAGTTCAGTGTTTGCAGTTAGGCAAAAATGCAGGTCCAAAAAGAGAAAAAAGTGTACCAATTATCTTTAAGTGACAACAACAGGCTAAAATAAAACACGGCAGTTTAGAAGACCCCTAAAGACTTCCAATACCTGCACCTAAGACCTGAACCTTATACTTAAAGCATTTGCTTCACAGTTTCAGCGATACCATCTTGACATTTTTAGCCAAGCCACATTTGTGACAAAGGGAGCCAAGAAGACAGAAGCGTATGCCAAAAAGACTGTTTGGGGAAGAAAATACAATAATTCAGACTATAGTCAGTTGCTCACTTTTTTCTTTTCTCATTATTTAATACTACCACAAACACAAGCGCTTTAGTCTTCAGCTGACATACAATAGTGGTGAGGGGACGGATTTACCCCTCTACTGTCAATTGCCCATTTTAAAGGAGTTAGCTGATTATCAGTGCACAGGACATATTAAAAGTAGAGGTGCATCAATACATTGGACCATATCGTATTGATAACTGACATTATCAGCAATTGTTTTTTTTGGGCTGATGTGGCCAATAATGCAATTGATAAATGCTGCGCATGTGCGTGCAGCTACAGCATGCATGCTGCCAGCCCAGCAGCTTGGACAGCAGCATCTGGCTGGTAAGTCTGTTGGGGGGAAGAAGCACAGGGGAGGGACAGGGCATAGGGGGACAGATGATGCCCCAACAGGAAGTGGGGCAGCGGCTGGGGCAGGTACTGCCCATCCAGGGGAGGGAGGGGCATGGGACAGAGGTGTGAGTGGCTCGTCTTGGGGGGCAAAGGGAGTGGGGATGGCAGCTGTGCACAGCCCAGGGAAGGCATGGGGGTCACCACATCTGCCAGATCTGTGCATGAAGCAAGGGTCGGCTGCTGCTGCGGGCGGCAGTGGTGCTGGGAGGGAGGGCTATGGCAAATTTTGGGGTGGCTAGACAAAGTCACTGTACTGAGTTAGACAAAGCCTTGGCTTGGATGATCTAGTTGGGAATGATCCTGCTTTGAAGCAGGGTAGTTGGACTAGATGGCCTCCTAAGGTCCCTTCCAAGCCTAATTTTCTATGATTTTATGATTGTGAACTTCATGAGGGGAAATGAAAGAGAACTCTACCCAATGGAATCTACAAGGGAATTTTAGCAAAATATAAACAACTAAACTGGAATTTGCCTAGCTCACTGGGGCCCATACCAACACAGGCTGTGAGACCCAAAGTCCTCATCCAGCACCAAAAAAAGCCAGCACTTCCAGAGATCCCCTAACTCTTGGTTCAATATTGACTAAGAAGGAAGAGTACCTCCATCATTTCCTGCAACAGATTTTTTTGAGAGATCTATGATTCAGCTATTAACCCCAGTTCTCGTTTAGCCTATAAGACAGAATGAGATCACAGTGTGGCAGAAGGCCATATTAAAGTATAATGAACATCACATTGCATACAGATGGGAAGACATTTTTCCTAGATTAAATTAAAAAGTTTTATGCAAATATATAACATTTTAGATCTTTGAAATAATCTTATTATTGTAATTGAAGAGACAAGTAGCATCCCTTGAGACCTTATAAAATTATACGGTTAACTGTATAATGGTAAGATCTGTAATACATAGGGACCTACTCAAACAGCGATTTTGCAGAAATGGAAAGGTCAAGCGATCTCCGTGAAATCCACAGTGGAAAAAAAAAAAAAACTTACTAAAAATAAAATGCTGGCTCCCCAATGGGAGCCAGCAGTCCTCATGGCCACTGTGGCCTGGCCATGGAAGGAGGGAAGGGGAGTAGCCAGCATGAAGGATGCAAGATGCCTGCTCCTCTTGCTACTGATTGGCTGAAAGGGCTGCCTGTCATGAAGCCCCAACCCTCTCCAATAATCAGCTGCAAGGGGTGGGGCTGCATGACGGTCCTCTTAACCAGTCAGTGAGGGGGGGGGGGGGGGGGGGGGGGGGAGCACTGGGGCCCCTCCACCAGAGACATGGGAGGCCTTGCCGCAATAATCTTGTGAAAATACTGGCTGGTTCCATGATCTCCCCAGGATATCATCCACCTGCTTCCTTGATTTAGGTATACCCCTTAGTAATAGGCAGCTAATATGCCTTTATATTGAACATAACCTATATGTTAGATGAAGCCAAACTAAAAAGATGCAGACTTGGGATCCTTAAGTCTTACACTAGTAGCAGTTTAACACTGTACCTGCAAACATTTATATTTCACAGAACTCAATAATTATAAGAAGCTGCTAGCGAGAGAAGTCACAGCTAACAAATCCCAAGAGAGATGAAATTCCTTGATAAGTAAGCAAATGGCCTCTCAATTAATGTCTCTGTTAACAATATTGCAGTGTAGTATTACCCAAGTCTCTTCACTGGAATACTAGATACATTTATGCTCCAGAATGTATTCACATCAATACAATGATATCATTTCCCTGCATATAGCTCTAAGCCAATCAGGAGAAGCAAGGGTGATGATATTAGTGATGTTATTTAAGACGAAATCATAAGAACTAAGCCCAATTGTATTCACACTGCACCGATGCAGCACTTAATGGATACAGGATGAAGGAAGAAAGTGTATATCTTCCAATGCTAATTATAAATCTTCAAGATTGTTTACCCTGTATAGTGTTTTTTTTTTTTTAGAAATTACAAGCTTAATTTACTTTGAACTTACCCCTACTGAATTATCAATACAGTGTAGACAAGCATCACAACTAAAAGCAGTCAAGACTACGATCAGGTAAATAGCATAAGCAATCATGTACAGCTAGAAGAAACCTGAAAATAAACTTAAACAAGTTAACCAGGATTTATAGCACGTGTATATTACAGCAAGTATTGGTGGGAATTCCAACCTTTTCAAGTTTTCCTTTCTAAATCCCTTGTATGAAGTTTTATAGACAAACTTGCAGGTAGGTAGAGTACTAAAGTATATAAATACAAAGTAAGGGAGAAACTAACAGTTTACATATGTAGTCTAGTAAACAGAGAAACACAATCAGTGTTAAAGAGGGACAAAATGGCCAAGAACTAGACCCTGTCCAAGATCTTGGTGTCAGCTTCTGAATGATGTGGCTTTGCTGAAACTCCCCATGCTCTCATTTGATGAACATCCTAAATTTAAAGGATTTATGCCTCAAGAATATAGAGCCATAGAGAAGTAGGGCTGGAAGGGACCTCCAGAGGCCATCTAGTCCAACTCCCTACCTGAAGCAGGATTCTTCTATCTAAGCCATCCCAGAGAACCGTAATCTAAACTCTACGTAAGACTATCCTCAACCTTGACACAACATAGACCTAACAACCTAACCTGCCACAAGAAAAGCAGGGGAACCACAGCAACTAATGTCCACTTCTATAAAATGTTGTCAATATACACTCAGGAGGTCCTGGGTAGAGGGCCACAGTCCCCCTTACAGCATATGGCAAAAATCCCCACCGTCCATACCAATCTGACCATGGGGTAAAATTCCTTTCTGACCCCAGTAAGCAGAAGATTGGTGTGCAGAATCTTAGTTAAACTGACCACTAACATTATCAACCTTCATGTCATTATCTTTATAATAGTCATCACCGCTATGAAACTGTAATTTGAATATAAACACCCATGGTTTAACTCTAAAGTAACACAACTGAACTCTTTTCATATCTATATGTCTGAAAACAGAATTTGCCTAAAATTTGTTGGTAGTATATAGCAGCTCCCTAAAGTCACAGAACCTTTTAGTTTAGCCTTTACTTTACTTTACTAAAGTAAGAATGGACACAAACATAAATACACATACAAGTTCAACATTGCATTTCAAAAGAGTTAACTTAGATCTTTAGGGCATTTTTACATGCGTTTCTGGTGCGTGCCAAGTACTTAATTAGTGAGCTGCACTAATTAAAAATGCCCACGTGTCACGAGCATCAGTATTGCTGCACATTCCTGAGCTGAAAAAATGGTGGCGGGCACTCTGAACTAAAGCTCATCAGATATGTTCTATTTCAAAGCGCACCATGCCATTTTGTCAGCACGAAGATGTGTGGTGACGCTGATAAACGTGATGTGCAAGGCTGCCTCAGCGTGTCAATTTCCAGGCTCCAGATGACTCGATTAATTGAGCGCTGAAAATCCAGCACATCAGAGCAGGCTCCCTGAATGTGTGGAGGAGCCCTTACTTTTCCCAAGTAGCTTTCTGTTCAAAGTACTGATTCTAAATGCAAATTTAACACATACTGCAGCAGCATCTCTTGTCTCAAATGCAAGAAGAATGCTAGTGTGTGCATGCCTCTCTTCATTGGTAAATGCTTTTTGGCATTCCCATAAAGAGGTTCTTTGCTTACCCTCCAAAATGTCAACCTCAGAGAACTTTAAAACAGAAGCAAGACTATCCAAAGCGAGTTCTTGCAGTTTTTAGCTCAACCATTAATACCGAACTCCTGTGACATGGAATGTACCAAAAAACTAAGCACAAAGATAGCAAAGCTCAATTTGTCAAAATTGTAGACCAGTGGTTTTCATACTGCGTTCCATGGAACCTGGGGGTTCAGCAATACATCACTGGGGTTCTGCAAAGCGATTGGGAGTAATGGCCCAGCAGACCAGGAGGCAGTACACCCTCATTTCTGGGGCGGGGTCGTCTGGTACTGCGTCAGTCTTTAGGATAGGGGTAGAAGGAGGGGTTCTGGGGCAGAAGAAGTGATATGACAGAGTTCCATGACTTTAGGAAGTTTGAAAACCACTGCTATAGACTACCAACATATTTTAGACAAATTCTGTTCTCAGTTGTTGGGATATTTAAAAAATGTGTTCAGGTGTGTTGCTTTAAATTTAAATCAGCCTAAAACAACAATTTTTGGCTTAAAATGTGCTAAGCCTCCATTTAATCTGACTTTTAAACAACTGTTTCTCTCTCTCTCTTTTTTTTTTTTTTAAACTCTTACGTAGTTTCAGGTGGATCAAACTAGCAAGTGGCAAGTTATAGCCATACCTAGGACATACTGGAATGGAATTCTACTTCTGGTTTCTGTGCAGTATATTTCATTGGGAATACATTACAAGGAGCTGTAACTCTGACCTAAAATAAAAGAGGTCTTAATAATAACCCTCTCCTGCATTTGTACAGGAAGTTCATTAAATCATTACTATTCTGAAGAAAAACCGCTCTCTCAAATATAAAGACAATTTCCACCCTTGGCCCCCAAGAGCTACTCACAGTTCCAGAATAAGAATGACATCTGTTTTGTTCTCATAAACATCATGCAGTGTTATCACATTGGGATGCTGGATCTCTTTCAATATGTTAACTTCTCGTTCAATATCTTCTCGACTCACTCCCCGTCGGCTGGATTTTGTTCTCCGCTTCTTGATGAATTTTGCTGCATACTGGTGACCAGTGCTCTTCTCGCGGCATTTTCTCACTACAGCAAACTGCCCACTAAAAAGAAGCATAAAAAGAAATGTTATGTTTCTAGGAATTTTAAAGTTATTGATAATTTATATTCCTTATCTCCAGAGGAAACCTGTTGCTGTAGATGGTCAGTTCAGCTGAAGAACAGTATTTTTCTTGTACAATCCAAAGTAATACATGGATAAAGCTGTTACTAAAATGAAACAAAAAAATCTTTAATCCCACCCCCCGAATAATTCAGAGCCATTATTACGTATTTATGTCTGGCTCGCATAATTTTATTTAAATAAAAGATACCTGGTTTCAGTTAATTTGAATTTACTTCTGCTTTTAAAAGCAGAGGATAGGGAATGAAATAAGCATAAAACTCTTGATATTATCAACTAGCCCAACAGAAAAGGTTTGAAAGGAAAATTACAGTAACATATTCAGGAACATGAGATGATGATCCTGTCTAAATGCATAGGGGGACTAATGCATAGAGGGATGAATAAAGTAAGAGTTTTTGACCCAGAACCTTGTGTTTGAGTTTCAAGACTTTCACTTGTCCTTAAAAACGGCACACTCCCTCCCGTGCCGGGTCCCTCCTGCTGGGCCACAGAGGCAGCTTCTGCTCAGAGCTGGTCTAGCCAGGCTGCAGCCCTGCATTGTGGGCACAGAAATCTTGGCGGAGAATGTGCCCCCTAAGCCCCCCCGATACGTTGCCTGTGCCCCTGGCCCCGCCATGCATCACTTATTGCCCACCACCCTTTCCCCACTCACCTACTCTCTTCCTCTCACACAGCATGCGGGGGGGCGCTGAGGCCTGGGGGCAGCAGGTCAGAAAAGAGGGGCACCAGCTGGGCCAGGGGGCTGTGGGTCAGGAGTCAGGGGCACTGTCAGGGCTGGGAGGCTGTGGGGTGGGAGTGAGGAGCAACAGCATGGACAGGGGCAAGATACTGGCATATCAGGGCTGCTCAGCACCACAAAGCAGCAGGGGGCAAGGGAGACATAGCTGCAGCTGGACCCATGTCCTGGTGAGCAAAGGGGGCAGGGAGACCTCCGATTTTTCATGATAAAAAAACAAAATCAAACACCAAAATACATAAATACTTAGAATGCATTTTATTATAATGACTGAAGGCTTCTGCATTACCTTAACATTTTAAGTGTAGCAATAAAACTGTGTTCAACTGATACCTATATATATGAAAAATAGGATGCCTAATAATGCACAAAATCTGTTTTTAGTGTTGGGATTGATATGATGAGATTGTACTGCATTTGTTTAATAAAAAAATACTTGCTTTTCAAATCTGAACCAAACACCACATCTACTGGATACAACATACCCGGAAACCAAAACCAAAAATACATGTACTGGGATTGCAAGGATTTAAGGATCATTTGACTGCTGACAATTCTGTGGCCTTAACTTAACAGGTTTTTTATGCAATAAAGCCAAAAACATAGGATTGCAAAGGACCTGTGGTCACAGGGAATTATATGATATAAATCACATTAATAAACTTGCCAAGATCCATCTTAAAGCTAGTTGAGTTTCTGCCCTCAATTCCTCTTGAAGACTACTCCAGAACCTCACTGCTCTGATCGTTAGAAAGCTTTTAATTTCCAGCCATATTTATTCTCGACTACACATGATTCATAACCCAAAGCACTTATTAATACATATGTTTTAAAAGAACAAAAGAGGCTGAAAGGAACATATAGAGCAGGGGTTGGGAACATTTTACAAGTGATAAACCAAATTAGTGCAGCTCGCTCCCAGAGGTGGCATTGTGCTCCCAATCTGGCAGCTGCTTCCTCATTGCCAAAATGCTACTGATGTCCCCCACCCCAGAACTGCCACAGACATCCTGGCTTTGTGGGCTCGATGACACTGCCTGGCAGGCTGGATCCTGGGTCCAGACCTTAGGTTACTAACCACTAAGATAAAAAAAATGGATAGATTTTCTTTACTTTAAAACCTGCATTCAGGCAGCACTAAATATTATTTTAACAGAAGTATTTTTCTACTTGTGAGCCAATTATATTGTGTAGTAAAAGAAAAAACTGACTGGCCTTAAAAAGCCATTTAATATCCCTGTATTATCATATCATTTTGTGTTCTGAAAAGATAGCAGGCCAGTTTTTCAACTGTAAATAGACATTCTACGCTTTTTTTTTTTTTTTTTTGCATGAGACGCCTCTGCATCAGGTTGATTAGTGGCCCAAGTTTGAACAGACTGCACGCTGCCCTGACCCTATGCCAGCAGAGTCAAGCTACTAAGACAAAATATAGGAAAGATACTGAGACACTTAAGATTTGAATCACTTGCACAGATGGAGAAGTGAAAAGGATGAGAGCCACAGTGGTAGGCCTGCAGCATCTTGTAGGTTGGAGGTATATAAAGCAAGTTCTTTTGTAAGCAGCTTACAGCAGCACTGGGGCTGGGCTCTCTGTGCAACACACTCTAGCATTGATAAAGTAAAACATATCAGAGTTTATTATTGAAAAATGCTCAACAAAACTTTGCATGAGTGTAAGCAAAAACTATCAGATTTAACTATGACAAGTTGATTCAAGATTACAAATGACAGCCCTTGTTTATGCTGATGATTTAATAGTGTTCCTGTCTAGGTTCTAACACAATGCTGGAAAAATACATACATCTACACACCTACAGAGGGAGAAACAAACTTGCGACTGATCTAGAAGGAGAAATCTGAAGAATAGGGAACTCATAGGAGAGTCTGTCATGAAAACTCTGGTTTATGTGAACTGAAGTGAAGCTGAAATGTGGGAGCTACAAGAAAGCATTTCCCATACAATAAGGGCAATTTTAATATTATTCAAGCCATTTTTTATTTATAAAGAGAAAGAAAGAGAAAGCAGCCACTAAAAAGGCAATGTTACATGAACAGCAGTGCTTATGTTCTGATTCCTAATACCTACTTTTTAAATCCTCACAATGTACATTTTTCACCAATTTGCAGTTTTAGATGCATTCCCACTGCCAAATGATTGCAAAATGATTGTCATTTGCAGCACCTATAAAGCACTAAAGTTCTTTACATCTGCAAGCAGCTTGCAAAAAGTTTTTTGTGTATAAAAACTACCCTGTTATTTCTGACTTGCAGGAATGGGAAAAGCCACCTTCTCATAAATGAATACTTAACCAGTGTGTGACGTTGAAAGGAATGGAACAAGTGTGAACCTGACCACTTGAAAACAGAGTAGGCCTCAAAAACAAAACCAACACCTTTTTGGTTCATTGATGTACTATGCACTTTGAAATCCAAACAAATATTGGGACTTAATTACACTCTAGTGGCATAACTAATGAATATCTCCAGATTTGTCTGCTCAACACAATCAGTGAATTTTCTAAAGAACTTTGGTCTTTAGATTTCTCATCTTTAGCTGTAGCTAGAAACTTCTTCTTAATCCCTTATCTACATAATTTTATCAGAAGTGCAACATTTAGTTGAAAAACAAATACCCTTATATATCAGTTCCAGCCACAGGCTAGTCAGGTTTTGTTTCTGCAGGGGTTTCCCACATTGTTCTCAGAGTACAAGACCTCAGTCTATTCATTTAAGGCATTTAAAAATGAGTTTTAGATATACACTTAATCTTACTGTTGTATTTGTGGTATTCAGTACAGAACCCCACATTCAGCGGGTGGTTAGTTACTGTACCTGAAATACAACTTTCTGCTATAATCAGATTTTTCATAATTGATCTCAAGGCCATTTCTGAACGCATGTGGGGGAAGAAACCAAAAAGGGTATTTTATTAAAATATTATACAATAGAACTGTAGTTATGAATATTTCATAAATGACACTAACACCAGCGATAGCTATATGATGACTAGCTCAGCTCCTTCCTGTGATGCTCCCACTGTTCCTTTTGTTCCAAATGCAGCACTTTCACATCCTTTTATACACCGCATAGTAATAAAACATACGTACGTTGTATAGGGTTTTTTTGTCTTTTTGTTAAAAAAGGGGTAAACTACAAGTCTTAATCCCATTTTGGAGACTGAATTGAAGCTAAAGCAAAGTCAAGAGAAATAGCCACCTGCCTAGCGCCATGAAAAATGTAACTAGCTCATATCCATAAGGCAAGCTCAGATTAGACATTGAAACAGGATGACAACTTGGTGCAAGAAGAAATACTTTAGTTAATAATAGTAATTTGTTTTGTGATCTTGTAATTCCTATTGAGCCAGTAGGTAATTACTACTCTAAATCTACTCTTTTCAGGGCACTTGGCATTGTGCCTCCATATCCAATGATTTTTTTCACAACTGTTTCTGACGAAAAATAGTTATCCTATTAGCTTAAAGCCCATTTTTGTTTAATCATTTTTACCCCTAAAAGAGTTTTAAACTGCCACTGATAATGTGTGAAAAAATGATTTGATGGAGTGACAGATAATTTTCACTAAGGTACTCTACACTCAGATGCTTATGGAAGCTTTGTTATCGGCTTCAGTTCTTCTTTAGCATGCTCACAAAACAAGCACTAATTAGCACAAACACGGACAGTTGTAACCACAGATATTTTAGAACCCTAAACAAAAGTCCTTACAAGGTTGTACTATTTCTTAAGACACTTCCTTTTCAAAAAGATGATCAGAATCACAGTGATTAGAGAAAGAAGAGGCTTTTTAACTATTCTAATCCATCCATCCTGCCAGGGCAGCAGGGCTGCTCCCCATGATATATTTTCTCATGCAGTAGTTCTCAGCCTTTTCAGAGTCCAGGTACCTCTCCACTATTCATCCTCCCTCTCTCCCCCCAACCCAGCCTGTCTCTCACCCACTGACTCCTCAATTTACATCTTCACCGACTGCCTGTCTTGTATGCATACCAGCCCAGTCTCTGACTTCTTTACTTTTCATTCCATGCAGGAACTTTCTCAGCCTGACAAAGGGTTTTTAAACCCGAAAGCTTGCTTAAAATTTTTATCCAGCTATTTAAGTTGGTCTAATAAAAGATATCACACTCACCCAAAGAACCTTGTCTTTTCAGAGTCAAGGCACCCTTCCACCACTTATTTTTGAATGTGGCAGTACCCCTGGTTGAGAAGCATGATTGGTGCTGCCTCAGGTTACCTTAGTGCTCGTCAACCAGGTGCTGCTGCCTTCAGATAAAACTGCCCCATGTGCCTACTGCACAGCCAGCCTCGGAAAGGCTGTGGTATGTGTGCACGCTCCTCTCCTATAACCCTAAAGCAGGACAGGAGAGGTGGCTTGGGGTACAGTCCTTCCCAGTGCAGTTGTGTTGCTCCTAGAAACAGAAGTGAATGGGCAGAACAGTCCTGTCCATCTGTTTCCAGGAGGAGCATTTGGAGGGAGGGGGAAAGGGGCACAGACCAGGAAGGTCTAAACCCAAGCCAGCTCCTGCTTGCTTTAGGCTGATTGAGAGCCCTAATGTAGCAGGAGTGTGTGCAGGGCAGTTTTACCTGGCTGCCACTGCAGTGACAACACCTGTGTCACTGCACCTCTGATAAGGGCTTCATGGCACCCTGAGGTTTTCACCCCTCAGTGAGAAGGACTGTACTAATGCTTTATTCATTCAATGCTTCATTCATTCTAGTATTAAAAACATCAAAGTTGGGCTTCTACTGTTTCACCCTATAGATGTGATCAAAGAAGATCCTGCTCTCAAGAACTTGTGTTTAACTATTCCCGCCCCACAACTGTTCTCGTCTATGGAAAGGGGTCAACTATGATGCATAGCCTCAGATATGAGGGAAAACTGTGCTCTGCCCACAGACCTGGTACACCTACCAGTACGGAGACAATCCCTGCCTTTTATCTGGTCTTTTCTCTACCTAATTTCTCTCCCGAAGCCTGCAGGTGGAGCCTGCAGGAACCACCAAAGGTAAAGTAGAGACGGGGGGGACAATATCCCCCCCCAATGCAGCTCTGCAAAACAGCTGGTAGACATCTCATTGAGCTGAATTACTAGTCTATAACTTTGAAAAACAATTTTAAATTTCCATCAGAAGTGCTCTGCAACAGGGAGAGCTGGTCAGCCACTTCCTCTTTCAAAGGCAGGAAAAAAACTTGAGGGGAATTTCAAGAGGAAGAGTATTTGCTTTCCTCTGCCAGGTACAGATGGATCTGGTTTGCTCTCTAAACAGCAAGCCAGCACAAGTCCCATTACAGACCTTAGCACAAACAAGGATCTCTCTCCGTTCCTCTCTGTTAAAGAAAACTGCTGCAGCATTTAGTCAAAAATAGTAAAAAACCCAAGCCTCAAAATTATCCATATTGGATTTATTTCTGTAGGCACATAGCTTGTAATAGGATGCCATCAAGCTATACTAAACAAAAGAACAGAGGACATTTGGTTTTCAGTGCAGACAGAAGTGACAAGTTTCACCCCAACCAGCCACAGAAAGCAGTTTATACAGGTTTTCCTCGCTTTATGCGGGATCTGTATGTGCAAATTCACTCTTATACGATGACTGTTTTTATACCAAAAATTCACTCTTATGCGATCAGTGTGGTGGAAGCCCTCAGTCAGCTGCTTTGTGGGAGTGATGTGCACCAAAATATAGCCTACTGTGTGAATCTGTGCTCCTTGCCCGTTGTCTGCAACACGTGTTCCTGTAGTTGCCATCCCCATTATGATAGTGCCCTGGGTGCTTGTGTGTACTGTCTGTTGTTGGTGAGTACCAAAATTGTCTTGTAGAAGTGGTAGAAGTGGGTCCGGGCACCAGTACAGTCAAGGTCTGGGAACATATCCCTATTTGTTACATTGTAAAGTGGGTTCCCTTTATGCAAATTCAAGTTATGCACCCTTTTCCAGGAACACATGTACAGTGAGGGAAACATGTAGCTGTGACCAAACACAAGTGCACAGCTGCAGACAGCTTCAAAGGTGGCCGATCGGGTGAAAATCTGACCCCTCATTGCATGAGGTATCAGATAAAAATGTTTCAAAGTGTAGCAACTTTTGTACCTTGTCTTTGCAGGAGCTCCCAGCCTTTTGCTGTTTTCAGAGTGGGGAGGTGAGGGAGAGGAAGGGAGTAGAGGGAATTCAGTCTGCGGGCTTTTAGGTGGGGAGGGGCTCTAATCCATCCACCCTACCCTTCAGTACCAGCTGAGGAGCCCCCGAAATGAGCTCCCTCTACTGCCTTTTCCCTACCATCCCATTCTGAAAACAGCGAGCACTGGCACAGAGCCCTGGCCATTGCTTTGGGAATCTGGCTGCTGGGTCCCAGCCTACAGCTGGATCCCCCCCTCCCCCCCAAACCAACAGTGAACTTCTGTTTGGTTTTGGGTAATGGTCTGGGGCCACACTTTGCAAAACTGTTCAGAGTTACAGCTGGAAGCTGCACTTCTGTCTGCTGCATTAAGTCCATAGTAACTGCAAGGGCACTTCTCTGGACTTTCATTAGTGTAACAGAAACAACAATCTAGCTCTCTGTGCATAATCTGAGACATTTCATTATGTGCTTATGCAACCTTCTAATGGTAAGTGAAGTGTTTTGCTCTCCAATACCTTTGGAGTATAGATTTCCCTGTTCAGAAAATTTTTATTCAGAGCTGAAGCTGAGTTTTAAAATACAAAACAGCAGAGCAATCAAATGTATTTCTGCTAAAATAGCCTACTTTAATTCACAGTTCTGTCTTTAAACAAATTTGCTAGTTTTTTCTGTCACTGAAACCACAGAGAAACAAAATGTATTTTATATCACTTCTGAGCACCCACTCCAAGGAGCATTTTATCAGTGTGGGATATTTGTAATTGTCTTTGCTTTTAACTTAAAATTCCCATTACAAAAAGAGATGACTGCTGGAAGGGAAAGA
>NW_005841902.1:2720005-2728410 GCF_000455745.1 Alligator sinensis
TATAAAGAAACAGTACTAAAATAAGGAAAACTGAGTACTCTGCTGTTCATAAGAGCCAAAGTAACCAAAGCTAGCTCCAGCTGTGCAATACAACAATGATGGTACTAACTAGCAGTGAGATTCTTTCAACCACCATCATCATCATCCAGTCTGGGTTTCTGTCATAAAGGATACCGGAGAACTTAATGAGACTCAGTCATAGCACACTCCTAAGCCTGATGCAGAGCCAGTATACAGATCAGAATGAGTTTGTTCAAAAGGCTGTATGTCCAGCACACTGATTTTTTTTTTAAAACAAGGTAGCCTTCTGTAAAAGTAAAGTCTCCCCAGATGGTGTGGAAACAAGTTCACTATAACACTAGGCACCCAAATGAATACATTCAATCTCACAGGGGACCAAGCAGGCTGTCTGTTCAGCTTGCTTGACTGATTGGGCATCCTTAAATGTGAGATTAAGCAGCTGTGCAACAATACCTTCTCCTTCAGCAACTTCTGGACCCTGCTTGTGTCCAGCCCTGGTTCCCAGAACCTGCCTCAGCCTTGTACCCCAGAGCCTGCTGGATCTCCAATTCCTACCTCTCACAAACAACTTTTTCACATTGATGTGAATTATTCCAGGATCTGGAGAGGAAAGACACACAGCTGTCTGGGGTCTGGTGTATGCAGTTAGTACTATTCTGGTGCTTCACTGTTAGCTGAGAAGGGAGGATGTAGCAGCTTGATCGCCTTAAGCAAATAACTACCATAAGATAAGCTGTGGACAGATGGCACTACACTGATATAAGTTACACCCCTCTAGTTTTAGCCTTGTTTTTTCCTGGGCAATTCTACATTTGATTTAAATAAATTTATGCCAGGAGTTGGCAACATACTGCCTGAGAGCCAGATCTGACCTGCAGGGCCAGGGGGCTTTGCCTCTAACGGTGCTGGGGCTGGGCAGTGAGGAGATGCACTAGGGTCAGGCAGGTAGAAGCTGTGCCCGCACTGCTTCCGCTTCTCCCTGCCCCCTCTGCCCAGCTGCAGTGTAAGTGCAGCCTTCAGCCACTGGGGAACTGAGCCAGGGCTAGGCAGCTTCCAGCTGAGCCCATGATGCAGCTGCTGCAGCCAGGGTATAGGGAGAACGGGCAGCAGTGCATCTGCCTAGCTGGTACTGCTCCCCTCCAGCTGGAAACTGCACGTGTGCCACAGCCAAATAGTTTGGGAGCAGGGAGAAACAGAAGCAGTGTCTGGCCCTGGCATGGGTGCATGCCCCTACCGTCCCCCGCTTCCCCTCCCCACTGTTGACACTCCCCCAAAGCCACCAGCCTACTCTGGATAGGGCTGGGTTTTTCTAACTCATGGCTTATAAAAATTGCCAGCCCATGACTTACACTTAGCATAAAAATATGTCATCTGTTCAGTCCTTGTTTACACTAGTTAAAAAGCCTGGACCCTGTAAATAGGTCTTCAGTTCTTGCCCTTGATCCTGCCTTAGCCCAGACTGCATTCTTGCCAGGTTGTCTCAGCACCCCAAGATTCTTGTTTTAACCACTATTTCTGGACTGCAGCCCCTATATTAGTTTCAGACTCAAGACCTCCAGTTTCTGACCCCAGTCCCTAGATTCTCCCATGACTCAAGAGTCTGGCTTTTACCCCATTCTGTAAGTCAAGACAGAAGCAGTGTAAAACCCTTCACATTTACAGTTCAGCTATATGCTGAACTGATACATGAATTACCACCTTTTCTTTTCTAGTAAGGCTCCTACACTGTAGTGTTAGGGCTGTGTTGAACCAACAGATGTATTCACAGTCTTACAGAACATACAAGATTGTGTGAGGCTTAAGAAAATACCTGCTCGAGCATCTAATGTGGCTGATGAGTTGTTAGGACAAATTGCCACGCTTGCTCAGGGAAGGCAGGCCAATATATCTTTAGTAAAACAATAAGGAGGAGGGCACCATCTCATTTATACCACATATTCTCAAATAGGTAGGTATGTACTATATTCATACTATGTACCATACTATCATATTCAAATGCCTAAGCCATATCCTTCCCCCAAAACTGTTTAATACATTAAGTGATCCTTTCTAATTAGGAGGCAACTTTAATATTGCCAGCATTTGCTTGTGAGGCAAAACACTGTGTGGAGACCGGGGCAGAGGAAGATGACATTTAAATGGTAAAATGTGAAAACTTAGCAAATCAGAACCCAGTTTCTCTCCTTATCCCCTGATATGTGAATAAGTCTTTTTCCAGGGGCCATTTTAGATGAAATGAGGATATGATAAAAAACAAACAAACAAAAAATCCATCTTGTTCTAAAGTTGATTAAAGAGTACAACCAGATGTGGAATTAACTCGACGCATGAATGACAGTCTTGTATCCTATTTGTTCAGTCTTTGTGAGCCAGTTGCCAGAAGTGCTTGTACAGTACTTGAAATTTTTGTGCTTGCTCTTTCTGTAATGTTTAATTCATTGGCACAGTCAACAAAAGAATGTCAAAAGGCTTTTTTCAATTTTAAGTCCTTGGTATATTGGAGGGTTTCAAAAGGAGATGGTAAATAAAAGAAGAGTTACTTCCAGGTGGAAGGATCTGTAAGAGATTGAATTATTAATTAGGTATGAAAAGCTAGTTTTTAAATATTTTTAATTGTTGAAGCAAAACAGCCAGTGCAAGTACTGGATTTATATGTGAAATGCTTACATAGTTTGAATATGGCAGTAGATAACAGTCCCAGGGTTAGGGAGTGCGTTGTATCAATCTACAGTCAGTTCAACCAGCACTACTCTGGAGGGTTGCAAAGCATTAAACTTGGTTATCAAGTCAGTGGCAAGAATGGTGCCTATTGAACCAAAAAACAAGAAGATGCAAACCTTACAAAAGGAAGCAAGTTTTAGGCTTAGATATCTACTTGCTACAGCAACAGACTGTCTAACAAATCCCTTTCCATACCATAAATGCAGAACAAAGGTGGTACAAACTAAAATTTAAAAATTTAACACAACACACATCTTCATTTAGGTTCCATGACAGCAATAGATTTCTTGGAAAAAAAATATTTAAAACACTCAAATACTACTGTGATGGATTATAGCACAAAGCTCCAAAAGAAAGGAATAGAAATTTACATGGATATTTCAGGCACAAACTAAAGGAGTGGACAGAAAGCAATAATAATTCTAAGGAATCATTCTGAGTAGGGATATGGAGCAGGTGGCAATGAAGTTGGCAAATGTTCCACAGATCATTGTTAGGGCTGATTTTACTCTTTTGATTAATAATCCCAGACAAGTAAAACAGATTTAATTACATTTATCCACAATTCTAAAAATCAAAGGATTTGCTAAAGTCAATAAAGACTTAGAACTAATAAATAAGTGCAATTTTATAATTGATTTAAAGCTGAAAGATACAAGCTAATGACTTTTTCCCCCCTTCAAATACATTAACACATAATGAACAGGAAAGGGGTCCTTGGAAAAGCAGCAAGACCCCAGGGCAGATGAGAAAGAAAATAGGAGTTTGCAATGCAAGACTGGCCAAACAAGATAAATCACAAAAGGATGTAATTTGGGGCTGCACACATGGAGATAACAGAACAGCATTTTAAATCAATTATAAGCTTTTCAGGTTCCTAGTTATATGCATTATATGTTACCACCTTTAGGTATGGTTATTACCCAACAAAAAAAGGCCTGATCCAACAACTGTTAGCTTCTCTCTAGAATATGGGGCCAAGCAGCATAATTTTTCCAAGTTTCCTTCTGTTTTAGATTATGCCATTTCAGGAATCCAGTGACCCAACTCCCTGTCTAAAGTATTTGTAAACTATAAATTGTTATTCTGTTATTGAAAATGATCAAATATTTAAGTTACAATGAGAAGCCAATATCTTTAAAAAAAAAACAACCCCACAAAAAGAAGTGTTTTGCCAAATGGATATCTTTGGTTTTGCTCTCCTAAAAAGGGAATCAAGAAAAAAAAAATTAATTATGCAAAATCCTTAAAGTTTTTCCACACCATTCTTCTCTGAAGTACTTTAATTTAAAAACACTTAGGTACTAAAAACAAAACAAAACACTATGGCTGTGACTTTCAGTTATCTCAGGTGAAATCCACACTGTACTGTCTGTTTAAATCCTGAAAGTAATTGCAAGCTAATCCAAATGGAATTTAATGCAAAGTAAAACGCGCACACACAAAACCATATCCTATCCAACAAGAAACAGTGACAATCTCTCAGTTTTTAACACTGATATTCCAGCAAAACAGAGTCAATATATTTGATATAATATGTTACAAGCAAGAAGCATTACTTATAAATTCACTGTATGAAAGAAAATAATGGAATATGTGGCAAGCACAGGGGTCCAAGATAAAATTATGAGAGAAACCACAGGCTAAATTAATTATTGTCATAATGTGATCCAAGTTCCCTGAAATTCAGATTGAAAAAAGTTGTTGAAAATCAGAATGATCAGACTGTGGTAAGTTTTTCTCCTGAACTTGATGAGATCACAGCTGTTTGTTTCTCAGCATTTTTTGTGTGTTTCAATTGTGTATACATATACACATACACAGAGGTCATGCAAACCTTCCTAGGAGCAGCCTCAGAATACAACCTTGATACACATAAGTCGGGGCAAAAGGCCTGTGCAAGTCTCCTGCCTGCAGTATCTCCATTCAGCTGCTACAGAATCTTAATAGGTGTTTACTGAGGGCAAGCAAGAGTGATTTTTTCCCAAATCTCCTATTTTTATATTCTCAGAAAGCTAGAGAACCTACTAATCCTAAGTGAAAGCATAATAAAAACTTTCTTGGAGAGAAAAAAAGAAAATATTTCTTATATACCATTCAAATAAAATGTGATATATACACAGCCCTCTGAAAAACCCAAATCATGGGTATATTTAAAAACAAAACAAACAACAATCACCATCACCTTTGGGATGCTGGAGTAAAGCAGAAAGGAAAAGGGGCAAACCAAATGTTTTCTTTAGATACGTTTTAACAGGCAGAATGGTAAGGGAGGCTAGCATCATAAGTCCCTTCATCATATATCACTTGCTTGTAACATTATGGTTTTTTCAACAGACTCTGATTTTAAAAAGGCAAGCAATTTAAGGGAGTTTGAGTGCTGCCAAGCCTTACTGTATAGAAATCTTATTCATGTACAGATTTGGCCAAGATCAAGTTTCACTGAAGTTGGTCTCATTGAATAATAATAATGATAATTATTAAACATGAGGTGATTCAATTGAGGAAATGGGCTGAGGGGTTAGTAATGTAATGAGAAGCAGAAATAAAAGCTAAACCTGTACTCTATGTTCAGTATGGAAAAAACAAAACCAAACCCGGAATTACTTAGCATTTTTACATTGTAAACTGTAGAGGTCAATCCATTGGCTGGGCTTTTATATCAATCCATCCGCAGATCTATGATGACATTTACCCAAAGCAACTAAAGTGGTACAAGTTAAGTGTCACTGATGCACGCATGCGTTCACACACCTACACATACTTTGCAGGGCTGAAAGGCATTCATTAACTAGCACAGTCTACTATCCAAATGGAAAAGTACTAGATTCTTGGCACTAATAGTTTGACAGTAAATTAAGTTGCAGATACCTAAAAGAGTTTTTAAACATTAAAAAAAGTACTTTTCTAAACAAATGCATATTTCTAGTGAGTACGTCAGAGTTTATAAACAAAAGAACAAAAAAGGAATTACTGAGGACCTCCCCCTTCTTGATCTTGTTTATGTGCAATTAATTGCACACGTGCATCCTATGAACAGAGATATGCTGATAAAGATATAAAAACTCTGCATAAAATATGCCATTTTACACTCAGTGCACTATAGAGTGACTAGATAAGTATTTGATATATTCCATGTTTTGTGTGTAAAACTCAGACTGCCTGTTTAAACAGACTGCATTTCATTAACTGTACAGCATTTAAAAAAAAAAAAAAATCAAGGAGTGGAGAAACCTGTAACGTTGTATCTTGCTGATGTTCTTTGCCTGAAGGTTAAAGCACCAAACTTGCCTAACACTGCTGACATGTAACAGAATTAAAGTACATTCCTCTTCCTCTGAAGGGGGAACCTGTACATGTTTTCTTTCTAGGAAAGCTTTGATTCAAACCATACCCCTAGACTGAATTCCAGCATGGAAACAAAATATTTCTGCTGGAGAATTACAGATACATTTATCTGAGTTCTCTATCTGACTGAACCCCAGGGTATTTTGTTTTACATCAAGAGCTTGCAACAAATGTTTTACAGTTTAAAATAACATGAAAACAGTTATGAGAACATTGGAAAGAAGCTGTTCAAATGATGTTCCTAGTAGGATTTTAAGGGAGGTTATTTGTGTTTTCCTTAGGTAGTCCCCCTACTCAATTTCCCTCCCCCCACAAATATGAGTGGATTGCAGTTTAATTTACTACTTTAAGTAATGGATGCTGTTTTTCTACATTTTATATTTCTGAACAGCAAGGGTAAGTTTACACACATTTGCCTTCTATATAATAAAGTAATCAAGAAGATTTAAATTTTTCCAGAGTCAAGTCAAAACAGAAAAGATTACACAAACAAGTATTTAATATGCTATTCATACTGTCTTAATAATGAACACTTTAATGAAAAATAACTTGGCTGAAAAGATACCAGCCATGAACACAAGCTTATTAAGTGGAGGTTTTGGCTGAAAAGATCCCAGCCATGAACACAAGCTTATTAAGTGGAGGATTACGGTAGAGGGGAATTGGGGGAGGGGGAGGAGGAGAGGAGGAAGGGGGAGGCACAGGAGTGGGGTGAAAAAAAAAAAATGAACACTGGCTTATGACAAGAGTTATTTGCACAACTCAAATATTACATATGAAAAAGCTCTCAGTTCAAGTGAAGTTTTTATTTAACTTAATAACCATTCACAGCATCCTAATAGTGAGCCACATTCAACACTTACAAAGCCATTCACCATCATGAAAAAAAGAAAGAAATGTACCTAGAGGTTTTTACATCAGTACACCTACACAAACCCAAATTAGCACAAGATGACTCAGTATAAACTGAAAGATTTCAGCTAAATCCCACTAAGTCATCTCCTCGGGCAAAAACTTTAAAAAATGCTGTGCAGCATGACATAGAATCAAGGAACTCAACTTCTAGAGCCCTGACCACCAGTTCTCAGATATTTAAATTCAGAGACTATTAACTTAAGCACACAGTGGCTCTCAACAGGCAGAAGAGAACAAAAGGACAGAGAAGCAGTCCCAAGGTAACCAGGACAGCAGATACAATACCAGGTCAAAGATTTTGAATCACATTTAGTACGGACAGTCAAAAAGCCCATGGCAGCATCGATCCAATCTATGCAGGTTTCTCTAAACTGTATAGATTGGACCATTAATGAACAGTACTCACGTTAAGTCTTCTATTAGCCAAGCCCAGCAGATGCCGGCCTTGGCCAAGGCCAGAAGGCAGGGGGCGGGCCTCTCAGCACTGCTGGCCAGTGAATGCCCTAGCCCTGCCTCCTCACCAGCCCCCTGCCTCTCAGCTGCCAGGTGGAAAGGACTATCTTGGGGGCTTCCCCCCACCCCCCGTGCAGACCCGAGCTCAGGTGGGGGGGGGGGCAAGGCGGGGTTGTGGTCTCCCACCTTGCCCACCCCATCATGGTGCCACCAGCTGGGCTGCGGATCACAGGCTTTGCTGCCTCAGCTCTGTGACAGCCCAGGGGTGGGGTCGCCCAGCTTGGCTGAAGCAGAGAAGAGCCCGTCCTGTGAAAGGGGGTTAGTGCAAAACAGCACCATTTCGTTTCGACTTCTGTTTTGCCATTTCAAAGGGACAGCGTTTTGTTTTGCTGTTGTTTCAAAGCACTGTTCCATTTCGTCAAAACTGTTTCACTATTTCCACGTGTTTTGACATTTCACACATAGGCTATAGTGGGGAATCATGAAAATGCCAATAACTTTGATATTTCCTGCCTGATTTGGATGAAAATTGCAGGGATAGTAGGCCCTTCTGAGGGCATGAAAATTGCCAAGTTTCAAAGAGATAGGCGCAGGGGTTTCTGGAAAACTGCACCTCAAACAGTTCAAAGCAAAACTCATATCACTTGCAGGCAGCGGTAGCCTGCTGTCATCCTGCATGCAGATCTGGGGGCTTGCGCCCCCTGGGAGTGCTGCAGGGCTGTGCTGGACTCTTTCCAGGGGGCACGGGTCCCTAGATCTGCATGCAGGATGACAGCAGGTTGCCACTGCCAGCTGGACCAGTGCTGGGCACAGGCGGTGCCTGCAGTGTCAGCCTGCTGAAACCACATGTGCAGATCGGGGGACCGCGCCCCCCAGGAAGAGCTGGGGGAAGCAATCAGAGAGCTGGGGGAAGCGATTAGAGAGCTAGATGTCAATAATCAGAGCAG
>NW_005841902.1:2728423-2747487 GCF_000455745.1 Alligator sinensis
CTTAGTTTCTGCTAGCTGCAATCAAGCCTGGCTTCGAAACTCAAAACGTTTTGAAACTTTCAAAATGGTTTGAGTGCCCTCATTGTTTCAAAGATGTTCAAAGCCTTTTGTTTAGTTTCGAGTTCGCTGTTTTGAGCTCGACTGGTGTTGAAACAGCTGTGGAATGAAACACCAGACGAAATTTTGCACAGCCCTAGTTAGTAGGGCCTGACATGCATCCTAGGATGCTTCTGGACTGGGATTTAACTTGTGTCAGGAGGGGATCAGGAACAAGTTCAGTAGACTGGTCCAACCTAGTGTAATTCAGTTTGATACTGAAGGATACATTCAGGTCTATCTTAAACTGGATTCTGCCATTTTGAACCCGGTCTATGAGCATTGAACTTTTGTTCTGTTACAGGTTTAGACTGGTTTCTGATCACTTAAACTGGTTTATGTGATCTCTGTCCCTAGCCTTAGAATCCAACTGAAAAGCCAGCACAGAATCAAGTAGTGCTCAGGCATTTGTCCTTTACTCAAGAACTTTTTAATAATGAAATCACATATTTTCAGCAGAATTTAGTCTTAAGTACGTAAACCAAAATGAACACCTGCATATTAAAAAAAATGGTCTAGAATGGCACAAAAGAACTTTTAGAAACATAGGTAAGGTGTGATTTGATACTGGTCTAAATACTTCAAGAAACTCAGGACATTCAGACTAAATTCCTTCAGCTAAGCTACCAGCTAAGTTTGAGGGAGGTTTTTTTGAACCGTGATTTGAGATGGTTTTGAGGGAAACATTTGAAATAAGTTGGGAACAACAGCTACCAATTACTACTGCCGAAATGCTACGATTACAGCTGCATGTCTGTCTATGCCACGTCTGATTGTATTAGGAAGCACCTCTGCACAAATACGTTCTGCTCCTGCTTCAGGCACACCAAATCCTGAAAACACAGAAAACAACTCCTGTTTGACATACACCCGAGCTGCACTCAACACTTCTCTCCAGCTTGAGTGCAGCTTAGGTATGTTTATAAAAGCAGAGCTGGGCATGCCCAGCATAACTCCAATGACCACTACGTTAACTTTTGGCATTTGACGTATGAGCTAAGAGTGAATGGGTGGAGCTTGTTTTCAGAGCAGCAGTTTTTAGAAAAGCTAAATGCACAATAGACAAGCCTCAAGTGGACATATTAATGATGGTACTACACTGTGTAAGAGGTTGTATTACTATAGAACAATACAGGAAAGACTCTGACCAACTGCCAAAAGAGAGCAGGAGTCCAACAAGAGCAGGGGTCCAAAATTGGCAGATCCGGCCAGTGGTTGGACTCCATTCCCCAGCATTCCCTGCCTGCGTGGTTGGGGCTGGTTTCCATGGAGACCCAAGCAGCAGTCACACTCTGATAACGCCAGGCCAGGGTTTCCATGGAGACAGGCCCCAGCAGCACTGGCAGGGCATGAAGCAGGGCGGGGAGCTGCTCCATGTCTGGGGCTGGGATCTTGCAGTGGTGACAGCATGGTCTGGAGCTGAGGCAAAGCCACAACCCGCTGCCTGCACTACCCTGCCCAGTGCAAGATCCCAGCCCTGGAGCAGCTCCCTGCCCTGCTGTGCACACTGCCAGCACTGCTGGGGCCAGTCTCCATGGAAACCCTGGTCCCATGCTATCATGGCATCTCCACGGAAAACTGGCCACAGCAATGTGGACAGGGGCTGCTAAGAAATGGAAGTCTGCCACAAGCCCAATCCAGCCCACGGGTCAGACTTTGCCCACCCCTGATTTAGAGGACAGGAGTGATGAATGTGTGGTGTATTATATATGTATTGGTTCAATGCATTATGTTACAGCTCCCATAGAGGATATCAAGCAAAAGACAATTTCACTGAGGGTTTGCCCTTGTGGTCTAGTGCAGCTATAGGCCTGTCAATGGAAAAAGTTACCCAAAGAGAGACAATGATACAGCTCAACCCTGAGATGAAACGGTCAGCTTTCTGCGCAAGCACCCTGTCAGTCCTTTAGTTTAGAACATCGTTACCGCAAAACAGATGGACTGGGTTCTCTTTTTTGGAGAGTTGTTTTTAAGACTTCAGACAAACCACTGAATAATAAAAACTTTGTACTTCCAGCTAACTTCTTCCATCCTCTACCCTCTTCATCCCACTCTAACCTTCCATAAAAGCTAAGAAGCCTTAATTTGCTTTCTTTTTTGTGATTACCAATCTATTTTTCTCACTTAACTCTCCCATTCCATGAGATCAGTGGTCTCCATCTTCACCTTTAGCATTTTTCTTGGGGATCCTTCAGTTTCTCTCTCGCATGTACTTCTCCGAGTATAACACTTGGGTCTCACCACACCTGTACAGAAAAATCCAGAGCCTGTAAGAGCTTCCTTCTTTATAAGAATCATTCGTTTTTTCCTTCAGTTCTGCTCTGTTCTTTATTACTCCTCCCTCACATGTGCCCCAATTCAGCCAGACTCTGAAGTCTGGCTGAATGGTCTAAGCATGTCTAAGTATGAATAGTTCCACTGAAGTCCTTGGCAACCTGCAAAAGCCTGCATTTTCCATTGATTCCTCTCTGCCTTACACCCTTTTCTCCAAACCCAACTCTTTCTACTTGCAACATCTTGATTATCAAGGTTTGGTTTAGAAAACCAGTTAGCATCTCATTCAAGATTCTCTTTCCAGGGAAAGGGTGATTGCTTCACCACCGTCAAGCTGATAGGAGGGAAGCACATTTGCCAATGGTGCACCAATTCTGGAATTAAACAGCACTTCACTTCCTTGTGCTAGTGATTTCTGTCTTATATTTATTAAATTCAAGTTAAATTAAAAAAGAAAGTTATGTGGTCATAACAACACTAGTTATGCAGTGACCTCTGTACTTTAAATCACCAGCACTAACATTCACATTTATGTGGCATATTTTTATTTCACAGATCTTTACCAAAATTATTAAAGGGTAGAGAGAAATGAAGTGACTAAATAATTCAACACCAAGGTTAATCCAGCAATTTTATGCGCCGTGAACAAACCTGGTCCATAGCATGTATAGGTTAAAAGGTACAGACTGGAGCAAAGAATTTGTTCTGGAATAAGATTATTTAAGGATTTAATTATGCTTAGTGATAATTAAGAAAGGTTACATTTTCTTCCAGGAGTAACTACATGCAAGTATAATCTTTTTAAGTGTATTAAACATAACAATCCCATGCTTTTGATGTAGTTGCTTATCTCTTATAAGTTTAGGTATATAGTACTTGAAATAAATACTTAAAAAAAAGAAGACTCTTTTGCGCTGAAAAGCTTGTCTATATCTATCCCACTATGCAGTTGGTCCAATAAGAACATATCACCCAAAGAAATCCCCCTCTCTCATAATTCCTGGACCAAAATGGATTCAACACTAAAACTACTTCAAAAAACCTAAATTTAACATAACTGTTGAGTAGCAGATGGACAACCATATGATGTACCATTAAGCTGTAGCACTGGCAAAAGGATTAGTCTACAGGGACTGCTGCAGCACTAACACAGACAGAAAACATCTATTTGCTTTTTCACATCTACTCTTCAACTTTCTGTTCTTTGTGCAGAAAAAAAAAGTGTGCGTTATTTATATTATCCATTTGCATCTGTGCCAAATTCAGCCCATTTCAAGAACAAACAGAAAACACCCCATTTCAAAGGGAGTTTCCTTAAATTCTGTGTTTGAGACTACATTTGGATGCTCACCCTTTTCCAATTAAATTCCACTTTTCTATTCAAGAAAAGCGAGTGTTTTTCTCCTTTTTATTATAATGCTGATTACAAGTTGCTAGTATTTTCCTCATGTGATTGGGTAATAAGCTATCCTAAAACGATGGAGTTAAATTCTATTGGTTTGTAGAAAAAATACATTTACATGCTACATTTTGGAAAAGTCTCTGGGAAGTAAAACATGGATTACAGAGTTCCCCTTCAGCAGCAGGGGGTTTCAGTAGTGGCAGGCTCCATCAGAAATGTGGTTGGACAGAGGCCAGGTCCTAGTGCTGGCCCACCCTGAACCCAAATTGAGTCATTCCAGCTTGTTAGCTAAAAATACTGCCAACCACTATACGTACGTACTTGGCCAATCTACAGCTTGTTTAAAAGAAACAGCTTCCCCTACAACTCCACAACATCTCCAAAACTTTTTGCCTACAGGCATTCCAGTACTGTTAAAAACAGAACTGTAGTTCTGCAGCTAGTACTCAATGGTCTGATCCCACTGTCCTTTAGAGAAATATGCTTCTTTAAGTCAATTAACAGGATGATGGCCTGAATGGAGGACAGAGATCACTGCTGCTTCTTATTTTAAACAAGCCTATGTCAAAATGCAATAGTGTCCAGGAGTTTATGTGCATGGTATCACAGCATTAAATTGCTAACTGCAAAAGCAGCATATTATAAAAAAAGTTACTGTATTCCCCACTTCATTAAAAAAAACAAACCAAAATTACAAACCCCTTACGACTAATATGTCTTCCCTCTGAAAACTATTGTGCTACCACTTTCAGTGTTTCCAAAGATGGCACACAGGAAGCATGGCTAAGCTGAACAAGTTCTTTGGGATAAAGTTAAAAAGTGAATTACTCCCTGTGTTAAGAATGACATGAGTGTATTTTTCCAAAAAAGGCTTGAGAGCAACTTGAGATGAAAGGAGTGGAGGTTGTTCTGCTAAGGTGAGGAGAGAGCAGAATAGTTGAATTTCTTTAAAAGTAGAAAACATTAATGAATCTAAGAAGAAAAAGTCAAGTCTTTGGTAGAAGTTGATGTATTAACATTTTTTCAGATACTGATTCTTTTTCTATATATAGTAAAAAAAAAAACAACCCAACCAAACAACTCTCCTTTTCTCCTTGGTGGGAAGTTCTTTGAGACCTGAAACTTTTGATTAGGTTTTATGTTCTACAATATGCAATTTCCTTTCTTAGGACAACCTTCACTTTCTTTCACAACATTTCTCAATGCTTTAAGCCTGCAGATACTCTCTTACTTGCCTCTTTTACTCTTGAAAAGTTGGCAGTACATACTTAATGAGTCAGAAGTGTAGTTCTGCAAGAGCACTGTTTCTACACTGCTAGGGCCCTTGTAAAACTTAATGCAAAAGATGCACAGATCCTTCTCTTTACTATTTAGTCTTATGTCACAAAGAGATAAAACATTACAAAAAGTAAACTATTAATAGTTTTCAGGGACTTGAGTAGGGTGGGGTAGTATCACATTCAGGCATTCAATAGGTGGAACAGGATGTGGCCTAATTAAGCAGGCAGCTCAAGATGACAGGCTGTGATCAATGATCATAGAGCCAGACAAACCCATGTGTATTTTGAGTTTGAGCCTTGCCCTCTTTCAATTTCTGAGAGTTGGTGCTGTGCAAATCAGAAGTATTTCACAAGGGCTCCTTCTAGAAGTCTTGTTCTGAGAGTATGATTTCTATCTTGAATCTATAACTCTGAAGGGTTGTAAAATCCAGCTGCAGTCAGGTTTTACAATAAAGAAGTATAATCAAGGAAAAATTCTGTTAGTTAAATAGGAAAGATGCAAAAAAAAAAAAAAAAACCAAACAGAAAACTCTGGTAAACCGGACCATTCATGTTTTCAATCATCCACAACTTATTTCCTCCACAATGGGAATGAGTGTGATAAAAGAAAATTAAGTAAATGTGTGACTCAATATCAAAACGTTAAATACCTTACCATCTTCCCTTTTCCTTGTGGGATCACAGAGAGGCTGGGAAGAGAACAGAGCTAGTAGAATAAGTGAGTTTAATTTTTCCAGGAAGGCCTGCCCCACAGCAAGTTCACTGTGTACAGACTTCACCAGTACAGAGTGAAGTTTAACCCATAGTACTTTGGTAGGGCTCCAAATTGCAATATGCCGCATACTCAGCCAATTTATGGTGTGATAAAAAATGGTGAACTAGCCACAAAGCTACTCCATAATTAACGTGGAACATCTTTGGGGCTGGTTTGTATTACTACTTAACCTGAATGTGTGACACGTGTCCAAGACCTAGGGCTGTCCTGTGCGCTTATCCTAATGGGCAGCCTTGTGGTCTGGATTACCACCTCCCCCCAGTCCAACTGCCAGAATTAGATAAGGTTCCTGAACCAGGGCTGCTCGGTGCTCCATCCCAATATGCCACTGAGCACCAGGATGCGGCAAACCCAGGGGACAGGCCCCAGCTACAAGGAACAGCCCCCAGGTCCCAGCAGTCACGTGATTTGGATCTGAGAAATGTTATGTCCCACCCCAAACATTGTGCATAATGTCATTCATGTCTGGCACGGCAGGACACAAGCTTTTGGGAATGGGGCTTAAAATTCCTCAGATCCCAATCACATCATTATTTTTAACATCTACCAGGGGCTGTAAGTACTGAGTGCCCCTACACACTAGCCTCTGGAAACCAGGAAACAGAGCTGATGTAAAATGCTAACTCCACCCTGCAGATGCAACTGTCCTGAGAATGATGCCCCAAAGTTCCCCATAAACACTAAAGCACCCCATCTTTCCAGCTACTGTGGAGCACTGAAAATAGAGTATGTGGGTAGAATAACAGAAGCCAGCAGACTATGCCTTCACTAAAGCTTTTTTTCACTGAAGCAAAAATCTCCCCTTTTAGGGATGGTCTGGTTTATTATCAGCTGGTGAGATCAACCGTAAATACCAATAATTCATCTACTCTGCACAAGACAGTTCAGATTTGCCAGAGGTAACCATGTTGGACAACACACTGGTCATCCTGCCCATCAGTATGCACTCCCACCGCCCTTTTGTGTTAGATGTCTAAACAGACTGCAGCAAAGATGACTCTCAGCAAGTTGCAACAGCTCATACAAAAATACCATTTGTTTAAGGATTCCTTTAGAAACATCATCTGCCCTTGCTGCTCCTCATGGATACTAGCAGTCGGATTCCCACAGTACGACACCCTTATATGAGGTCCAACTTGCACAGCTGCCACAACTTAGCACAGAAATGCACTGATTTATCTCTCTGCAATATGGCTGTTCCTCATGTTTGACTGATTGGAGGGCATCCCTGGTTAAAACATGTTTACAAATAATCCCCACCGCCTCTAGTCAGCTTTAGAGGACAGAGTAGCGGCTCAGGAACAGGGCTAATGTTCCTCAGGGCCCCTTATCTCTGCAAACCATCACCAACAAAAGGTTTCAATATAGGTGTTCTATGCAAAGCAGAGCTTGATGTTAGCTCAACTGCTATTCTTTAGTTGCATAAATAATTCAGAGTGACAAATGGTCCCATGGTAGCTCACTTCATAAATCTCCTTCCTTGGACCTTTAATTCATGAGCAACATTAATCTAAATTACACTCTTCAAACCTTAAAATGTATCAGCTTATAAAAGTTTTCTGTATGGTAATATCTCGACTAAGATGGTACTCAAAGAAAAACTGCACTGACCCGTGCTTGGAATAGCAAAAGAGAAATACTGTGTATTTATCTTTATATTCATTTAAATTTACTTAACCCTTTTTATTCCAATCCTAGGTAATTCAGACGTTGTTTCCTTTGCCCTTCACATTATAAAGGAGCTAGCATCTATATGGACTTTTACCAATTAAAGGGTTAAAAAATAAGGGATAAGGGCAACCCAGAAGCAAGATTCTCTCTTGTAAGACTGCCATTTCATTTTTTTATGGTCGATTTAGCTGTACAAGTGTTATGCCTTTGTGTCTCCGTGTTTTCAAGATTCTGCTTTTTGTACAGCCTGCCATTTTGCCTTCAGTTCACTACAAAATGTCTCAAGGCACAAGCAGGTCACAGAGACTTTAGTTTTATTCCTTTTTTGTTTTTATTTGGACCTAACAGAATAAAAAAAAAAAATCATTCTGAGTGGAAGTATCTATCCGTTCCTTTTATATGGGAAAAAAACCCATAGCACAATGTGAACTGCCAGGGTGGAATAATGCAGCAACTCATCGTGATGCTGCTGTACCTACCACAACTGACTTATGAAATATTTGTTGGGAAGAGAAACTGTGGTTGCCATTTTAGGTTTGTATGAAACTCAGAAGTCTGGAACAGGTATGCAAACTTCCCAAGAGAGATGTACTGCCACTGGGTTGATTTTGTCACTTCAAGGAATGATGTAATATTTGATAGAAAACCTCACCTTGCTCAACTTTAACATGCCCATTTATGGACATGCTGTGAAGTGCAATTCTAATTTTCAAGAGTACTACTTTTTATTGCATTCACATTCACTGTATTTTACTGAACATGACATTTATTCTGCTTTGAATTTATTCTCAACTGCCAACTCCCCTCTCCCTCCACACCCTTCAGCTTCTTACATGCACATGCACATGCACTGCCACTGTAGCACACTGGGATCTTTCCCTTTATCCCATCACTACTGGTAAGAAAAGGTTCTTATCTTCAGCTAGATTTGTGCAACCACAATATAAAGACAATATTGAAAAATCAAGTACTCAAAGAACAGTGATGTCAGGATTTAAGATCACTGAGCAACTTTAATTTTGTCCATTTTTGCACAGACGTTTTGATACAGGCTTTAATGCAGGTTTGTCCAACATGCAGCCCGCCAAACCATTTTACCTGGCTTGCATTGGCACGGTGCTGCCACCGCCGGAGCACAGAGCCGCGGCGGTGGAGCGCAGAGCTGCGATGGCAGCAGCAGGGCCACTGCGGAGCGCAGAGCTGTGGCAGCAGAGTGCGGAGCCGTGGTGGTGGGGTAGCGGTAAGGTGGGCAGGGCCGGCCTGCGGGCCTCAGCTGACAGCGAGGGGAAGAGAGCTGCTTACCCCCACGGGGCCTGGCTCACCAGTGAGCCGGGTCCTGCCACAGCTGCCCTGAGGGCTGTGCAGAGCAGGGCTGCCCCGAGGGCTGTGCAGAGCAGGGCTGCCCCAGCCGCACCTGACTGGATGAGCTGGGGACAGGCTCCACCTCTTGCCCCCGGCACATGGCCGGGGGAGCTGCAGCATGGCCTGTGCCCTGTCCGCATGCATGGTAGACGGAGGCATGTGGTAAGTTCCCGCGCGGAGTTGGGGGCGCCTCGGGGCCGGGCCGGGGCAGGCGGAGGCACGGGGTAAGTTCCCGTGCAGAGCTGGGGGCGCCTCGGGGCCGGGTTGGGGCTGTGTGTGTGTGCGCGTGCGTGCATACAAGTGCAAGAAATCTCCTGCTCTACAGTGACCTCGTAAACTGCAATGTAGCCTAGCTGCCTTAGTTTGGTGCTGTGCATCTAGATCAATAAGCTCTGCCTCTCAGCAGCTAGGCTACTTTCAGTTTGGGAAGTAGAATGCATAAAAAGGCATGGCATGCTGTACTGGGACCAGTACTTTGGCAAGAAATGGGGAGAATACTCGTCTGCCTCACAGGAGTGTTGAGAGAGTAAATAGGTTAGACTGGGAACCACTCTGACACTACACTTGAGGTGCAATGATTATGTAACTGAGAAAAGATGAGAGCAAATCATTCTGTGGGCCTTGGCTAAAGTTAATACATAACATCTTGGGGAAATGCTGGGAGCACACTTGGAGACATAAGGACATTCACTTGAGATTAAACAGAACATGGGACTTTGTTGCGACAGCCAGGAAAAGGTTAGGTGTCCATCACGCAGTTCAAGGATCCTACAGCTAAAAAGTTGGGACGGTTAAATTTATAACGTGAAGTAAAAGCCACAGCTCTGTTATAGGAAATATGAAGACAGAGGCCACTTTTAAAAGTTATAAAAAAAATCTCAGCCAACATGGAAAATAAACCACTCAAAACAACTTCTGCTCCCTTTTCTATTAAAGATTGTACCTCTTAAGATCTATTTCTAAAGGGCTCAGAAGGCTTCTATGAAGATATCATCTGAGTTCTTCCTTCCCCTCCACAAAAGCCAACTAAATTTCAGTAAATTTCGCCCGAGTGACATAGAGGGCCAGAACTGGAAAGCAAAATCAGAACCATCTAAATGAAAGAGGGATGGAGGGATTCAAAAGCAACACCAGAACACAACTCCTTGTTCCAAAGTTGTGGGGTACCTATGCAGGCTGCATATTTCATATTAAAGTTCAGAAAAAAGTTGAGAGGGCACACACAAAAACAATGTAAGAACACAGTGTTTGCAAGAAAAAGAAAGGAATGTTATTTCATGTATAAAATATTTTAAGTCAATGGATTTTTCTTTTTTAAACAAATCCTCCTGAAAAAATTCTGTCCATAATTCTCAAGTTGACACTTAAAAATTAAGTTAATGGTATGTGATTTAGACTCGTCATTACTGGACAGGGATAGTAGTAAACTGGCAATCTTACACAATAGATTCACGACTGTGGTTATTAATTTGAATGCTGTCTATTCTTTGTTAGGGATCCTGGTTTGCTACATATTCTTAAGGCCCTCCAGAGCACAATTACCCAGCATAAAAATTTAATTACATTCAAACAGGCACAAGTTTGATCAGGATGTGAATCTCAACACAGCTGTCTACAGCTAAAATCAGGTGACTGAAATTATGAAAACAGTGATTATGAACAGGAAGCAAAAAAAAAAAATCTACTGTAAAGCTTGAATAATTTCTAATTGGGAAAGGACGGAGAAAAGGATGGGGTGTGGGGGGGGAGGGGAAGAGAGCAGGGAAAACCAGTAAACCATGTCCTGATAACGCATTTTTGGGAAACAAAACAGGAAACTACTCCTGGCTCAAACAATCATTCAGTATGTACTATTTTTCTAAGCATTAACCCCTCCTGTTGGACATGGAAGAGAAGGTAAATCAAAGTAACATAACCAAGAGTAGGCCTTCCACATATAACACAGGGTAACTTGTCCAAAAATGATGTTACATTTGTGCACTATGTAGCCTCTAATAATAGAAAAATCTAGAAAATTATTTTTATGTTAAGTAAAACCAAGAATAAATGAAAATGAATGACTTCTAATAGGTACACTTTATTTCTGAGGTTGTTCAAGAAGTAGATATTGATCTTTGTTTGAAACAGCGCCAGTAAATGTATCATCTGAAATTAAATATAAGCCTAGTGGAGTTGAATTAAAGGAGTCAGGGAAAGCAAAATAATAGAGAAACTCTCCTATCCCTGCCACATGACCTCCTTCCTGTATTTTGAAATATAAAAAACAGGACAAAAGTTGAAAACTTGAACTCAGTTTTGTTGTAATAGCACCTACTGATTGCAACTGTCACAAAATGTGTAGCAAACACAGCATCTTTTAGCTCTATCATTGACAGCCTATCACTCAAGTTATAGAAAACGCCAAGTGTTAAGACTTCATCCAGGTAACCTGAAACACAGGAGAACAGAATGTTACATAGTCTTCAGTTATCTGACCACTTGTACTGCAATTGTTACACTTTCCCTTTATGAAAAAGAGAAGTTTATTTATTGAATATGGATCTGTGCCAAATCTTTCAGCCAGGAAGGTTGATATTATTCATAGCAGAGCTGTAGATGAGACCAACCTTCAGGATCTCATAAGGAAAGCATTTGAGAAAACAGCAACTGAATTTCAACCAAACACAGAATGCCAGGTTGCATTCTCATCACAAGTTTAAAATTATTTATTATTAAAGTTTAACTGCTTTAAATACCATCTCCTCACAAAGAACATGTAAAATTGCTATCTATCTTGCAGTCCTAAGAGGATTCCAAAACAGTGCAATTACTAAGAATCAAAAAGGAACAGGTAGTAAATTGACCTTCAGGAGCATCCTTAAAGCACAGATATTCACTGCTTTTACTTTAAAAATAAATAAATAAAAGCTTAATAGATTTACACTTACTTCTTGTATTAGCATCTCATTTTCCCCTCATTTAATAGAACAAGGCTACTGTACAATAATAAGACAAAAAAAATCAAATGAGTAATCATTATATAAAAGATAAGTGAATTTGCCTATTACAGTATCATTTGCATATCCAAGACCATTAACACTGCTGGAAACTTTAAATTTAAATATTGATACCATAATTCACTGTAACTTTTTTTTTTTTATATTTTATTTTTACACTAATGAGACCAACTTCATCAGCACTACATAAAGTTATTGCACAGGGAGGTCGCATCCCAGGGAAAATAGATGTAGCATCATAAATTAAAAAAACTTAAACAGCTTATTATTGTTCATTAAGCTTCTAGATGAGCTTGGTATTCTACAGCAAAAATTTCTGGGACAGTAACACTTGAGATCATACAAATCGAGGTGCTGGCCAATGATATAGAAGACAACTTTGAGGAGAGAGTTTTTTTAGATTCCCCCCACTCCTTTTATGAGTTTGCAACCCCCTGGTAAATCTGGGCTGTTCACAGGAAGGAAGCAAACAAGGAGAGCAGTTTATTTCCAAACAGAAAGGCAGCTAGGTGGTAGACTGAAAAGAAAACAGTGGGGACAACAAGAAGTAAATACGTTGAGAATAATGTAGCTGGTGAAATGCAAAGGAAGAACGCAAATGTAAAGCGTATACAATTTGTGGGCTAGAATGGTATTGTGCAGGACTTCAGAAAGTGAACATAAACAGTTTAGACTTGATATACTGAGGCTCGGGGCTGGGAGGGGGGGATGAAGCTTTGCAGTCTGTTTATCAGAAGGGAAACAGTCTTTTGGCTCAAGAGGACAGTAGTGCTACGGCAGGGGTAGGCAAAACGCGGCCCGGATGCAGCCCACCAGGCCATTCTATCCGGCCCGCGGGGCCCCTAAATATTAATTTTCTAAATCATTTTATCTGCCCTGGGCTGCATGTCACATGGCCCTCGATAGCTTGCCGCAACTCAGTAAGTGGCCCCCCTGTGCTATGGGTATACGAAACATCAGAGCAAAGCTCACGGTGGTCTCAAAACTGAAGGAAAGAACTGCCTTTCGATAACCCATGTTACCAGCATCCAGACCATACACTAGTTAGCTATTGGCTCATCAAGTCTTTGGGTGCACAATGACAGATTCCTATACTTCAGCCCATCATGTCCTGCCTTTTCCACTGGAAACGGTTACAGGTGAGGTAAGGAGGGACCTAACTGGAATGTGCAGTTTACAGCGAGTACAAGTGTTTCCTGGGCAAGTATGGAACATATGAAAGTGAGGCAGCTCTAATCTACTTTTAAGCAGCACCAGCCAGGCACTTGAAGTAAGTGGAGTGGAGCTTGAAGCCCAATGGCTATAAAAACAGTATTCCCTCTCCCCGTTTAGAGGTCAGGTTAAGTGCGCAAATGTAGAAAAACTCTGAAAAACATAAGGCTCCTGAAATATACTAAGATTTAGTTCTTATTGTTACTGAAATGACACATTTCTGTGACAAGAAATTCCATGTGCGCGATTTTGTCTCTACTGGGATTTAACAGAGCATATCATGTTAGAGTGCATTAAACACATTCTGTAAGTTAAATAAAGTTTACCATTTAGTAGAAATATGTAGCAGATGCGTTTGAAAGGGGAAAAACGTTTCATTACTCATGGTTAATCTTAGCTAACTCCCTCCAAACTGATAGGTTCAGGGACTCGCACAGAACCTGAAACTACTTTTAGCTTGATTTAGGGAACTGAGTTGACAACAGCACCCAGAATACGTTAAAAGCTCTGGACTATGGGTGAAGGAACCAGATATAAGCAAGCACAACAGTCTAGAAAACACACATTTTGTAGTCTCTCTATATACACTTAGCATTAACATCTTGTTAGTTCATTTTTCCCCTCATAAGTGTGTATAAGTGTGCCTGCAGGCATGTGTGCAATACCCAGCTGCTGTTCTCTCCCACCATAACTGGTTGGCTAACTTGTTTTAGGCATCTATAAGCAGTTGCTCTCATGAAAGAATAAAAAGGTTGAGAAAGATGTATTCTTCTGCAATGGGCTGTTAGGATTCAGGTGTAAGATTAAGCCAGAGATGATAGTGACCAGGTAGATCTAAGATTTTGAAGAGTAGGGTTCAGATGGTGTGGTGCGCATCATCCCATATAAACAACCCAAGTTTCCCTCCAGGTAAAAAAAACAAACTAGAAGCATTACTAATATGCTAGGGGTTCAGGGCTATGCTATTTAGTTTAAGACTGAAGCAAAAACAAATATAACTTTATTGGAATGAGTTGGAAACAGTCTATAGGACTGTGGAACAGGAGCTAAATTACCAGGAGCAGCTAACAGATGGCAGAAGTGCAGAAGAAAATCTAGCATGATCAGCGGAACATCAAGACCATTACAAAGAAGAAAGGGTTGTTAACACT
Organism: Alligator sinensis; assembly: GCF_000455745.1. Lineage (NCBI taxonomy): Eukaryota > Metazoa > Chordata > Crocodylia > Alligatoridae > Alligator > Alligator sinensis. Next base: position 2,742,643 of record NW_005841902.1, read on the forward strand.
GGTGGAATTAAAAGTTTAGAAGGAACCACGTAGATTACAGTTAGCCATGATCTGAATTGATATTCTCACTGGCGCTTAAATAGAAATGCTGCTGCCACTGCCAGGCAGTTGGTTTTAAATGTTGTGGGGGTGGGGGTGAAGGGGGGCAGGAATCAAAGGGAGGGTGCAACTGCATGAGTTCACACCTACTTGATCCACCCCTGGGTGGGGAAAACTTTTGCTGGACAATGGATTTTGGCAAGGGTGGGCACAAATCCATGCTGAAAAAAGAAAAGAACAATACTTTAAATTCCAAAAAATGGGATAGGGCAAAAAATGGACTTCAGTGACTTAATCTTGCAGGAGGCAATGACTGTAATCCTAGCTGACACTTCCTTCAGACCTATTATTTTTGCTACAGCAAAAATAGCAAAAAAACTACAGCAGAAAAAAAAGCAAATTCCATGAAGATGAGTCTATGGGGCTCAAACACCTGAATAAACAGCTATGCATTTCAGTGATCTACTAAACTGCTACTCCTTAAAAAAAAAAAGAGGTGGGGATACCCTGCAGAACTCTGAAAGACAAAGACGGACTTCTCTCAGCCTCTTCCCCAAAGCAGAGAAGGCATGGAAATTTGGCATTTACAGCTGGATTTCTCAGAAGTCGTGAGCACCGTTAGCCTCTATCTTGACTACCCATAACCCCTGCCAAAATTACATTTAAAGTGGCTTTGATGTTAGACTCTTAATTTAAGTAAAGACACTGTAAGGATCAGGATGTAGGATCCTTTGGTTGTGCCTATAATTTACACTAAGAAGTGAGGCATACAGAAAAAAGTGAACTTATTACACATTGTCTCATTTAAGTGCATAAAAATTGTCAATTTTGGACACCCTCCCCCCAACACCCACTCCTTGGAGAGAGAGAGAAGGGGAAATCCACTGCAAAAACATCAGAAAGTACATGAAGTCACACTATTCGCCTATCTTTTAAACAGTAAAAACAATCAACCTTGTTCAGATCAGTGGTTCTCAATCAGCGCAACTCAAGATCCTTTGAAGGGTACTGCAGTGCCATGCGATGTTAGCAATATTAGGTGTGCAAACATGATTCACAAGCTAAACCCAGATATTTCAAATATGTATTTACAGCTCCAAAACATTCTGACCTATTGTGGTCTGAGTTCTTTGCAACAGAAAACCTGCTCTATTTATTTTTCCTACAGTCAAAAACACAAGTGAGAATGTAGACCTGGCATTTTCTGAGGCATGCCTTGTGCCCAAGGAGGGCTACCTTGACCCTAAGGAAGGTTGAAAACAACTGCTTTACAGTCAGGGCTAACTTAAGTAGCTATCCCCCCCCCAAAAGAGGCATATAAAACTGTTCAATAATTTAAAGTTAGTTTAGATCAGTTGCTTACATTCTAACTTGCACTTTGATTAGACTAGAAATAACAGGGAGAATACCCCTTTGCCTTCCTATTCTCACCCTCAAAAAGAAGATTGACCAATAGTGCTAAACTCAGAACTCTAGCAGCACTAACAGGTGCTACCACAATAGAGCTTTAAAGTCTGCAGGGGTTGGTTGGTGGTACATAAGTCCCCTGCAGAGTCAATCGATATTGTGTGCATCTTTTTTTTTTTTTTTTTTTTGGGGGGGGGGGGGGAAAGAGGGGAAAAGCTACTGAATAAATCAATAGATTTAATTTACTTATTTAATAAGCCTGCCATCAAGTAAAAAAGAAGGGTTGATAGTTCTTGCTATAATTTAGTCTCCAAAATTAACAATCCTTTAAAATTTTCACACTTGATATCAAAAAGGTCATTTATATTAATGTCATATTGAATGAAATAGTTTGAATGTTTGTAAAGGTTGCCCATTAGCCAGTTTCAGGAAAAAGATAAGATTTATCTCCTTATCTAAGTCATTGTTTTTGGGACTACATGCAAAAGGTCCTGACTTCGCTTAAGGTCTTAATTTAAATTTTATCTTTAGAAGTCTTTTACAAAGAGAGCAAATATCCTGAGTTCCGAGAGATCAAACCCTAAGGCCTTTTAACAAGATTGGTAAGAAAAGGGCATTTGCAGTGATATGGAAGTTTCCCAAAGGTAATTTCAAAAGAAGCTGTTGAGTAAGATCTGAACCCAAATTTGGGGGTAATGACAGGTTGAGTAGGAGGAGCCCATAGACAGCAGCTCGCTCAATAAAAACTGTAACTTACTGTCCCAATTTGGAGGTGACTTCACTTGCAGAACAACGAAGGAGGAATCGCAAGTGTAGGCCGGATCAGACTGATCACCTGAACCACCCTCTCCGTGAACACGATCTCTTAGTTCACGCTGAAGCTGCAGAGCGCCCGAAAGGGACTGAAGGAAGGGGACTTAGTCCTATCACTGCTGAGCCCAGCTCATTGAATCGTATTGCTGAGGCCAGCCTATTGAATTGTATTGCTGAGGCGAGCCCATTGAACCGTACTACTGAGGCCAACCCATTAAATTGTACTACTGAGGAATGAAAACATATTTTGGTATTTGGCTTCTCGGAATTCTAGGATTGTAAGTATATTATGAAAAATAATAGTATTGATTCAAATTTAACTTCTAGTTGTAATTGTAGTTGTTTTTGTAACACTAATTCTTATAGTATTGTTTGGGAAGGAAGTGCATTCGGAGCATTGTTTCTGATATATGTAGTTATTGTTTCTTAATGTTTGTGGTGTTTCTTAAAGCTAAGCAGTGTTATATGCATAGCAAAGAGTTTTAAAATAAAACTGTGTTGTATGAATTAAGTGTGTAATCATTGTGAAATCGTGCAATCAGCTAACTACTCCCCCAGCCAGTGCATCAAAACGAATCAGTAAATTGTGTGGGATTTTCTCTATTCCATAACCCACTAGAGACAATTAATAAATGTTTTTGCACCGCAATTTTTTCTATAAAATGAAACACACAACTTTACAGTCAAAAGATATTTCTTGCCACTTCCCAAAGCAGCCAAAGAAAAGATTTTTTAATATGACATACTGTACATTTACGCAACTACCATACAGCTCAACATGTGATTAAATAGTCAACATTTTTTTTATAAGCAAAATTAAGAGTTCCTTGTTTTACACAAACACTAGATGCAACACAAGTAAAGACTGTTTCAGATAAGCCTGTGACTTCAGAGATAGAAATAGAGCTGGAGGGCTAAATGGGAAGTATTATCACTATTGATCATATCCCAGTGTGCATCAAAAGCCCCTGGAGGGAAGAGTGCTCTCCTCCCCCTGCCCCTATTTCTCCAGTTATTATATACACAGAATGTATGTATGTGTAAAGTGGCATTCTGTTTATTGTTCTACTAACCTCATTCTAACTTCAACGTAACTGGAGGATTTTCAAAACAAGATGGCTAACGTTTTTCTAAGCTTATCATTATCATCTCTTGGCAAATCGCAGTTGTGCCTTTCACTCTCTTCCCCTCCTCCTTTTTTAAATCTAGCAGATCAATTCACCACCAACATCATCTTTTCTCACTTTATAGTATAGTCTCTTGAGGAATACTGTACTTAACACCTTCCAGGAATTTTCTTTTAGGCTTTTTCCCCCTTCTGGCCACAGAGGAAAACTAAGCATAAGCTGATCAGTGACTGAAATCACCAAGACAAGAGTTTTTAACAATCGCTATGTGGCATAGACAAGGGTTTTCAAGTGAGAGAGATGGTATTCATAATGACATTACAGACAAATGCAACAGAAAGAAGTAGGGTCTTGCAGCTACTTGAACCCTCAGCAGGTAGTAGCTGCACACAGCTCTTGGCTATGTAGTCAGCTTCAACAGAGCACAATCTTTTTTAAAGAAATTATGACCACAGGGTTAGCTAACAACGTGCAGGATCTTCTCACAATCATACACTGCTAGACAATTATGTCACACATTGCTTGTTAAAAAAATTAGATGAAGACAGATGAAGGTCAAGGAATGAAAGTATATGAGAAGGAGATGGCACCGGGGGGGGAAGAAGGACCTGAGATTTGTTTTAGCTCTCGAAGATCATCAATTTTTGTTGCTAACAAGCATTTATACTGTTGGTAGAACTGGATAAAATGGAGTAGCAATGGGAATAGTAATGGGAACCTGGTACCATTTAATATGTAAAATAAAATATTTTTCCAAACTATAGGCCATTTATGGATATAAAGGGGCGCTCTTTCACAATAATGCATTAATCAGCCTTATTCTGTTCATTTTTTATTTCTACTTTATTTCAAATTAATGCATCAAACAAACTGCCTAGTAAGCAAATACACTTTCTGTTAACCAAATCAAAGGAGAGCTCTTTTTAACAGCGAGCTACCGAAAGCATACAATTCTGATGCGAGACTCTTTGTTAACTGTATAGTATTTTTCCTGATATACATGTTAGAAAGCAAAGGCACAGTGAAACATTCGGGAGCACCATTAATGCTCTGATGATTACGACCCTTTATAAAACCTAACACAGGGGTTGGCAACCCTCAGCACACGTGCCGAGCACAGGCCATTTTCCTCGACACACACTGGGGCCAGGGAAGCAGCAGCTGTTTGCAGCCTCCTGGCTTCAGTGGGCCCCAGCTCTGGGTAGCTGCTGCCACCTGGGAGCCTGAACTGCTCCCAGCAGGCAGCTGGGATGCTGCAAGCCCTGCTGGGAGCAGCCCAGGCTCTGTGGCTATCAGCAGTTACCGAGAGCTGGGGTCGTCTGCAGCCAGGAGCCTACAAACAGCTGCTGCCTCCTTGGCCCTGGCCCCAATGGGTGCAGTGCTGGCACCTGCTGCCTTCCCAGAGCCCGGGGCCAGGACTGGGGTGGGAGGGCAGCAGCTGTTTGTGGCCTCCTGGCTG
>NW_005841902.1:2747562-2763700 GCF_000455745.1 Alligator sinensis
AGGCTCCGTGCCTATTAGCAGCTACCCAGACCCCGGGCCAGCTGCAAACATCTGCTGCCTCCCAGCCCCAGACAGGGGCAGCAGTGAGGGGCACAACCCTGCACTGCTGCCCACACTGCTCCTGCCCACACAGGGGAAGTGTGGCAGGGGAGCAGGCAGCTTTCTGCACCCCGCCACTGTGCCCTGCCACGCCAGGTTCCAACACTGCTCTGCAGAAGCAGCGAGGGCAGCACAGCGGGGCGCACTGCCGGTATGTGCTGCCTCCCCAGAGCCAGGGCTGGGTCTGGGAGGCAGCTGGGGCTGGGGCAGAGAGGCAGCAGATGTTTGCAGCTGGCCCCGGTTCTGGGTAGCTGCTGACAGCCACAGAGCCTGGGATGGGGGGCAGGGGCCATAAACAGGGCATCCTACCATGTACCTCTTGCCCTCATTTTGGTTTTCTGGCGTGCTGGCACTCTAGCACCTTCCCAGGTAGGCATTGTGGGGTTTTTCGGCACTCCAGCCAAAACTACCCCTGCCCTAACATTGTTACAGAAAGACAAAAGAAAAGGAATACTGTTTACCTGATTTTTAAAAATTGATTGATGCAAAAAATCAAGCCTGATAAAACTTCATTTGCATACAAATTTTGTTTTCTTTGTAAATAAAGTATTCTTACTTTCCTCTCATTGTTTATAAGCACGGATCTGGGTTTTCCATTTCCTGTGGAAAAACATGGATTTTCCCCTTTGAAGTGGTAAACCACGGGTTTCCCCTTGCAGGGTGGCAGACTGCCAGCCTGCAAGAAGCTGCTAAGGGCTGGGGGGAGCAGGACAGGGCACAGAAGCAAGGGGCACCATGTACATGTGTGTATTCACACACACACACACACACACACACACACACACACACACACACACACACACACACACACACACACACACACCCCCCACACGCACACACCCACACCCACACACACACACACGTGGCCGGCAATACAGCCAAGCAGGGTGCTAGGAGAAGCTCCTGCAGCTGCCTGCAGGTAAGTCTATGAGAGATGGGGAGAGGGGGCATAGAAAATACCTGAGGGGGCACAACTCTATGCTGCCATGGCCACCCCACTTTTACAGGGCACTGGGTTCAGTCAAGCTGCGCACTTTGTGCTCTGTGCTCCACAGCACTGAGATTGAGGCAGCAGCTCAGTGAGGGAGTCCACCAGGCCATGTGCCCTGGGGGAGGGTTCGCAGCTGGGGCTGGGGGTGCTAGCCAGGTGGGGAAGCAGTGGCAGCAGGGTGGTGAGGGAAGTAGTGAGGGGAGGAAGCATGTGCTGCGCCCTTCCCCACCAGGCTGAGAGCCCTCGGGGCAGGGTTGGGGGTACTGCCCATATTATAAACATATCAATAAAACATTGTGTTCAACTGATTTATGAGAGAAAACCAGGATCCCTGTAATTATATAAGGGACTTTCTATTACCCAGTAGAATGGTTGTGGACTGACAAAACACCAAGAAGTGCCAAGGCACACCCTTTACCTCTTCGTCTATGTATTTAAACTGAAAGCAATTCTGGTTGGTATTCATAGGTTCATTTATGTAGGGTCAGAAGGGACCTGAGCAGAGCATCAAGTCTAACCCCCTGCCCTGGGCAGGAATGAATACTGGGCTCATATGACCCCTGGTAAATTTAAGCTCATGTGACCCCAGCTAGGTAATCACATCTTTTTTTTGTGGCAACCTACAGAATATTTTCTTCCAGAAGTTTGAGAACACTAAGCAGGTGTGCTGTCCCAACGCCAGTCCATGAAACACAAAAAGTCGACTCAGCCATGAAACTAGTTAATATGCAAAAGACTGTTCAATGTCTATAGTAAATTTTTTTTTAATCATATTATTTTGCAGAGTCTTATAATCTAGGTGTTACTTTCTACAAGAAGCACATTATCACACAAAAAATGATTACCAAAGTTGTCAAGTGTTCCTTTATGAGCACATACATACAACATCTTAGGCCGTGCGTAGACGAAATGAGAGGCGTGTGCACACGACACTTTAAAGTGGGCTAAATGCTTTTGCACCACTTTAATGGTGTCAGTGTTTGCATGCCTTGGCGGCATATTGCGCATTAATTCCAGCCAGTGCAGTTAATCCAGCGGCATAAGGTGCCTTAAATGACTTGGGGCACAGGAAACCAAAACTCCTTCGAGGAGTTTTAGTTTGCTGCCCCTACAGCTGTGGAGCGAAGTACTGGCCTCCGTGGAGCTCCACAGCTCTGCAGACAGCCTGGCAGTAGTCTGGAAAAGCAGGCTCTGCCCAAGAAAAGTGGTGAGCCCGGCCATTCCCCCCCCCCCGAAGCCTGCCTGCCTGAGCTGCACGGGGGCCCAGTTCTTCCCTCTGCAGCTGCGGTGCCCCCCAGGACCACCCAAGCCGGGTGCCTGAGGGTGGGTGTGACCTGGGGGGGCCACCGCTGCAGCAGAGGGACGCACCAGCCCCACCCCCACAACCCAAGGACTGCTCTGCCTGCCAGCAGCTTGCCCTCTCCTCCCTGCTGGAGAGGCACCCAAGTCAGCAGGGTGTGTGCACGACAGGGGAGGGGGGGGCCCTTAATCAGCCCTAAATTGAAGTGGTGTTCTTTAAAACCCACCGCTTCAACTGAAGGCCCCCATTTTGTCTACACATGCCCTCAGATATGAAAGTGGCAAAACAACAATGCAAAAATACTACTACAAATCAGATAAGCAATTTCCTTAACAAGTTGCTTTATTTGTACCTCAAAAGGATGGTATTTTTCCACTTTCATCTAAGGTAGAGTTGCCTGACAGAGGGCATTATCAATTATAAACAAGCAGGAATATCTTGTTGAAGTCAAGGAGGAATTGCAGATCACATGTCAAGAGCAAAGGGTTGTTATTTCATCATACACACATGTGAAAAATTGGTTTATCCATTTTCCTCTCTCATCTTTTCAAAATTTTCCAACTGAAATATTACAATTTCTCTGGGAAAGTTAATAGTTCACATGTTCAGTTTTGGTATATGTGACTCCCACAGATGCATCAACTCCCAATGCATAGAACACCCATGCTCAGGGGTTGGCAACCCTAGGAACATGTGACAGAGCATGGCACGCTAAGCCATTTTGCTTGCTATGCCACAGCAAGCTCGGGCTCTGGGCAGTTGCCGCCCACCATGGAGCCCAGGCTGCCTGCAGCAGGTAACCAGGGGGCAGTAAACCCTGCTGCAAGCACCCTGGGCTCTGTGGCTGGCAACAGCTGCCCCGAGCCCAGGTCAGCTACAGCTGGGAGACTGCAAACAGCTGCACCAGGCTCTGCAGCCCAGGTTGCGTGTGTGCCTCCAAGCAAATCGTAGGGGAGAGATCTTGAGCAGTGAACCCCCAGCCCCACCCCTGCCATCCATGCAGAGGTGCACATGCAGCCGCGGCTACCACAGAGCCAGTGCCAGTGCTCTGGAGCTTAGTACAGCTGTTTGCATCCTGCTGGCTGCCTACTACAGCTACCCAGAGGTCAGGCCAGCTGTGGCAGGCAGCCAGGAGGTTGCAACCAGCTGCACTGGGCTCCGGAACCCTTGGCTGTGTTCTGTGGCAGTGGCTACACATGCACCTTGCGGTAGACGGTGGGGGAGGGGCTGGAGTTGTACTGGCCCGGCACCTCTCCCACTGTCTGCCCAGAGGCACACATGCACCTGCCGCTACCATGGAGCCCAGCTGGAGCTGCTTGCTGGCATTTGCCTGGGCTCTGGGCACCTGCAGCAGGTACAAACAGCTGTACTGGGCTGAGAGCGCTGGCACTGGCTCTGTGCCAGTAGCGCATGCACATGCACCTTGGGGCGCAGGGAAGGGGCTCAAGCAGTCAAACCCTGACCTCTCCCCTGCCCTGTGCCTGGAGGCAAGTGTGCAGCTGCTGCCAGACATAAGGCCCCTCATGCTTCCCCTCATGGTCTGCCCCTGGCATGTCAAGTCAATGCATGGGTCAGGGGCTGGGGTGTTTTTGCCACTTGGGCCAAAAACATTGCTAACCCCTACCCAAGATTATACATTTTAAACTGTTTTTTCCATGTTTTATGTTATCCCTTTATTTGATTTTAATTTAAGAGTTTGAGCAAACCTCATGCAACTATTTTAAGGCTACTAGGTTCCTGGTGTGCTAATGACACTGCTTATTATGCTGACCTTTGTCTTTACACTTCCTTTTACTGTCGACTCCTTTAAGATTGCAAGTCCACTGAGGCTGAGACTGTTTGGTGTACACTGCAAACACATAATGGAGTCCTGATGCTAGTCTCTTTAGTAATATAAATAATAACTGCAAGAATTGTGTTTCTCATCTGATTTCAAGAGGGAGAGTGGCTTGGAAGTTATGATATTTTTCAATTAACAAAGCTCACCAGTCAGTCACTGATGAAATAAAGGCTTTGCTAATATTAAAAATTCAAATAAAAGCCACTGCACATGTTGGAAGGGAGCTCTTATGTTTTTATAGCAATGACTGTTTTGGCAAATGTGTCCTTATTGCCTCTGATAAGTTTAAGATTACTGAGCTTATATTTTCAATTTAGCTTTATTTGTAGCCTTGACTACAATTTATGAAACAGGTTACACTTAGTATAGCACTTATGATGCTTTATAGTTCTCGTCATCATCAGTACAACCATATTTTAATCAAACACTGAAGATCTCCGCCTTCATCCCAAACCTAACAAACTAGGTCACCATGGATACAGTGTTCTAGCAAGTTTCTGTTGCTGCTGCTCTTCCCCCAAACTATTTACTTCCTTTCAGGAACATGGCACGTGAACAGGGTGCATGATTATACAATGACTCATAGGCAGAAGAACTGTTAAGCTTTCCGGCCTTGAGCAATTACCTTCTGATTCTGTTTTCTTCCCCCTTTACTCTTATTCTGCTGAAGCAAGTGTTTTCTAAGGAATCTGTTTTCCATTTTTAAAAAAAATAGTCTATGTTAAGATAACACCGAGGTTTCAGAATGAAACGTACCAAGTGAGAGAGTAATGACAGCCTCAGCATTATTCTTCTGTTTGCACATTTCCATAAAAACGAAACATGGAGTCGCATCCTACAAAACAAAGATCCTTTGAAAAAGAAGCAAAAAAGTGCAGCACAAAGGTAAAATCCAGTATAATAGATAATCAGGACAGTACTGTAGGCTCTGAAATATGGTATAAAGGATGTCTTCTTACATAATACGAACTGCTTCAGTTATACAAATTGCTGTCAGAGGTGCCGACTCCCCTGGTATGTTCAGTAAAGTTTTTGCTAAGCTTTATAAAAAACACATAGTTACATTTATATGTCAGTGTATCAAAGGCAGGCAGTCTGAGATGTTTGGGCAAAAAGCCCTAAACAAAAGAGACGGTTCAACCATAGCACCTTCCCTTGGCTGTGCTGTGACCATCCCTAGAGGTACACTGATCCATATTGTATCTGCACTGATAAAAGGAAAAATGACATTAATTGGCTTTTTTTGGCTGATGTGGCCAATGATGTCACCGATAAATGCTGCGTGCATGCACACGTCCAGGAGTGCAGCCTGGAAGCTTGGAGCAGCATCCAGCCAGTAAGTGTGTGGGGAGGAAAGGGCATGGAAGAGGGAAGGGGCATAGGATGGGGCCAGATCATGGCCCCCACGGTAAAGGAGGGAGTGGGGTTGTACAGCCAGGGTTGGGCACGTGATGGAGCTGCAGCTCATCTGTGTGGTGCAAGGATGTGGGGAGTGGGGTGGCTCCCGCTGCTGCGCACACCCCTGGGGGAAGCAAGGGAGGCATACGCCCTCGGGATCTGTGTGCAGGGTGAGGGCAGGCTGCCCACTGCATGCTCAGGACCAGAGGCTATGTCAGCCTCTTCCCGGGGAGGAGGAGGGGATGGGCCCAGGCTGCACTCAGGGTGGGTAGGGGCAGTGCTGGGAGAGGAAGCTTTGGCAAATTTGGGAGTGACTATAGCCCCCACCCCCGCCCTGCCATAGCCCTCCTTCCAGCGTCACCATTGTCCACCCATCCCGAACACAGCCCAGGTCCAGCCCCCGCCCCGGCCGGGAAGAGTCCGGTGCAGCCTCCAGCCCCGAGCATGCAGTGGGCCACCTGCCTTCGCCCTGCACATGAATCCAGGGGGCACATGGCCCCATACCTTCCCCAGGGGTGCACGCAGCAGCGGAAGCCATTCCCCTCCCTGTACAAGCCATGGCTCTGTCCCGCATGCCCTGGCTGGACAGCACCTGCCCCAGGCCTATTCCCTCCCTCACCACAAGGGCCTCGATCTGCCCTCCCCACTCCTTCCCTTGCCCCCCACCCCTTCCCCCCCAGACTTACCAGCCAGTCACTGCTCTCCAAGCTGCCAGCCTACAAAACCGTCAATCAGATTGGTATCAGCCTATATGGCTGGGTAGTAATCAGCCATCAGTATCAGCCCAAAAAATCTTTATTGGTGCACCCCTAACCATCATCTCATCTTTCCAAAAGAGCTTTAGACTTGTCTGCATCTGAGACCAGCAACTTTGAGTGTGTGTCATCTAAGGATCTATGAAAAATCTGAGGAAACTGCCCAAACAACAGCATTACAACATGCACTAAATGGGCAGTATTTAAACTGACAACAAAAGAGAAACATTTCATAGACTTTCATAGACATCAGGGCTGGAAGGGACCTCGGAAGATCATCGAGTCCAGCCCCCCGCCCAAAGGGCAGGAAGTCAGCTGGGGTCATAGGATCCCAGCAAGATAAGCATCCAGTTTCATCCTGAAGGTGTTCAATGAAGGCGCTTGAACCACCTCCGGTGGCAGGCTGTTCCAGACCTTGGGGGCTCAGACAGTAAAGAAATTCTTCCTTATGTCCAGCCTGAAACGATCTTGAAGTAGTTTGTGACCATTCGACCTCGTCATCCCTTGGGGCGCTCTGGTGAACAAACGTTCCCCCAGATGCTGGTGGTCACCCCTGATAAACTTGTAGGTGGCCATCAGATCACCCCTGAGCCTGTGCTTTTTCAGGCTAAAGAGCTGAAAAAAGCTCTTTAGCTTGTTGGGCTGTCATCGTAGGCCCAACAAGCCACTGCTTGGTTCTGTGCCCACCCCACCCTGGCTGGGCATCACTTGCCCCAGCCCCAGCCCTACTCCCCCCTTACCGCTAGGCCCTTGATCCGCCCCCTGCCCACACCTCTTCCCTCCCCGCTCCCCTTCCACCACACCAGACTTACCAGCTGCACACAGCTCTTCAAGCTGCCGGGCTGGTATCGGAAGCTGGATCGGTATTAGCCGATACGCCTCCTTAAAAATCGTTTATTGGTATCAGCCCCAAAAATCTGTATCGGTGCACCCCTACAAATGTGACCTTTTCATTTAAGCCAGAGCTGGATTCAGATGGTGGAGCTCCTCATGGGCTGGATCTGGGCCTGGTACAAGCACTTTCAGAGCAGCAGGGTGACCAGGGCCGTGTCAGCACAACCCTTGCATACCCCCCCCCCCCCCTGCTGATGCACGGCATCCCCACCCATCTGCTGATGGCAGCCATGCCCAATGGGGCCCCATTGCCCTGAACTGTGTTACCCCACCCACACTTGCCCTATCCTCTGACTTCCCTGGGCTGCCAGGATCCCATGGGCTCTGTAGTCTGGGTCTGAACCTTAGATTATGTTTGACACTCCTGACTTAATTAAGTGCTTACCAATGTACTCCTTATTTATGTACAACAATCACAGCCTGATAAAATAGCTAAAAGGGACTAAAGCCAAGCTCTGTTCAGTTTGTATAGTGCTATTAAAAGAACTTGTAATCAAACATCTACAAAGAGATATAATGAATCTTTAAAATAAAACAAAAAAAATAATGAAAGTTTCAGTGTGTTACTAATATGCCTATATTTGCATCAACTATATGTCAGAGCCAAAAAAGAAAAATTAGAAGACAAACAGTTATCTACCCCAGCAAAAAAAGTACAAATTTGCAGACTAAGCCACTTAAAGTGAAGGAACTGAATAACAATTATATTGCCAGTTTTAATTACATTGCATAAGAGTCAGATAAAGCAGACATTTTTCTTCAGTGAGAGAAATAAACCAAGCAGAACCAAACAGCTATTTCAAAAATACATCTGCACCTCTCAATACATTTTACAAGGCAATAGATAATCAGTAAGTAGTATTGTACGTTGACAGGCTAATGCAGTCTTACCATCATCAGTTCAAAACCGGAAGTTTTATTATGCACTTGTGAAGAAGAATCCATTTCAAGGCATGGCTTAGAGGGACAGGAAGACACAAGAATAAACAACTCTTCTCATTCCCCCTTCCAATCACGCTTCTTCCACTTCATCCCCCACCTCCTATATATATTTAGTGTCATGACCCAAAGGCATGATTTTGTGTGTGCTTCGGCACCAGAATTATCCCCACCAAGTTGCAGCTTCATTGCACGGGAGAGTTTCCTGTTGCAGAGGAAAACCCCGGTGCAGGGACGAGTTTCCCGCCATTCTGCAGCTTCTTTTGCAGAGTGCATTGCTCACCGCCCAAGCCGAAGAGGACTCCACATCCATCTCGTGGGGACTCTGGATACACGGCAGGGTAATAAAGACCCTGTGTGAGATTCAGAGGAGCTTGGCGACCTGATCCATCGCCCACCTCTTCCCGTCTTCAAACGCAAATTTTATAAGACGTATCTCCAATTCCGATTTTGGTGGCGCGTTCACCCAGAGCATCCGGAGCTCTGTTCCGTGGAGCCTAGCAAATTCCACGTGACCGTCCGTGTTGTCTGTGTCTGTAACCGCAACTCAAGCAAGTTCTCCAGCCTACACCACTGCCATCTCGGTGTAAGTAAATAATCTTTAAAACTACCGCTAAGCGTTTGTGCCCAATTCCAGCTCGTCGCCCTCCCTCTCCGATCCAGTGTGCCCGGGCTGCTGGCCACAGCCCGCGTGCAGCACGAAAAAGGGCTCGGGTCGCTCCCGGCCCGCACATTTAGGTTACAGTTTCCTTTAAAAAAAAGGGGGGTGGGGTGCAGTCAATGGCTGAGGAGATTACATTTTCTAAGGCTAACTGCACAGTTCACCTATGAAGAGGTTTGCAACTTATGGCCCAAGCCAGTTCTGGCCTGTGAAGAGACTGTATCCGGCCTGCAGCAGTACTCAGTACTACAGGAATCGGCAGTACCTGAGGGGAGACAGGGTTGGGGGAAGGAAATAAGCAGGAAGTGGCAGGTCTCCTTAGGGCCAAGCTCAGTTCATCTGGCCTGCCACTACTAAAAGGTTGTTGACCCCTGACCTATAGCACCTGAAGGGTACCAGTTCTACGACATTACTTGAACTTAATACTTCCCAACTCTCTAAAGATGGCCCCGGCTTATTACTATCACCCATTTTGTTACTGTTTTTAGGTTTCTTAGACTCCAAACTGCTTTTGTTTCCAGATCCCAGTGATATTACAACTTAATCTTTAAAAAAAAAAAATCAAAACCCTGATATGGCAGTTTCAAACTATTACTAGGCAATTCCAATAACTTTAATCATTGTAGAAAGAAAAGCAACCATTGCAAGTATCTAATGAGAAAATATGTAAGGACACTGCTTGAACAACTTTAGTACATTCACTTAAGGAAAAAGTAAGGCTCCCAGGTCTCAAGATAAATCATTGAAGGTAAAAGTGTCAGTCGATTTTTTCAAGAATTCTTCTACAGGATTCTAACATTAAAATGCAATATAGTCCTTGAAACAGGCACACAGAAGATGGGCAACCTTTGCCATTTCAGAAAGGAATACGTCTGAAGACTTGCACACAGCATGCGTAACATGAAAAACAAGATCTTTGTCAATAAGGTTATGACAGGTAAGCTAACACCATAGAAATTTCACACACTCTCCAGAAAGAGTATTTGCACAGCTCACTGACTATTCAGAGCTATAAGAATCACAGAGGCAGCAAACACTCAACTGCTTGTTCTTTTCCATACTGTAGCACTCTGAAGATACATATATAAACAACTCTACTATCACCACTGATAAGCTATTAGATAAATAGTTTAAGTGCAGTGCACTGTCAGTGGTAATACTGCCTTATTTTAAGAAGTAAAGATGCTGAGCACCATCTGATATCAAAGAGGAGTGAAGGCACTTAGCACTTAAGCATCAGGCCCTTAGCTTCAAAGGGATTTTTAAATGTGAAAAACTTTGTATATGCATTCTTTTCAAGCAAACAAAAACATCTGTAATTGATGTTATTCAGTGTATGAGACACTTACTTTTCTTCATTTTTTTTGCCCCAAGGGTTGCCGCTAATTAATGCATTTACCCAAATCCAAGATGACTTTCAATTTAAGACAGCACCCCCAATAATTAGATTTGACACATGGAAAATGTATCAATCCATTAACATTTTCCACATCTAGAATTTAATTATGGGTGGGGAAGTCATCTTAAACCCACCTCTGTAGCAGGGCAAGCAGTGGTAGAGGCATTGCGGGGGGGATAGGGAGAAGGGGAGGATAGGCGGTGGGGAGTCAAGTGGCCTGACACCTGCCCCTTGTCCCTGAACCCTGAAAAATTTGTCCTCCACCCAGCTGCTTGCAAACCCCATGCCTGCCTCGCCCTGATGGTTCCAGTGACTCCTGCTGCTTGCCCTCACTGGCACCTGCTCCTCCTTTTACCCCTCGCACTTGCCCCCACGTCCCACCCATGCCTGCATCCCCTGATACCTGCCACTCTTTGCAGTGCCTGCACCCCTCACCCCGCCAAGGACCTGTCCCCCCCATACCACTTACCTTCCCGCCTGCCTACCCCGCTATCCCCCAGCTCTGGCTAGGGGCAGGGAGAGTGTGACCCCAACCCGGCCACAGAAGAAAACTTCATTTTGGATTCAAGTAAATACTGTAGGTGCCTTTGTATACTTACAAAAACTGAACAAAAACAAAAACTGACAGTTTACATGCTGGCTCATTTTTTAGCAGATGCTTATTGGGCATATGTTACATTTACTGTTATTTGTACTGATTTAAAATAATTATTTTACTAAAAATACTGGACTGGGAACCCCCCCCCATGCATAGAATACAAGTTTGTATTTTTTTAAATAAGGATATACGTTTGTCAAAAATCGAAATTTCAGTTACTTGACCTCTTTTTCCAAGGCACTGAAGAGCCAAACAATTCTTTAAGTCCACATAGTGAAAAAAAGGCTTTCTAATAAGTTTTTTTGGGAAATGCTCAAAAAAGTAAAACAACCTAAAGGAGGAAGACATGTTTAAAACTGCAATAATTCAGATTCAGTTCATATAAACAGACATGCATCTACTCTATAGCTCTGCGTCTGTGACTAGCTGCTATAATTACGAAAGCAATACTGCTAGTACTGTAAGAACATCCAAAGACCAAATGATTTTGGGAAAGAAAACAACATTTTGATGAGTCTGTCCTCAAGTCAGTAATATTAAAGTTTTTACCAGCGATGTTACTAACTACACTAATAACTGCATGCAATAATCTGGTCTTGCACACAAGCAAAAAGCCTTCAAACTGAATCAAGCTACTGTAAAAGCACTGGAGAAGGGTATTTAAAATGCGACTCTAGGCAGAAGTATTCCAAAGAGAAAATCTACAGTAAATTTGCTGCAATTTCATACTAATCTCCACCCCAATAGGAACTGAATCTGCATTGGCCTTATGAAACTTCATGGTTAGGTGACTGTTGCTTATGCAAATGTTGTGAGCAAACACTGCACTAATATATCTTACTTTACATTTGCAAGACAGACCAAAACTTTATGCAATGTAACATTTGCAGTGATTAAGACCATAATTTAATGGATATTTTCTGATAAAGAAAATGTTTGATCTGGATATCTCCCAATATTGTTTTTGTACACACCCACACACACTCAGCACAGAAAACATGTAGACATAAAGGTGTCAAAACAAATCATGTACAGCTGAAACAATTAAGCATGCTCCTAAAACTATTCAGTATCCTCTGTTCTTAGGTTTTCCATAGGATAGAAGAAAATTAAGAAATACACCAGTAAGATAATGAAGACTGCTCTGCTGCAAGTGCACTGTGGTTGGTTGCAAATAAATTAATCAGTTTGTATTTTTTTTATCCAAGGCAGGCTGCTATTCCTTATGTTTGCTTAAAATTCATAGCTGTTTTATGACATACCAAGTTAGTTTATATTGCAACTAGTATAGGAAGCTTAACATCTGACCCAAGTAATTTTTTTAAATGGCCCATCTCATGAAAATAGCACAGCTTTAATTTTTCTTCTTGCTGTGCTATTGTCAGAAAATTTCTAAAAGATGAGAACAAAAGTATTTCACAAGCAAAACCAGAATGCTGGTAAAGTCCTTAATTTCAGATTGAATCAATATGCCTGCAGGCATCTTTAGAGTCCTCTCAAAAGGTAGTTTAGAGGTACTTTATGATCCATATAACTGAGTACACCAGCCTGCACCTGAGCTATTAAGAGCAGTGCTCTTGTTCATTCACTCTGTTTGTTACACAGATTGCCTCTTAGTAAGGGATAAGGGAAAACCAGGCTGGGGTTTGATACACTAAAGCCTTCAGCATTGCCAAATTGAAGTATTAAATTATAAATCAAGCCTCCAAAACATCATGCAATTGAGTTAAAATAGGCAAGGGTTGTTTTGCCTTTTGTTTTTTGAGCCTTTGGGGTTCACATTTGCATCTGCCTTTATCTGTAACCATGAGGACTGGCAGCCTATTGAAAAAAAAGCTAAAGCAGAGATTTGCATCTAACTCCAGGAACCTGTACTTAAAAAGCACACACCAGCTATCTCAAGACTCACAATAAGAGCACTGAGCAGTGGTACAGATTTAGATCTTTGCAACGTGACAGTGAGGACAAGGTTTGGGACAGTTAGTTTTTCCTTTTTTTTTTTTTTAATTGATGTTCTAAACATATTTTATTGTTTAAACAAAATCCTAACAAAACACTGCAGTTTGCCTTGTCTACAAGGATGTTTTTATACAAACAAATGCAGCTGATGGTGTGGCATGTAGCACCTACCACCTGCATGACCTCTCCTCAGCCAGCCTTGTTTACTGCATGTATTTAACTCTTCAGTTAAGCATTTATAAGGATTCCATTTATTTAACTCAGAAATGTCAAACTGAATATTAAGGAATCATTTACAAGTAGAAAATTAGTGGTTACACAAAACTAAGACAGTAGTGATTTAAAATGGACAACAATGTCAAGTTAGTCACATTTTTAATAAATCCCATTTCTTATTAATAACATATTCACTCATTTCAACTATTTAAAGAATTCAATTTGCTTTTATATTACATATTTATGTTATTCACTTTCTGAATTTCTCTTTCCTTGAGCTCTGCAAGTTGAGTCAGTGTCATTTATAGTTTCACAAGCTGCAATGTTTGGTTTTCAAGTTTTACAAGGAATTTAAGACTACTGTTTCCCTTGGAAATAAAAAAAAAAGTGTTAGAAAGAAATATTTAACACAAAAAATTATATTTGAGACCCAGTTTTGTGGGCAGTTTCCTTTTAAAAGGAATAAAAAGACAAGTTTTCCTTTAAAGGTATGTTTATGTGGACAACAAACATTTCTTTACCTGGCAAGTCAGATCTTGTTTTGTCCCTCAAAAGCCTATACAACCAGAACTCAACAGAATACAGTCTCAAAGATTTTATAGAGGTGGTTAATTTTTACCATGACTAGGGAGGGTTCAGTGTGCTTGCACTGAAATAAAGATTAAAATAGTTATGATGTAGATACTGAATTAATATACGATCTTATTTTTTATTAGTCCTGAAGTTTATATCTTAGATCCAGAATATTTACTTGTGTTCTTGCCAAAAACTACAGAAATCAAGTCAAGTGACTTCATTCAGGCAGGCCAAACAAAATATCAACACCATACACACCTAACATTTTGTCTCATGTTAGAGAATGCTTTTGTTGTTGTTTTTTTAAACAAAAACAAACAAAAAAAGAGTCAATTTATGACATCATTTGATTGAGTTACCAATATACAATACACACTTCTAAATCTACAAAAACAACCTGCCACGGAGAATTTAATACAGAGCACAAACTCATGGGGCATGTCCAGATAAGCATGGGCCCACAGTACGTGGCACCATACATCTGTCTGCAGTGCCACACATGCAGCTGTTCCCTGTGCTGCTAATCTGCAGCACTGGGGGGGGGGTTTCACACTGGGAGATCCCCATGTCAAAAAAAACTCCACCACTTAGAAAAGCAGGGTAGCAGCATGCACCGCCGGAAACCAGAGCCTGGTCAGCCAGAACCACACACCAGCTGCTGACCAGGCTCTGTGCTGCTGGATTGCCACGGCTGCAGCCCACAGAGGCCCTGAGGACCCCATGTAAGTCTGCTGGGGCCAGTCCAGTCTCTGGCCCCAGCCTCCCCTATCCCAACAGGGGCAACATGCCACATGCCAGAGCACATGTGCACAGCCCTTTCCCAGGGACCAATAGCAGTGGCACAGTCTTATTTGGTTACAGATGCTATAGATAAAGGTACAGGAAGTCTGCACAAGGCAGATATGTGACCATCCGTTCCAGACAGAGATGAGGATAAGACCTAACACTTACATACTGATTTAAGCCCTGAAACATGAGGTGTAGTAGTTTTCTAAAATATGTTAGCAATACCTTTTATAACTCTAAATATCTTGCATTCCTATGCTTTTGTTGACAGAAGATATAAAGGGATGTACATGGGAGAAAAATAAGTTTACCTTTAAAATTTCAAAAAAAGGAGCAGTCATGTAAAAGTACTTAATCCTAATCACCATCATATTAGGAGAAATCCTGTGTTTTAAAACAACCTTGCCTTACCCAAAACACACCGATGCCCTTAAAAACAGAACAAACACAGAAGCTCCTTCGAACACATACTACACATCATTTAACATTAAGTAATGAGATGCTTACAGTCCAAAGAACCACTAGCAAATGGTTTGTGATTTTCATTGCAAAGGCATGGCAAATAGAAGAATGTTTAGTAGTAATCAGGTGACAATTTTTATGCTGACAAGTGTAAAAGCCACAGCACTTAACCACTATAAATCTTTTGATCTGACTTTTGACTTGGAGGAAACCGTTGCACAAAGATACCTTGCAAGTAATTTATCTTCATTAAACTGAAAGCAGGAAAAAAAAAAAAAAAAAAAATAGACGTTCTCCCACCTCTTCAATGACACTACTGAAATCAAAATGGTACACTACCCATAAGAAACCCTACAGCAATATCTTACAATGCAAAAAGGATCTGTGTCATACGACATACCACACTGTCAAAGTTACTGGCTTGACCTAAATCAAAGCACAATAGAAATTCTTTAAATCCCCATTTAAAATCTGAAAGACGCAGCTGCATACATGTACTATACACAGGAGATCAGAAGGCATTACATAGGTTTTTTGAGGATTCTTATTTGCTTACTTTAAAACAGCAAAAAACACCCCCCAACACATAAAAGTGTTTAAGATCAGATTCTTTCTAGCCCATGCTACAAGAGGAATGAAATCTGCACATACTCTCTAGGCCAGCAATGCCTAGAGATACTTTCAAGGGTGCTGTGCCACGCAACTTTAGCACCCTTAGGTGCGCAAATGGGATTCACGAGATAAACCCAGAGATTTCAAATGAGGAACGGTGAACACATCCCGCCCTGCTGAGAGCCAAGTCCTACACAACAGACTTGCTCTATTGTTTCCTGTGCTCTGAAAAAAGGAGTGAAAACTAAGAGGTGGCATTTTCCAAGCGGGGCGTTGGGGGTGGGGGGGGGTGTCTCCGGTCTAAAATAATTAAGCAACCCACGGCTCTAGAACTAGCTTGATAGCATTTGCTCCAGTCTCCCGTAAGGTGACCCTGGGACTGAAGAGCCCACGATCCTGTGTGGCACCACCTTATGTCCCTGCCCTTCACCCCTCCGGCGCCCAGCTGCCTGGCAAACAGGGAGGACATAGTGAATGCCTTGAGCTCTTGCTGTAGACTGCAGGGAGTTTGTGCCCAAAGAGCTCAATTTGTCCAACTGTTTGAGCTGCTCTCATAAAAGACGCTGCATTTACCCAAAGAACCGTGCCTGCCTGTGCCCTCAGACCAGCCCTGGCTCTCTTGTTGCCCAGTGACAGGTGCCCACCAGCAAACA
>NW_005841902.1:2764019-2768005 GCF_000455745.1 Alligator sinensis
TCCGCTCCGCAGCGCCCGGGGCCGCGCCGGGAGATGGACTGTGGGCGGCGGCCAATGGGGACGCGCCTGCCACCGCCCCTGGCTCCGCCCCGCGGAGGGCGGGACTGAGCAGGTGCCGCGCTGCGAGGCGGGAGCGGGCTCCTCCCGCCTCCCAGCGGGGGTATGTTGGGAGCCCCGCTCTGCCCAGTGCCGGGGAGGCACCAACCAGAGGCGGAGAGAGATGTCGCCTTGGGCTGTCTAGGGAGACCGTGACTGGGAGCTGCACCATCAGCCCGGCGTCCTGCCACTTCTCCCCCTGCCCTGAGGAGGCCCCCGGCTGGGGAGAGGAAGGAGCGGGTCGCAGAGCAGGGAGGCTCTCAACCCTTTTTTGTACCCGGGCCCGTTTGTACACACCAATGTAAACACAACCCAGTGCCCCCCATTTTCTGCCCGCTGCCCCCCAGTGTGTGGGGCCCCACGCGGCCCCTGGCAGGCTGCAACTCAGCCAGCCCCACTTTCCCATGTGTTTCTTGGCATCTTGAAGGCTCAGATCAAGCCTAGCGGCTCTTTAACCTAGCAGGGGAACTACCATGTATGTGTGTCCACAAAGGCAGTTTTCCAGAACCGCTTCGTGGGAGAACTGCTCTTCTGGCATGGTTCAGTACCCACCGAGGTGCAGCGGCTTTAAGCCCACTTTATGGAAATGTGAGACTCCTCCCTAGCCTGCCCCTGCAGCCACATGGCTGAGGGCAAGCAAAACTTGGGGGCATCCAAACCCCAAAACCTCCGGCTTGGGCCTGCAAGTAGGATGCCCACCAAAGGTTTTGGAAACATCTGAAGCCCCAGCTGGGGATGGAGGATGTTTGCCGGTAGCAGGGCCACTTATGGTTCTGGACTCTTGGATTTGGAATTAGTTTTGGCTAATTTGGCCTCAGATACAAATTAAAAAAAGAAAAGAAAAGTGTTTCTCCTTTAACAAGGCAGACAAGGTTCCTTGGGTGAATTTGATATCTTTTATTAGACCAACCCAAATAGTTGGAGAACAGTTATTAAGCAAGCTTTTGGGTTCAAAAACCTTTTGTCAGGCTAAGGAAGTTTCAGCAGTTGGTGTGTGCTCTTCCTGGATGGAATGAAAAGTCTCCTTTAACAAAGAATCCATTTTCAAAGTTTGTTGATGCGTTTTTCGTTTGTCCCCAACCCTTTCATATATTCTTGCGACCCACTTTTGGGTCGCGAGCTGTGGGTTGAGAAATGCTGGCCTAAAGCAGGGGGAGGCAACCCCTGGCATGCATGCCAGAGTGTGGCACCCAAAGGTGTTTCATTTGGCCTGCGCACCGCGGGGCAGGTTGCAGGGAAGGAGCCAGGGCTGTGCTGTCACAACAAGGATCGGGCCCCTTGCAGCTCCCCCTGCTGCCCTCCCTTGGCACACCACAACTTGAGGGCATTTTTGGCACTGCTCAAAAACTGCCAACCCCTGTCCTCAAGTCACAGAGAAGTCGAGCTGGAAGGGACATCCAGAGGTCATCTAATCCAACCCCCTGCCTGAGACAGGATCATCCCTATCCAAACCATCCCACGCAACCATAATCTAAACTCTACATAGGAATACTCTCAACCCTGACACAACACACACCTAACACCCTAACCTGCCACAAAGCAGGGGAACCACAGCAGCCAACATCCTGCTTCTATAAAATGTTCTCAATATACGCTCAAGAGGTCTGACCCAGCCTGTCCCAGAAGATGAGGCTGAAGTGGCATGACGTTATATTACATTTGTATTTGTCAATATGCATTTTTTTGATGAAATGCTGATACTTTAGGGTGTCTAATTCCTTCCTCATTACCTTTAATTGTGGAAAGATGAGCTTTGAAAAAAGGAATTGGGAATAAGGAAGCAACTTCAGCCTCATCCCAGAAGAGAAAGATCCACCTCCCCTCCAGAAAGTACCAGCCCTCCACTGCTTGCTCCTCAAAATATTCTCCCTCCCCCAGGTATTTGGGTGTCACTACTTGGGGGGTGCCCCCCAGGTGAACAAGGCAGGCTGTTGGTCTGTTTTGATCAAATTGACCTAAGCACCCAGTTATGAGGATCCTTTGAGGGGCATTGTGTCTACCTGGATCTCTTGAGCATATCTTAACAATATTTCATAGAAGCAGGATGTTGGCTGTCATGGTTCCCTTGCTTTAACTGTGGCAAGTTCCGGTGTTAGGTCTGTGTCGAAGTCAGGGTTGAAGGTAGTTTTGTGTAGAATTTAGAGTATGGATTGTATAGGATGGTTTGGATAGGGATGATCCTGCCTCAGGCAGGGGGTTGGACTAGATCAGGGCAGCCAATTATTTCAGGTGGAGGGCCATTTACCCAGTTTTGGCAAACTGTCGAGGGTCACATGGGTAGCTCCACCCCTTGACAGGTGCCCCGCCCCCTGGTCACCATCTTGGGACCAGTGTCCCAATGTTTTGGGACCAATGTCCCAGGGCAAGCACCAGTGGGGCCCAAAGTGGGGCGCAGGCTGGCAGAGATCTGTGGAGCTGGGCTGGGCTGCACCAGCAGGGAGAGGGGGAGCTGGTCCGGCTCCATAGAGCCCCTGCTGGCTGGGATCCTGTGCTCCTGCTACCCTGCTCTGGGCCCCACCAACACCAGTGTGGGCCTTGTGCTCCTGCACCCACTCACTCTCGGTGCCCCCCCACCCAGCCCCGCGGTACAGGCAGGGGGCACCCTGAAGCCCCAACCCCCTGCTCCCCAGCAGGGAAGGAGCTGGTGCTGAGTACAGGGGAAAAGCGGCCCCTTGCCCGCCCTGGGGCCCGTGCTCCCTGCTGCAGCTGCCTGAGCAGGCACAGGCAGCCCCATGTGGGCTGTGAGCGGTTGCAGTGCAGGGTGCCAGCCATGGGGTGGGAAAGGGGCCACTTTCCCCCCATGCTCAGCACCCGCTTGTAACCCA
This sequence comes from Alligator sinensis, assembly GCF_000455745.1. Taxonomy (NCBI): domain Eukaryota; kingdom Metazoa; phylum Chordata; order Crocodylia; family Alligatoridae; genus Alligator; species Alligator sinensis. The sequence goes on from NW_005841902.1 coordinate 2,766,941, forward strand.
CTGCCAGCCTGGGCCCTGCGCCAGCTCTGGGTTCGCTCATCGGGGCTGTGTGCGGCAACAGCAGCTGCTTGGTGTGGAGAAAAGCAGTCCCCCTGCTTGCCGCATTGTGCAGTGTTTGCTGCTGCTGCCTGTCCGGAGCTCACGCACTGGACAGCCCAGAGGCGGGGGTGGGAAACACTGCCTGGTGCAGCAAGTCGGGGGGCCGCAGCTGCTGCCGCCATGCGCAGTCCCGATGGGCGAGCCCAGAGCCAGCTGCGTGGGTGGGTTACAAGCTGGTGTGGAGCACGGGGGAAAAGTAGCCCCTCCCCACCCTGTGGCTGGTGCCCCGCGCTGTAGCCATTTGCAGCCTGTTTGAGGATGCCTGTGCCTGCTCAAGACAGCTCCATGTGGGCTGTGAGTGGCTGCAGCATGGAGCACTGGCCATGGGACAGGGGACGGGGCACTTTTTCCCATGCTCAGCTTTTCCCCAGGCCACTTTTCCCCACACTCCTCCCCTGCCCTCCTCCGCCTCACCCCTTACCTGAGGTTCCGGTGTGGGGCAGTCACAAGGTCCCAGGCCAGAAGCCCCTACTGGGGCTTCCAGCTGAGGGGAAGGACCAGGCAGGCCCTGCTGTTGCAGGAGCCCACCAGGGCTTCCCCTGGGTCCTACTGCCCCTGGCTCCGGTAATTTTTGACAGGAACCAAGGGCATATCAATATTAATTTTCTAAATTTTTTAAGGGCCCTGTGGGCTGGATAGAAATGCCTCACGGGCCGGATCCAGCTTGCAGGCCGTATTTTGCCCACTCCTGGACTAGATGGCCACTGGAGGTCCCTTCCAGCTCTACTTCTGTCTGACTGGCATGTGGAAGGTTGGGGAACCTAAAGTCTCTTCCTACCAACCCTTGCCTGGCCCTACTAACAGCAAGGCTTGCCCACCAAGTTAAAGCTTGCCTGCTCCACAGTGATCACCTCAAAGGTGGCTAAAAGATGCAGAGCTATTCACCATTCCCCAGCAGGCCTGGTACCCCTTGAATGAGAACAGTCTGCTTCATCTGAAAAGATTATTAAGGCTCATATACGTGAG
>NW_005841902.1:2768048-2768804 GCF_000455745.1 Alligator sinensis
TAGCAGGTAGATCATGCCTGACTAATCTAGTCTCTTTTTATGATCAGGTTACAAAACACCTGGATGCAGGAGTAGGGGTAGACATCATTTACTTAGACTTCAGGAAGGCCTTCGATATGGTATCCCACCCCATACTGGTGAACAAATTAAGAGGCTGTGACTTGGATGATTACACAGTCCGGTGGGTGGCAAATTGGCTAAAGGGTCATACCCAGAGAGTGGTGGTAGATGGGTTGGTATCGACCTGGAAGGGCGTGGGGTCCAGCAGGGCTTGGTCCTTGGACCAATACTCTTCAATGTTTTCATCAGTGACTTGGACAAGGGAGTGAAGTGTACTCTGTCTAAGTTTGCAGATGATACAAAACTGTGGGCAGAAGTGGACACACCAGAGGGCCGGGACTACAGGCAGACCTGGACAGGTTGGACAAATGGGCAGAAAACAATAGAATGTGATTTCACAAAGAGAAATGCAAAGTGCTGCACCTAGGGAGGAAAAATGTCCAGCACACCTACAGCCTAGGAAATGACCTGCTCAGCAGCACAGAAGCAGAAAGGAATCTCGGAGTCCTAGTGGACTCCAAGATGAACATAAGTTGTCAGTGTGACAAAATCATCAGCAAAGCTAACTGCACTTTATCGTGCATCAGCAGATGCATGACTAATAGAACCAAGGAGGTGATACTTCCCCTCTATTGGGCAGTGGTCAGACTGCAGTCGGAATACTGCGTGCAGTTTTGGGCGCCACACTTCAAGAGG
>NW_005841902.1:2769196-2781589 GCF_000455745.1 Alligator sinensis
ACTCTTTCCTGCCTATGCAGGGGTTTGGAATTGATGATCTGTTGAGGTCCCTTCTGGCTCTAACACCTATGAATCTGTGAATCTGAGGACACCTCCCTCCCATGCACGAACAGCAGTGTCCTGGGAAAATACATCTTTTGAGGCATGATCTTTCTGGCTAGTTCTAGCAACAGTCAGGTTTTACCCAGTTTCTTTGCAGGGCTGCATAAAAAATGTTTGGTAATGCATGCAGCAGTGAAAATCATACCAGACCCAGCACAAAGAGCAGCAATCTCATATGCTCTACAGAAATGTAAATGTTTAAATATTTTTATGGCTCACTGAATTTTGAATGCTTATTTTAAGTCTTGTACTACCAGGGTACAGTAACAAGCACTATTTGGTGTGTGTGAGAGAGAAATTCAACTACTTGTGTTTGCAGGGCTTCACCCATTATGTTTGATTTTCATCAACTTCTCTCAGATCTGCACATACCATTGTCCAATTTGAGACAATCATCTTGGTGCCTGTTGTTAATTGGCATCATGCCAAGTAAGAACTGGGGCCATCATTTCAACTTCTGAGACAAGTGTTAAAGTACGAGTTGTTACAATTTCCTGTACGCTCTGGTGTATAATCTCAGGGAACATATGACCTTGGATGGCTGAATAGCTTTTACCTTCATCTGACCTGTCAGATCTCTCTCTCTCAAAAAAAAAAGAATTGCTCATCAAAAGGTGAAGACAAGTTCACCACAGTCATATGCTTTTACATGTACTTAATTTAACACCTGAGGCAGCCTGGGCTACTTGTAAGGACAGGACACTGAGAACATAGTGCCTGGATTCTGACTTTGCCACAGTCATGTATATGACTTCAGACAAGCATTTAAAATCTCTGTGCCTCAATTGATGTAGGCTGTAAAATGGTGTAACTCAAAGGATCCCCGAATTTCAAATCATAAAGGGCTACCTTTGAAGAGTGGAAGTGTGTAGACTTCTTAGCTCAGAAATGTATGTAGTATATTCCATTTATGTGCATAGCCTAGGGACTGAGAAAAAGGCTATGCATTTATCCAGGCTTAATATAAGCAATGCTCATTAAGGACACAACCATGTCAGCGCTGTGGTATGAGCAGTCCTGAAGCTGACTAGCATTTGTGATTTTCAGAGCTTCTGCTACCCAGTTTGGGGACAGCTGTTAGATGCCTGGAAACTGATAATAGTTAGGTTCACAGCTACTGTTAGAATCTCTTGAAAAGGAGGGGAGAGAACAACCCTGAAAATGACTAGCTCCCACTTTTAAAGCTTCCAACAGCAGCACTCTGACAGCCAAGGATGAAAGGCAACCAAGCCAAAAAGAGCCTGGCTGTGTGGCTCAATGAGATGGACACTGCCCTAGAAAAGACAGGACCCTAGGTTCTTACCTCTGTTCATAATGGTATTTCTGCATTTGACAGGCATCAGATAAAATGAAGAGAAAGCATAGGGAGAAGAGGCCAAAACCCACAGCAGTGTATGTCTCCATGAGATGCAGAGCTAGGCTTGAATTCTCACATTGGCTTGAATTCCTTCTCATCCTATCTAAGGGGGTCCACCTCCTGGGGCAGCCATGGCACACCTGGTGGGAACACACATTCCCCTGCTTCAGCTCCCCCAATATGGCCTCATCCTCTTACCTGCCACACCTTGATTTAAAGCTCAACATATTTAGGAGGCTTTTTTTTAAAGGAAAATTTTTCGTGTGCCAGGTCAAATTAGCCAGATCGGATCAAATCCATTTGAATCATTCAAGAACCATATGTGGCCCTGCTACCGGCAAGTATCCTTCGCCCCAGCCTGGGGCTTCAGATACTTCCAAATCCTTTGGCAAACATCCTACATGCAAGCTCAAGCCCAAGGCTTGTGGTTCAGATGCCCCTGAGTTTCACTTGGCCTCAGCTGTATGGCCGCAGGAGCAAGCTAGGGAGGAATTTCCCATTTCCATAAAGTCAGCATGTAGCCAAGATTCTTCCACTGGAAGCTGGCCAGCGGGAAGCTAACTATGAGGTTATCATAGGGAGTCCTGTCTGCAAGCAGACAAGGGCGCACCCTCCACTACACCGTGCCATTTTAATTGCATTACCTTCGTCAGGAGATTTCCCCTGCAGCCATTGTGGTCATGGTATTTCCCCTGCTAGGTAAGTATGTACTTAGGAGGCTTCCTTCAGAAAAGCTGCTTTTGGCCTTTAGTGCCTTGCTCTGCCCTGTTATCATCAGGCTGCCCAGTCCTCATGTCCTAACCTGAGGGGGGCTCACTTTCTTCAAAGTGTGCAGTCTATACTGACTTCCAGTCTATCACCAGGCCTGGGATCTATGCAGTTCTCTGGGTGGTTCCCCTGGTTGTCCCCAACATGCTGCCTTTTGGGGCACTCAGGCCTTTGCCTAGGTTTTTGCCCTTGCCTGTACTTATATGAAACATGCTACTTGGCACTCAGTGATTCTCAGCAGAGTTCCTGCCTTTCTTGGGATCTGGGCCCAACTGGGCCTCACCAGACCTGATTCCCTTGCAACAGGGCCCAGGTCCTGATCTAAATCCATGGTGCTCCACCTTTTGGCTCCACAAGCCAGAGGAATGAGGGGCGTGGGCTGGTTTGCCAGGTTGGGTCCTGTACTGCCTGTGCCTGGCCTGTATTCACAGATCCAGCCCCCTGAAATCTCAGCTATTTGGCCAGTGGAGCTCCTTATTGGTTCAGAAAGTTGACAGGAGAAGAGTGGTGACACTGCTCCCCTGCCACTAAATTTTCAGCCCTTTAATTCCAGCATCTGCTGCCTTTTGCAGCTAGCCTCCCTGCAAGCTGCACTTGCTTTGTCTAAGTGACAGGATTCTTTATCCCTTCTGCAGTTCTTACTTCAGTCAAGTAACAGGGGCCTGTTATAGCCAATGTAACTTCTGTTGGCTACCCACTGGGCCATCTTCAACAGAAGGGAGGGAAGGGTAGCCTGGTGATTGAGACACTTTGTTATGCAAGTGGGAGATGGGGTTGAAACTCTTCAGAATGAGGAAGGCCTAGATCAGAGCTTTCCAAACTTTTCATGTTGGTGACACACTTTTTAGACATGCATCATTTCGTGACACAGTAATTCAGTTTTACTAGCAAGCCGGAGGTTAAACTAACCCGTTATAAGAGATACAGACACATACATAAATTGTAATAACAAAATGTATGGGGACACAACATATTTCATGAAATCCTTTCATTTATATTTTTAAAAATATATGATTTGTAAGATAATAACATACATTTTTGTCATTTATGAGTAACAGTATGTAAGTATGTGCAAGAATTAAAAAAAGTTGAATAACACCAATAACTACTTACCATTTTAATGGGATGTATGAGGTTGATGGGATGAACACAGTTTCTGAATACTTGGTGGAATATTAGATAAAGACACTCGCATTTCGTCATCAAGCATTTTTAAGCTTCCACGTTTCAGTGTCTTTAAGTTTGCCATCGTTGCAAAGGATACTTCACAAATGTATGTAGTATTAAACTGCAGAAGAATTTTTAACGCTTTTTTAGCTATGTTTGGATGCATTTTTGAAATGCGAATCCAAAAGCTGTCTAAGTCACCCTCTTCATACATCATTAACAGATTTTGATCATTTTTATGTCAGCTAATTCTTCTTCTTCAATAAGTGAAAAGTTCCTCGTTGCAGTTGAAAGAAATGGATTTCTGATCCAATCATAGTCTTGGATTTCAACATTTGGGAAGTAATGCTGAACTTTCTCTCCGAGCAATGTTAAATGGTCAACAATTAGCGAGCTGATATCACATTTTAGCTCGCACTCAGCAGTTTTGGAAAACATTTCAAAATTTCCTTCTTTCACTTTCCTTTTCCAAATTGCTATTTTGTCTCTCATAGCACAAATTTTATCTACCGCTGTTAAGATATTTTCTCCTTTTCCTTGCATACTGGTGTTTATTTTATTCAAATGTTCAAATATGTCAGCAAGATATGCCAATTTTGTGCACCAAAGTTTGTTTTGAATTAGATTGCAGAATTCAGTTTGCTGATTTTCCACAAAAAGTTTAAGCATCATTTCCCTCAATTCGTATACACGACAAAGCACTCGACCTCGTGAGAGCCAACGAACTTCTGTGTGTAGTAGAAGCTTTTTAAACCTTGCCCCCATTTCTTCACAAATATGAGCAAATAATCTTGATTGAAGAGGTCTACTTTTAATGTAATTGACCATTTGAACCACTTTGTCCAAAACTTTTCTTAATTCATTTCCAATGGTTTGCGCGACTAGTGCTTCGCGATGTAAAAAGCAATGAGTAATTATAATATTTTCATTCTCTTTCTTTGCTAAAGCTATAAAACCTTTTGTTGAACCAACCATTGAGGGTGCGCCATCTGTGCATATTCCTACACAATTTAACCATTGCAAATTATTTTCCTTCATGAAGCAATCTAAAGTTATAAATATATCTTCACCTCTAGTTCTCATTGGAAGTTCTAGACAATACAAGAATTGCTCAATAATTCTGTCAGTATGAATGAAACGTACAAAAACCAATAATTGTGCTAACCCACTGACATCTGTTGCTTCGTCTAATTGCAATGTAAAGATCATATTATCGTCTTGAAAAATATCCTTCATTTGCTGCTTAATGTCATCAGACATGTCTTGAATACGTCTTCCAATCGTGTTATCTGCCAAAGGGATTTTATTAACTTCTATCTCAAATTCGGGCCCAAACATTGTTCAAACAATAGCACAGCAAGATTCCTTTATGGTGGTTTCGGCAATAGTGTGTGGGTCCTTGTTTTTGGCAATTATTTGAGCAACCAAGTAACTTGCCTTTTGAGCTTTCTCTGATGTCTTCATTCTCTTTGTGAATGATGCAGACTGCTTCTTTATAGATTTTGAAAGCTCAATAAAGTATTCTACTGGTTTTTCTGACAAATGACTGTGCTTTGAGGTAAAATGACGCTTTAATTTATTTGGTACCATACTTTCATTTGCAAGTATATCCCCACAAACTAAACACTGAGGACAAGGATTGTTTTCATTACCAGAAAATGTGAACCCCAGTTTCATATAATACATTATTCCCTTAGGCAAGCCATCCTCCAGAGAGGCGTGTATGCAAGACACAAGGATATTTGTGGGTGATATATTTCATTGGACCAACTGTATAGTTGGGAGGGACATAGACAAGCTTTTGGGTTTCACATTTATGGGAGTCAAAGTAGATTACAGAGAAAAGGTTAACCATCCAAAATTTAAGTAACAGATAAATTTGTTGAGGGGACCCAAGACCTAAAATAAGTAGCACCATCCTTTCTTTCTGAGTTAGGGAAGTGGGGGGGGACTAGATTCCCAGACTGCAGAACTGAGGCACCTCTTTTACTTTATGAACTGAAGAAGAGAAAAAGTCTTCAAATACATCAAGCTGTCATCAGAAGGAACCCTGGAGAAGGAGAGATGAAGATGCAGAGAAAACTTCTTTCGAAAGAAAACAAAACAGCCTTTCAGAAGGTACCTGGAGTCAAATATTTTCAGTCAAATATTTTCTGTACACACTTAAAAAGTATTAATAGTACACTGTTTTAGGGAATGAAATTCCACAGAACAAAAGGAACAATTTCCAGGTATGTCTGTATGTCAGAATCTAAAAGCTGGAGTTCTAGTCTCAGCCATGAACATGCAACAGAAGAGTCTTTAAGCCAGAGCTTTCCAAACTGTGTGCCGCGACACATTAGTGTGTCGGTGGCAGTGTGTAGGTGTGTCACGCAAAATGCAGAAAATTTTGCGGAAGGGCACCGCAGAGCTCCCTTACTCATGTCTGCTTCCCTTGGCCCCTCCCCCGGAACTTCCTAAAGCAGCTAATGTTAAAGCAGCTAAGCCTTAGCAGCTAAGGCTTAGCTGCTTTAACATTAGCTGCTTTAGGAAGTTCCGGGGGAGGGGCCAAGGGAAGCAGACATGAGTAAGGGAGCTCTGCGGTGCCCTTCCGCAAAATTTTCTGCATTTTGCGTGACACACCTACACACTGCCACCGACACACTAATGTGTCGCGGCACACAGTTTGGAAAGCTCTGGCCTAGACTGTGGGTACCCATTTGCCCCACTCCCTCTGCTGGTGGCCTAATACTTAGGCTACTGGGTTACAAAAGTTAGGAAGACATCATTGTTTTCCTCCTCCCTCCATCAAATAGACACTAGTCATAGTTTTAATGTGACTAATGTTTTAAGAACTAACCTGCAGTTACATGTTTTCCTACATGAAATAGGAAGGTCCAAAGGCACATCCTTTCTGAGTGTGCTCAGAAGATCAAATGGAGTTTTTCAAGGAGGAGTAGGATCTAAAATCTGTTTAAGATGCATATAATGGTACTTATGGGTGCCTATACATGAGCCGGGAGGCTGCTGTGGCATACTGTAATTATGGTGATTAATCGTGTCTGCTGGAGCGTGGTAATTACCATGCTTCAGCCAGCCTCTGTGTCTCATGTATCAGTGTTCCTGCACTTCAAAACGGTGGCAGGGGTGCTTTAACTAAAGCTCATTTAACAAGCTTTAGATAAAGTGCCCCTGCCACCATTTTGAAGCACGAGGATGCTGATACATGAGACGATCCAGGTGCTTTAATTAGAAGGGCTCTTGGAGCCGCTTTAATTAAAGTGCCCCTCCCCCACTCCTGGAGCATGTGTAAAAATGCCCTATGTGGTTAATTATAGTCATGTAAGTGCTATTTATCCATCTAAAAGGGGAATTTATTTGAGCCAAAGTATTGCCAAATGCCAAAATATAAACAGGAAGAAAGGAAGGAAGGAAGGAAATGTTGTTTTCTCCCTGCTACCTGCATACATATAATAATCTCAGTTCTTTTCCTGTAATGATGGTAGGTAAAAGATTTGGAGAAAGAAGTGTGATTTTTGTGTTGATTGTGTCCCGCTAAGTGATAATTAAAATGATTAGTTTTTTAATCAGTTGTCAGATGAGAAATAATTATGGTGGTTGACAGGATCACTGTCAAGAGGCTGAGATGTCAGAATGCTTAGAGAAAGACAGACAGGTCACTAGGTTCAACACCTATGGGCTGCTTGATCAATAGGTCTATCACTGGGCTGATCTTATATGGGCATTTGGCAGGAAAAGTTTAATCTCTACAACAATATATAATATAATTCCTACATGGTCTAGAAAAGAGTACGATATGTTTCCAAAACAATAAGCAAGGAACACAAATAATAATAATGCCTTTGCATAGTTAACAATGTTCTTCACTATACAGCATCCTAAACTATCTTGTAAATATTACAGCATTATTTAAATTATTTTAGTATTAGCATTATTTAAATTAGAGGATCACTGCATCTACTGCTGACATGTAATCACCTCTAGGGGAAACAATAGCAAATTTTTAATACCATACAGAAAGAAGAACTGCACAATGATAGCTAATAGTTATTTCAACTCTAAATGCGTGGGGCCCAATTCTCTTTTCACATAGATCAGTTTAACAGCACTGTGGACCTGAATAGCTTTTGTCTTATACCTGGTGCAGATATTTGCACCTGTAGAAATATGTGTAAAATGCTACTATTCTGATTCTAACAGGTGATAGGTAATGAGAATTGGACTGTTAACTCTTCTGATGTCAAGTGAATTATCCCCCTCTTTGGCATGTCTACATGTGCATTAACCTGCTTTAGTTAATGTGCATTAATTCTAGTACCTCTATTGCGAAGTACTAAACTGCATATTAATCTGTCTTAAAGCACATTAACTAAAGAGCATAGATTTTAAGTGATGCTCATTAGCCTATTTTAATGTGCATTAACTAAATAGCATGTGTTTTTTAGTGAGGCTTTAATGTGCATTAAAATAGGCTAATGTGCATTAAAGCACACGTGTAGACACACCTTTCACCAGAAGAAGGAGGTAGAAAACTAAGTCACTGGTGTTATAGTGCATAAGCTCAAGTGAAGTACCCATGCCTCAACATAAATCCCATTAGATAACTGTCAAAATGGAAATAAGTTTTGTAGCAGTCATTCTTTTTGTGCTTCTTATCAATTAATAACATCTTTTCATACAAGCTAAATATCTACCCAGTTCCAGGCCTCATGGGAGAGGAGCTAGAGAGGAAAAAATAGTTTTACAGCTTCCAAAACAGACCAAAATCAAGTGTGGAAGAGCTTCAGCTATCTTGAGAGACCACTGTACTTAAAGGCCATGTCCAGACAAGCATGGGTGTGCAGTATGTGGTGCTCCACATGCAGATTTAGCAGCTTGTGGGGGAGTGGGGGTTGACTCCAGGAGATCCCAGAGTCAAAAACACACACTCCAAAAAAAAGCAGGGCGGCTCATGTGGTGGCAGCATGCACTGCCCAAAACTGGAGCCTGGCCGACTGGAGCTGTACTTCAGCTGCCAGCCACACTCCCTATGGCAGCCAGACAGGAGCTGCCCTGAGCTCTGATAAGCTGGAAGTGCCGGGAGAACCCCAGCCTAGCAGCTTACTGGCTCATGCGGCATTTGGACAGCTGGGAAAAACCCTGGCTCTACTCCCAGCATGCTTTTATTGACACGTGATGGCTCTGGCTGGCTGGGCAGGGACCAGCTTCCATCATAAAGATGCGCCTGCCTCTGGAAGTGCAAAAGTGGAAGCGGAAGCTGGAGGGAGAGAGCCGGCTTCTAGAGGGGCTTGACCTGGCAAGGGGGGAAGCAGTGGAAACCTCCTTCTCTTCTGTATCAAAACATTAAGCGTGGTGGGTGAAAAAGAGTATTTGCACCATAGAATTTTGCCACTTGTGTCAAACTGTCCAGTCCCAAAGGTGTCCATGCAGAAGACTCCACCTCTAGACATAAACATCCAGTCAGAATGACCCACAGACATTTGCACTTCCAGATGCAGGAGTGCCATGGCTACAGCTCCTCAAGCCCCCAGGACCCCAGGTAAATCTGCTATGGCCAGCACTTGCAGGCCCCAGCCCCCCCTACCCCACCTGGGGTTAGCTGCCATACTGCAGAAAATGTGTGGCACAGGCATTCCCCAGAGACGAGAAGCAGCAGCACAAGGTGTGCCACTGCTACTTGTTCCCAGGGAAATAACTTCTGTGCTCATCTGGACGCAGCTAAAATGGCAAGGATGAATGCATGTACAATCAGAGATCTAGCCTTGTTGGAGGTACAGATTCATACCCATTATGCTACTGAAATTAATCAATGCAAGACATTTTTTTCTCACTTATAGAATCAAAATCCAGTTCAAGATCCTTCCTTATGACCCCGTTCTTCTCCCACTTAACAATTGGAATTTTGCTGTGGATTTGAATAGGAGTACGGTGCTTTGATTTGACCTGAAAAGGGCAGAGGTACATTTGGGAAAGCAACAGTATCTCCCCAAGTCAGTATCTGGATTCCTATGAGAGATGGAAGAAGCTTATTAGCTGCATGTAGTGGGTAAATCCTACTACTACTAAAGTCTGTCTATCCTGTGGCTGGCTTTCTATCCAGATTGTAATATAGCTCTATCTTCATATTTACAAAATGCTTACAGGTGGCAGTTAGACCAGCATTAGGCTACACCTGTAATTTACACACACAAAATAATTATTAGTGTAATTGATTCTGGAATCTCTTTGATGGTCATTTTTATTTCTTGATTGGTTTAATAGTGTATTGGGTAAATGTTGGCCCTTCTACTAAAACTCCCATTTGACTTCACTGGAGCCAGAGTTTCATTCTAATGTATATTTTTGTTTATTCTAATTCAAGTGAAGTTGTAAAACATCATGGACATGATTACGCTCTGACTGATACTGAAGTAAATCAGAAGTGATTGCATTGAAGTCCATGGAGTTATAGCAGTGTAAATCTGCTATAAATAAGACAAGATGCAGGCCCAGCCTCTGTATTAACAGATATTTTTTCCCAAAGAGTAAACACCATTATTGATTTGTACCTGCCTTCCCACAATGTCAAGTGGCTCAGGAATTTATATGCTAGGAGAAGAAAACTGGCATTCTTTTTCTTAATAAATATTATATAGAATTCAGTTTTGATGAAAGCCTCCACATCTAGCTTTGTTTGCTGAAATAAAAGTCCCATTATTTCTTGCAGTCAAGTAATATATAGCCCACTTCAGCAACACTTATACACAATTTATATGCCCATTTCTGCATAAATTTAATAGACAAACAGGCACATCAATTTTATCTTTGCAGGAAAAGTTCCTTCAAGATTATCCTCCTGTTGTTTTCTGTCACTGAGTTTCTTACTTATTAATGATAATAAAATATTAGTTACTTATGAAATATCATCAAGAATATTAAGTATTTAAATAGGCTATTTTTTCTTGAGTGCATTATACTGTACCAGTATCGTTAGCAGATAAGTGTGTATGGTCCACATGTATTTAAAAATCTATTTCCCATTATTTGCCATGCACTATTTTTCATTCTTAGGACCTGCTCCTGCTCCTATTGAGGTGACCAGAAAAATCTCCTATTGATTTCAACAGTACCTGGATCCAGCTCTTGATGCTGATTCAAAGACTTTTCTTGGATTTTTATTTGCTTGTTAAGAAATCCATGTTACTGCTTGTAAAAGGTGATAGAATGAAGTCATCTACCTATCAGTGCAACAGGTATAGTATTGGCAACTAACTCTTGCTTGGGAAAGCTTCTTTTAACATGCAAATAGTCATTCATTTTTCATGTCCATTCAATCCAGGAAATTTCTGCTGAGAGGAATTCCAGTTGTGCTGATGACTTTTGTGATTAAGACACTTATCCATCACAAATTAGACTGAGTGCATCAACTTATTTCACACAGGCCACAGAATGGACAAATTAAGCTGCTGACATATAGGAGAAGATTTATATCTTCATGAGACAGATCTTTCATTGTTGCCAAGCTACATCCTTTTACTGAAGCTACATTAATATAAGTAGTGCAGAGCAAACTTGGATGACTAGGGAATCCAACCCCAAGGATTTTAATCATAATTTTAATAATCTCTCTCTCCATTAAGTTATTCATCTGGGAATACATTTCTTTCCAGATTCATCCCTCACTAAATATGGAATAGTAGGATGCTTAGTCAGTTGTTTTTTATTACTGTCCCACATAAATATGTTTCAGATATGCCTTGGGGAATTATCTGAGGCCAAGGTCATTAATTCATGTCATTCTCTTTTCAAAGACTCATGAGGCCCAGCTCATGGTGTTAGGTTACATCCTTGTTTTACTAAATTGTCAGAAAAAGTCAAAGACTATACTCATATCCAGCACTTTTCATAATTTAGTTTAACATTTTTTTTCTAATGCCAGTTAAAAGTAAATCTTGCTGAACTATTAAAGAAGATCACTGGAGAAAGGTAACATGGCTGGGAGGAGTGACTGAACCAGGGACAAGATACAGCTGGAATGATATGACTCGCTATCTGAAATATCAAACTTATGCCAGTCGTAACTGAAAGAGATACTGGGGATCTCTTCTGGATGACATTGTAAACTTTCATTTGAAAAACCAATCTTGTGTCTTGAAGGCATGATGTTGTCAAAAGAACTACAGAGATTGCAGGTGTAGCCAGAGCCTGCCCATGTCTCCTGTTTCTAGGCGTAATGAGAAACTAGCAAAATGTACACGTTTTCAGCCAATAGCCAATGTTAAAAAAATTATAGTCTGACATTAGACCAGAATATTGAACAGAAACAGAAACAGCTGATGGATGACTGCCGGTCGCGAGGCAGCTGGACAGATCGGTGGTCACCTGGGGGACAGTGATCACCAAATAATAGAATTCATCATAAGACGTCGAGCGGGTAAGGTAACTAGTAGGGTGAAAGTGCTAGACTTTAGGAAAGCTGATTTCAATTAACTCAGGCGTTTAGTCAAGGACGCACTGCAGAGTAAGAGTTTTGAAGAGATGGGAGCCCAGGAAGGGTGGCTGTGCCTTAAGGAAATGATCCTTCGGGCACAGAGGGAGAAGATCCCGATGCGGGGAAAAAGGGGGAAAGGGGCCAAGAGGCTTCCTTGGCTGACCAGAGAAACCCAGAGCAGCCTACGGGCAAAAAGGGGGGCATATAAAAAGTGGAAATGGGGAGAGACTACTAAAGAGGAGTATACGTCCTCTGCTCACGCTTGTAGGGAGGCAGTTAGACAGGCCAAAGCTACCATGGAGCTGAGGATGGCATCCCAAGTTAAGTATAACAAAAAATTGTTTTTTAGATATATAGGGAGTAAAAGGAAGGCCCAGGGTGGAATAGGACCCCTACTAGATGGGCATAAGCAATTGGTGACGGACAGGGGGGACAAGGCTGAACTCCTCAACGAGTTCTTTGCCTCAGTGTTCCTAAGCGAGGGGCAAGACAAGTCTCTCACTGGGATTGTAGAGAGGCAGCAGCAGGG
>NW_005841902.1:2782105-2789416 GCF_000455745.1 Alligator sinensis
GTCTTCATCAGCGACTTGGATGAGGGAGTGAAGTGTACTCTGTCCAAGTTTGCAGATGACAAAAAAATGTGGGGAGAAGTGGCCATGCCGGAGGGCAGGGAACAACTACAAGCAGACCTGGACAGGTTGGACATATGGGCAGAAAACAACAGAATGCAATTCAACAAGGAGAAATGCAAAGTGCCGCACCTAGGGAGGAAAAATGTCCAGCATACCTACTGCCTAGGAAATGACCTGCTCAGTGGCACGGAAGCAGAAAGGGATCTTGGAGTCCTAGTGGACTCCAAGATGAACATGAGTCGTCAGTGTGAAGAAGTCATCAGGAAAGCTAATGGCACTTTATCGTGCATCAGCAGATGCATGATGAATAGAACCAAGGAGGTGATACTTCCCCTCTATCGGGCGCTGGTCAGACCGCAGTTGGAATACTGCATGCAATTTTGTGCGCCGCACTTCAAGAGGTATGTGGATAACCTGGAGAGGGTCCAGAGAAGGGCCACTCGTATGGTTAAGGGCTTGCAGGCTTAACCATATGAGTGAGAGGTGACCTTGTGGCTGCCTATAAGTTCATCATGGGGGTCTTCAAGAGGAGGTTAGATAGGCATCTAGCTGGGGTCATCTAAACCCAGCACTCTTTCTTGCCTATGCAGGGGGTCGGACTCGATGATCTATTGAGGTCCCTTCCGACCCTAACATCTATGAATCTATGAATCTATAACCAACTAACTGTCTGGTCAAAAAAGTGCATTTTGTTGTTCAGTGGTGGCCACAACGGCAAGGCTATAAAATACTTTGCATTAAAAACTTTGCATGGATATTTAAATTTAGCTCTTTTTTATCTTACATTTCATTAGTTCAAGTTATGTTGTAATTAGCTGCATTAAAGAACATAGTAAACTGTGACCTCTCCAAAATATATCAATGTAGGATAGGCTAAGTATAGCCCAGTGCCTTGAGGAAGCTACAACAAGTCTAGAATGTGACACATTATTGGCTTATCAATACCCACTACTGAGCACACATTGCTCCAATTTTTCTAGTTTTCTACACTAGCTCCTCTTTGAAGTCCTTGATAAACAAGTAATTGAGCCTATGCCTAATTTTAAGTATGTGACTAATCTTATTGACACCAATGGAGCTATGTGTTCAGAGTTTGAATTCGGAGTCCATTTCAAGGTCTTGGTGCTGATTAGCAAAGCCTTGTATGCATTGCCCTTTAGCTGTCCTTTCTTCTGTCATGGTGACCTCAGAAACCAGCTTAGCTTCACTTTGCTTTGAAAATAAGATTGTCATCAAATAGTAGAAGACAGATCTTCAGGAGACAGATCTTTCACTGAAACTGGATTAGGACTATGAAACTCATAACCAGATGAAATAAGGAAGACCAATAACTACATTCAGAACTAAATAAAAACTGTCTCTTTCACTTACCTTCACTATAATAATGCTCTTAACATATCCATCTCCTCATACATTGTATATTTATTAAGGGAAGAAAACAAACTACATGACTGAAACATTTTGACAAAACAATCTTCCACCAGAAAATACTGTTTCATTGTAATCAAAACCTTTCAACAAACTGTTTAAGAATGTCTAACTATTACATTATAAAGTAAAATGTTTCATGTAAATGTTTGCAATATATTAAAATGCTAAGTTAAATATTATATTTCATTTTACATTCAATATGGCACATAATGTTGGAATGCTTGATATTATTGAAATGAAACATTTTAATCTTATGAAAACAAAATGATGTAGTGTTATCAAAATGAGTGGTTTTCATGCTTTCAAATTTAAGATTTTGGGGAATACTTGAATTTCCAGTAAAATTTAATTTATGTTTTCAGACTCTGTCTACCCAGAAATAGTAATAACTCTTAAGTTATTATTCTGTACTCTGAGAGAATGAGTAGGGAATGAAAAATATTTCTGTGGTGACTTTTTATGGAAGGTGCTGAGATACAATGGAGAGGTGAGCCCTTATAGAAAACTAGTTAAATTGGCAGATTAACAGAATACATAGATTCATAGATTGTAAAGCCAGAAGGGACCTTGGGAAGATCATTGTGTCTGGTCCACTGCATCAAGCAGGAAAGATAACTGGGGGTCAGGTGACACCCAGCAAGGTGACTGTTTAGTCTCTTCTTGATGATTTCCAGAGTAGGTGATTGCACCACCTCTGGAGAGAGCTTATTCCACAGTTTGGACACCCTGACTGTGAAGAAGTTTTTCCTAATATTGAACCTGAATCAGTCTTCCAGGAATTTGTGGCCATTACTCTTAGATTTCCCCTTGAGTGCCCTGGTGAACAGTTGCTCATTGAGCCCTTGATGTATTCCCCTAGTGTGGTGGTAAGATGCTACCAGGTTCCCTCTCAGCCTCTTTTTCTTCAGGCTGAAGAGTCCCAGATCCTTCAGTATTTCTTCATATGGCTTGTCGTATAAGACTCTGATCATATGAGTGGCTCTTCCTTGTACTCTCTCTAGCTTTTCCATGTCCTTGTTAAAGTGTGGTGACCAGAACTGGACACAGTACTCCAACTGCAGTCTCACCAGTGCTGAGTAGAGAGGAAGAATCACCTCTTTGGTTTTGCTGGAGATGCATCGATCGATGCATGTCAGAGTATTATTTGTCTTAGAGTCTACAGCATTGCAGTGCTGGCTCATATTCATACTGTGGTCTATTATTACCCCCAGGTCCCTTTCATTCATGGTGCTAGTCAGTTTAGTGCTGCCAAGTCTGTAGGTGTGTTGGGGGTTGCTTGTCCAAAGGTGGAACACTTTACATTTCTCAACGTCGAACTTCATCAGATTCTGATCTGTCGAACTTGCTAGCCTGTCTAGATCTGCCTGTATCTGTAGCCTATCTTCAAGTGTGACTACAGTTCCCCATAACTTGGTGTCATCTGTGAACTTGGCCAGTGAGCTCTTCACCCCCACATCCAAATTGAATTGACATCTCAATTGGTGTAAATCTGTACAGCCCTACTGAATGTATATGCTCTTACTAATTACCTGATGTACAGATAATCAAAAAGCCAGAGGCTGATTTGATTCAGTCTTTGCAGGTTAGTCTAACCTGCAGAGATAGAACTAATAAGCAAATGAACACACATTCACTTTTGATTCAGGAAATGCAGCCACATGCTCAAGCCAGAGGCCAGGGGGTGCTAGAGGACACCTGCAAGCCATTGCCAAAGGGGAGGGAAGACAGAAAGTCCTCCAAGACTTTTCCCCTCTCCCTGCTGGAGCAGAGGGGGCATGGCCAGGCCCCAGCCCATGCTCTGCTTGTGTGGGAGGAGGGTCATGGCGGGAGGGGGTGGAAGGTAGTGGCATTACATTCATAACAGCTTGAACAACAATAGTTAATTATCTGAAAAACTATAAACTGAAGGATTATAAACACGGCATGGGCTGTGTGTTTGCTTACTTTCCTTCTGCCCCTGGGGCCTCTGCAATTTGCAGTCCAGAATCAGAGCAGCAGGACTGTGCAGGGTTGCTCATCACTTCTGCTTCCTGCTTCCAGGTACCTCTGGGATTTGTAGTCCACAGTTGCTGTCAGCACTCAGTAAGCAGGGCAGGGCAACTCTGTACTGAAAGGAAGGTGAATTTAACCTCCCTCCCTGGCCACAAAGCCCAGCCAGGGTTTGTCTGGGAGGGCCAGTGAGCCAGCCCTCATTGCTCCAGGTAGGGAGCATAGGAGCATGGCCAGTCCTGCTCTCTGGAGCAGATAGCACAGCCCAGCCAAGGGCTGAAAAGCATGCTGAGATGTTGGGGGACTCTGATTTAACTTAAACCAGGAAGGGGTCTGGGACAGAAGTTTCATAAACTGGTTTGAACTAAATCAATTAAGTCTGATTTACATTTAGCCAGGTTTATCTTAAACCAGTTTCAGCCATTTTGAAACTGGTTTATGTGCACTGAACTTCTGTTCTTGTTACAGTTTAAACCAGTTTCTGATCACTTAAACCAGTTTATGTGTAACTTCTGTTTCTAGCCATGATACACAGCTGGATTCCAAAACCAGTGGTATGTTCTGATATGAAGAATACTTTTATTTTTAATGTATTTTGGAAGAGCAGCTAGAGCCAGGTCGTCAGCTGGTGTAAATCAGAGTAGATCCTGGAGCCCTGAAGTCAATGAAACTATGGTGATCTACATCACACGAGAATCTTGTGCAATATGGTACAAAAAGTGCGACAGAAAAGTTTTTATAATATATCAGGCAAACTGATTATTCTTGTGAGTTTGGACTCACACAGTTTTGATTCACTACAGAAAAACACTGACTAATTTTTGCTCACTATTAACACCAGACCAAATATTGTCCAAGCCTCCAATTCAAAGAAGTTGAAAGGCTATTTTATATGAATCCTAACAATTCTTATGGCTTTTTCTCTAAAGATTAACTACTTCGTTGGTTTAGAGACTGGCAATAATAGAGGATCATAGGAAAAAGGAAAATCCTACTTTAGGTTTGTAATGTTTACACAGCACCCAGAACTAAGGTCTTTAATTTGGTTGGCACTTCAGGATGATATTACTATCATGCAGTAATATATTTCACACGGACTGTTCATATTATACGCCCTAGGGCTCCTGTAGCTCATCCCTACACTGCAGTGCTCAGAATAGCAAGCAGCTTAACATTATCAGCAATATACTATATATACCATGAAACAAGTTTACTCAGATCAGTAAGCTTGTAGAGGTAATACATGACAGGATGAATTTACTCTTTGCTATTTTTTTTGCTTATCCCTTCTTCTTACCATTCTGGAGCATGGGCCAAAGAGAAAATTGACAAATTGCTAAAAAAAATAATGCATTTACCACCATTTTGCATCTGTTAGCTAAGTAAATAAAAATAATATACATATATATAGTGCCTTTCATTCAAGGATTCCAAGTGTTTTGCAAACATTGGTTAATTTAATTATGCCTCACTACACGTCTGCGACCTGATTGGTAAGAATTATTTTGGAAGTAATTATTTTTTCCAAATGGTTTGTTACAGCAACACTGTGTTATGGCTCTGGCTTTTCAAACAGATCCATCCATTTTGCCCCTTGTTCAGTGTGAATGATAAGGATCAGAGTTAGCCCATGCTCTTACACCATGTTTGTTACCTTCTTGTCCCTCCAAGAGCAAGAAAGCCTGAGGAAACATAGATCCCCAAACCAGCTTGGGGCTGCTTGTCATTGGATTTCTAGCTGGTAACCCATTTGTGGGTTCACATCCCATTTGGTCAGTTTGTTTATAGCACTGGGGTTACAGCACCATCTTTGAAAAGGCTACTATCATTTAATGCAGGCTTTTGTGAAATACAAAAAGTGACATACCAACAGAATAAGGGCTTTATCCTGAAAGCATGTACATAGGAAACTTTACTCTCACAAGAAATTTCATTGTGGTCAGTGGGTATGTCTACATGTTCGTTAATGCACAGTGGTTACTTTAGTACTTGTATAAGCAAGTACTAAATAAATGTGGAGTAACTGGAGTTACTGAATGGTAGCACCAGCAAATGCCTTTTAAGTGACACTGCTGTGCAGTAGCTTAATACTGTAATACTGCACAGTCGCGTATTAGCACTGTTTGTGCTGTGATGTGTTACAGCATGGTATTATTAGGCTACTGCACTGTTAGTGTCTCATGTAGACACACCCAGTGGGACTATTCATGATTAAAGCTATAGGCAGATTGTTTGTAGGCTCTATCTTGTCTGTGATCATACTGCAAGTGTGTGACTAGGAACAGAATGGTAATATCCTGACTCTTCATTTCTTCTCTGATCACTGGATGAGACTGCCTCTGTCTGTTCTTGGGTATCAGAGTGCCTTCAGATGACTATGTGCCTTTTGAACTTTGTTCCACAAAGGTTTATATTTAAAAACATCCGTGTTTTAAATTGTTTTCTGAAATCTTTAGTATCCTTTTAGTATCACTATCCATTTAGCCTTTGTATCAATACTACTTTTCTAGCTTTAATTCTACATTAAATAATAGTATACTGCTACTCCTACTATAAATACTGATAACCCTGAATGATATATCACAAAAGAGCATTAATTGAGAGAATTCTGATATCCAGGAATTGCTTTATCTAGTTACTCTGTCTTCATAGTGGTGCTTGTCTGTGCACATCACAATTTTCATGGCACATTAACTCACCCATAAAACATGACTTGACTAAACAGGAGAGAGAGACAGTAAGGTATATTTACAGAGAAAATTGTGGAGAGGTTATTTTGCCCTCTTAGTGTGTTGGACAGTTATGCTATCTAGGCACTTAAAATATTGTCCCGTTTTCAATGTACTGAGGACAGCATTTTGAAAATCATGGCATAGGACCAAGTATTTAGCAACCAGGCAGCCTGACAAGCAATTCAGGGAATTTCAAAGTTGAGTATTGAGCAGCTGTTAGTTAAATGCTTCTGATGTGGAAATCATTAGCATATCAATAAACTCCTGCCCGACAGTGTTTTGTGGTATTTGCTCATGGTATCTGGATGCTTCCTAAAGTAAACACCCTAAATATGACTCCACAGTAAATATTTCTGTATAGATACCATCCAGATATTTAGATACAGTAATAATGTTTGGCATGTGTCATGTACAGACTTTCCATTTGCCAGTCTTGCCTACATGCAGACAACAGATAAATAGTTATGGTATTATTTTTCCAAAAGGAGACCTGAAGCTTGTACTCAGTTGTGTTTGCATGTAATTCTTCTGCCCACTCACTACAATGGCACACTCGTATCATATGCTCTATGTGGGCATACAAATGGGTAGGTAGGTGCCTAGTTACTAGAATGCAAATTGGAGGATTTAGTAGGCACAAAAACTGTGTAATAGGCTTCTATGGTTTAAATGGCATTTTATTCTGGATGACTGATTATGAGATACTGTATATTGCTCCATGCTTTATACAGGAGAGCCTCAGTTCTCTGCTGTGCTCTGGCTCTTCTGTGTACTCAGATAGAACAAAAGGTTGGAAAGTCCTTGGTTTGGTCCCTTGAGGTTTCCCATGGTATGAAAACTCTGTTGATGTAGCTGTCATACAAGGGTCTTGCATACCACACACCCAAACTCTGCTTGGGGGCCTAACCATTGTGTGCTGACTCTCCCCACAAGAATATGGCCCCTCTGATACCATAACTCAGGGGTTTTCAACCTTTTAAAATAAGTGTACCCCCGGCAGCCAGATGCGGAGCGGGAGGAGGGGGTGGCGTGTAGCTGGATGTGGAGTGGTGGCAGCGTGGAGTGGTGGGTATGGGGGTTGCAGCAGCTGCCAAATATG
>NW_005841902.1:2789426-2792205 GCF_000455745.1 Alligator sinensis
CCACTGGGCAGCACCTTTGGGGCATGCAGAGGGGCACTGTTCCTGGCCCTGCTCCTGGGAGGTGGCAGTGTGGTGTGCGCTCCATCCCCACCCGCCTGTACATACCCCCTAGGGCCTTCCCAAGTACCTCCGGTTGACAACCCGTGCCATAACTGGCTTCAGTTAAGTAGCACGAGACGGCTTTTGCTGTGCTGGGGCTGGCCTATATGGTTCTAGGGATCAGGGATTCACAAGAATTTATTTGACAACCTCTTCCTACTTAGGTAAAAGTGAAAATATGTGCCAATATGTCCCTTTCTAAACATGCCTACAATTGATTTATCGTTGTGTGTCACATGTATCTGGGCCAGTCATCCCATGAGTGCACCTAATAGAATGTAGACGTCAACCTCTCTTATGTTTTGGAGAATTAAAGGGTTATTTTATTCCTGCTTGCAACTTCCTCCTACCCCCAAAAAGAAGAATAGTTACAGTGTACCTATGTATTCAGCTCGCCTAGTAGGATTTTATATCCTGAGTTGTGTAAGGGTCTTCCTTCTCCAAATACCCTCAGGGCTTGTCAGGTACACATTGAACAGGTGTGACAGGTGGCATTCTGGCTGTCATTTATTGTCACAGAAAATTTCATTTTCCATAGTGCTGTCATTTATTGTCACAGGCTGTCATTTATTGTCACAGAAAATTTCATTTTCCATAGTGGTTGTCTGAGGTTGCACACTGGAATGGAAAACACTTGCACAAAACTGTAGCCAGGTTAAAAAAAATAGGTCCCTCAAGCAAAGTACTGAGGATTCAGTCCTTTAAGATGCTGAATACCCTGACCCAGTTGAGCACTACTTTTATGATCAAAATTAAGCATGCATTTTAAGTGTTTACTGGATTGGGAACAGAGTATTCTTGCAGGATCAAGCCCCTAATCCTTACTTGGGCACCTAAATATGAGGTTTGACTGACTTCTGTAATGGGGAATAGTTATACTTACTGATGTCAGAGGTTCTTAGCTTCACTATGGATAACTGGCAGGCTGAATTTGTGATACACATGGGCGTAAAGTTACTGGATATGTAAATTCTCCTGTCTACCTTTTTTGGTTTCCTTTTAAATTATTAGACTAGAAAATGAGTGCCTTTTAAGTATCCTCAGCAAAAAAGAATAAGCATAGCCTTGCTGGTAATTACAGCCTCAATACATTATTTACATGAAAATCACTTAAAGAGATTCCACTACCTCCATAAAAATTACTAAATGTACATTGAAAGATAAAAACAGCTTGTTAGCTTTAAATGTTGCTATATTAAAAAAGATATGCATTAGCATTGATCTGTCTTGTAACTGGTACTCTTTAACAGTAAATTTAAACTGATGAGTAATGAAAAGCAGGTCTACCATGCAGCTCTTGAAAACAGAAAAGTCTATTTCTTTTGATTTTCAGTTATAGTTGTGAAAGATCTAATGCACAATAATATATGTAGGAAGTATATGTGTAATAATGTATCATATTTCAGCCAAATAGAAACATTTATTTTTCATTAGATTAGAGATTTCTGTTTCACAGAAGAAGAACATTATATACCAATGTAAATATTTTAGAGGCAATACAATATATATTAGAAGTTAGGGTTTTTTTTAAGCCAACAACATATATAAAAAATATTTATATAAAAAACAAAGAATATATATTTATGTAAGAGTCCATATTGCTTTGGCTAGTAAATGACACTATAAGGTTCTGTCAGAATCATGGAATTTTTAAAGACAGTGTATTCCAAGAGCAACAGAAATATTCAACATTCAGTAATATTAAACATCAGAAAAAGATTTGACTAGATGTTCAGTTGGTGTAAATCAGTATGCTGCATTGAAGTAATGGAGCTCTGCTGAGGATCTAGACTGTTATATTTAATATAATCAATTGTTTAACTAGGTGCTTGCCTTGATTCTCAGAGGAGAGAAATGTGTTCAATTTGCTGTAACTATCAACAATGCCCAAAATTCATATGATCATTCTAGGTTCCTTTCATAGATTCATAGACGTTAGGGTCGGAAGGGACCTCAATAGATCATCAAGTCCGACCCCCTGCATAGGCAGAAAAGAGTGCTGGGTCTAGATGACCCCAGCTAGATGCCTATCTAACCTCCTCTTGAAGACCCCCAGGGTAGGGGAGGGCACCACCTCCCTTGGGAGCCCATTCCAGACCTTGGCCACTCTAACTGTGAAGAAGTTCTTCCTAATGTCTAGTCTAAATCTGCTCTCTGCTAGCTTGTGGCCATTATTTTTTGTAACCCCCGGGGGCGCCTTGGTGAATAAAACCTCACCAATTCCCTTCTGTGCCCCCGTGATGAACTTATAGGCAGCCACAAGGTCGCCTCTCAACCTTCTCTTGCAGAGGCTGAAAAGGTCCAGTTTCTCTAGTCTCTCCTCGTAGGGCTTGGTCTGCAGGCCCTTAACCATACGAGTGGCCCTTCTCTGGACCCTCTCCAGGTTATCCGCATCCCTCTTGAATTGCGGTGCCCAGAATTGCACGCAGTACTCCAACTGCGGTCTGACCAGCGCCCGATAGAGGGGAAGTATCACCTCCTTGGTTCTGTTGGTCATGCATCTGCTGATGCACGATAAAGTGCCATTAGCTTTTCTGATGGCTTTGTCACACTGCCGACTCATGTTCATCTTGGAGTCCACTAGGACTCCAAGATCCCTTTCCGCTTCCGTGCCACCCAGCAGGTCATTCCCTAGGCTGTAGGTGTGCTGGACATTCTTCCTCCCTAGGTGCAGCACTTT
>NW_005841902.1:2792275-2815087 GCF_000455745.1 Alligator sinensis
TGCAACCCTCTAGCCAATTCACCACCCACCAGACTGTGTAGTCATCCAAGTCACAGCCTCTTAACTTGTTCACCAGCATGGTGTGGGATATCATATCGAAGGCCTTCCTGAAGTCTAAGTATATGACGTCAACCCCTACTCCTTCTTCCAGGCATTTTGTAACCTGGTCATAAATAGAGACTAGATTAGTCCGGCATGATCTACCTGCTATGAACCCGTGCTGGTTTCCCTTCAGCATAATTTTTCCTGCCGGGCTCTCGCAAATGTGAGCCTTGATAATTTTTTCAAAGACTTTGCCAAGGATGGAGGTGAGACTGACTGGCCTATAGTTGCCTGGGTCCTTCTTCCTCCCCTTCTTGAAAATGGGGACCACATTGGCCCTTTTCCAGTCCTCTGGGACCTGGCCCATGCGCCACGAGTGTTCAAATATTCCCGCCAGTGGCTGGGCAATGATGTCGGCCAGTGCCTTCAGGACCCTCGGATGGAGCTCATCCGGGCCTGCCGACTTAAACGCATCTAGTTCCTCCAAGTGACTCTGCACCATCTCAGGGTCTACGCATGGTAGTCTGGTGCCCTGCTGCTGCCTCTCTACAATCCCAGTGAGAGACTTGTCCTGCCCCTCACTTAGGAACACTGAGGCAAAGAACTCATTGAGGAGTTCAGCCTTGTCCCCCCTGTCCACCACCAATTGCTTCTGCCCATTTAGTAGGGGTCCTATTCCACCCTGGGCCTTCCTTTCTCTTCCTCTTTTTCTTTTACTCTTATTCAAGCTGGGCACATCTACATGAGATGCTTTACTGTGCAGTAGACTAATCTGCTGCATAGTAAAGTGTCACCATCTACACGTGTGGGGAATTTACTGTGCAGTAAATTAGGCTACTGTGCAGTTAGCAAGTACCTGTACATGCAGGTACTAGATTAACTGCGCAGTAATTACTGCACAGTAGTGCTCATGTGGAAGCTGACTGGGATCAAATTTGCTCCCATTCAGCCTAGGCAGCAGGGGGCCAGAAGGAACAGGGAGCTTTCTGTCCCTAGTGCTGCTCAGCTTCTGGCTCCCCCAGGAGCTGGAAGAGCTCTCTGCTCTGTGTCCTGGTTTCTAGAGAAGAGCTGGCAGCTCTGGAGGGCAACTGGGGGCTGGGAGCCCAAGCAGGGCAGCTCCTAGCGAACCCTATGGTTTCTTGGCAAAAAGCTTGCTGGCAGCTGCCCCATACCCAGGACCCAGCTTCTGGCAAACCCTCTGCTGGACAGGGATGTCCCACCTGGCAGGGGTTGTGCTGGCAGCTATGTATCCTAATGGGCACAGGGTCAGGAGAGCTCTGCCCACTGCAGGAGCAACTGTCTCCTGGCCCTGTGCATATCAGGTCCCCCCTGATGTGAACGGGGCCAGAAGACAGCTGCTGTTGCAGCTGACAGAGTTCTCCTGGCACTGTGTGCATTGGGACCAGCCCCATGCCCCTTGCCATTCCCCAGGCTAGCATCCGCAGGAACCTGAATCTCACCTTGCAGGGGGGGTAGAGCAGGGTGTGAGCAGCCCTGTACCAGGCTACTCCCAATGGGAGCAAGCCTGTTTCCAACAGGGTGTATGTTTAGACATGCTCACGGGGAAGTCTTAGTGTGCAGTATTTTACTGTGCAGTAAGCCTAATGCAAATTAATAGCACTTGTAGATGTGCTCAATGGGTAGCTCCTTACTCCAAGAGTAGTCTTAAAATAGATAGAAGTAACTATGGAGTAAGCCAGTAAGGTATTACCTAATGTGAGAAAAGCTAAAAGAATTGAGACTTGAAAACATGTTGCTACAGCTAGATGTAGAAGCTTATAATTAATACTGAAATGGTAACTATAAATCTTTTAAAAAATAAAATAGGGGCCCGTAATATTTTCACGGATACAATTACTTTGAAATAAACGTTATTCTTTTCTTGCCTGCAGTTCGTGGGAGATGTTCTGCAAACCTGCTAGGTCGGTAGATGTAATATATGTGGTAATTTTGAAGTTGCTGTGGTGCAAGGACAAGGTGGCAGTAACTCTTTGTGTAAATGCAGTAGCATTTCACCTCAGGAAACCATGGTTCAACTTCAGATCTGAAATTGATTTGTTAGTGTCAGTCTAATGTAGATGCTTGCTTCTCCCCCATTATCAAATTACTTTGCTGTGTGGCACAATTCAAACTGGTGGTCAGTATACTGTACCCTAGAAGTAGGACAGCTGCAGGACACTGGATGGAAGATTATTCATGGACATTATTTGAGGCCTCACTGCACTAGGCTCTCTCTATAAAAAACTTTGCACATTCATCGTTTTTCTCCATCACTGTCACCATCTACTCCCCACCCCCCCAACACTTACCAAAGTATAAGGACGCTGATGTATAAGCGGCAAGGGGTTGGGGGGAGGTTGTTGCAGGTTATTGACAGTATGAAGGAGGAGTGGGTGGTGACTGCACAGAAACCTGAAAGAAAGGCAGTATGATATAATTTCACCCTGGGAATCTATTGCTATGGCAACAAAGAACAGATTTTTTTGAAAAATAAGGTTCAATATAAAAGTATCACAAAAGCAGAGAGATTATTATTAAAACCTCCTCCCCCCTTAGCTTGTATTTTATTCATTTAAATTCTTACTGAAATGTGTATTGACCCAAAGCATCAAAAAATAAGAGATTGGTGCCAAAATCCCAAACCTTAAACATAAAAGCTCTCCTGTTTTAAATATGTTTACTTGGTATAAAGACACAGAAAAAAACGATTTTTGGCATTCTCAGTTTATGTTCCATAAGACTACACATTCTGTTTAGACTTACTTTGGAGCTGATAACTAGAGTTCCTCTAGATTTGTGCAGGTGTAACTGGGCACATCTACACATGTAATTAGTGCCCATGAATAAACTCTAGAGCTTCTTTAGAGCTCTGGAGTTTTTTGCTCCTGGGTGTGCCATTTTAATGTGCGCCCAGGAGCAATTAACTACAGGGCAATCAGTTCCTAAGTTTATTCATGCTTAGCACATGGAGCCTGGTTAGAGCACTGCTGGCTGGTAGGAGGCTCTGGGGTTTAGCCTGCCACCACGGGGCTGCTCTGAGCAGGTTCAGTGTGCTGTGGATGGCTTAGCTAGGGCAAGAGGGTGCTTTTATGTGGGGTTAGTTGGCAGGCAGCCCCCACACTGAAGCACCCTTGTGCCCCAGCCATCTAGTCAGCACCTACATGTGTGCTGCTGCGTGTGAAAAAAATGCACAGCAGGGTAGTACTTGTAGATACAAGTACTAATCTGTTGTGTAGTTTATTAATTTTGTATGCCCCAATAGGGGCACATGTGTAGGCGCTGAGACGTTTACTGCACAGTTAATTAGTCAACTGCACAGTAGATGCACCCACTGAGAGCAGAATTTGGCTCATAAAGATCACTATAAAGAAGCAAGGAAAAATTGCTGAGACATTTCTCTTTTTCTGAGAAAGTAAAGTGGAGTGTGAATATCATTAGGAGACGCCACTTTCCACATTTCACTTCCAGAACTATAGTAGCCTGAGTTGGGTGAGGGGTGACCGGGAGGGGAAGTCTACATTTTCTGTGGGAGAAAGAGGAAGAATTTAAGTTCTGCATTGACTGTAAATGAGGGAAGAACACTGTTACCTTTTCCCACAGAGCAGTGGTTCTCAACCTTTTCAGATGCAAAGCACCCTTCAAGGCACCTATTGGAAATGTCTGCTCTTAGCTTTCATTTGTTTTTGATGCACAGAAACAAATTTGTTGCACAGAACCCAAAAAGGAAGCAACATGTCAGAAATGTTTTCAACACTATCCTATTTGAAGTCTCTGGCTACATTCACATGAGCATGGATGTCTGTTTCCCCAAGGACAACTAGCAGCGGGATACCTAGTGTCACTGCTACTTGTCCACAGGGAATGCCTGTGCCATGCGCCCTCTGGCATGTAGCAAGTTACTCTGGATGGGGTAGGGGAGGTTGGGCCCTGCGCTGGGCTGGCCCCAGAAGCCTTACCTGGGGTCCTGGGAGCCTCCTGGGACTGCAACAGTGGCTATCTTGCCACTCAGAGCCTGGCTGACAGCTGTAGTGTGGCTCTGGCCAGCTGGTCTCCAATTTTGGGCAGCACATGCGAGGAGCTCATTCTATAAATGGTCACTCCTCAATTTTAGATTACTTTCCTGGCAGTTTAAATTGAATTAGAATTATGAAATTATATAAAAGCAGAACTGAAAGGGACTGCAGGAGGTTATCTAGTCCAACCCTCTGCAGAGACTGTTTCTATTTTGTGCATACCTTTCTTGAAGTGCAGTGTCCACAACTAGACATAGTACTCCAGATGAAGCTTTACTACTGCTGAATAGAGATGAAGACTCATTTCCCTTGATTTGCAATTGACACTTCTCTTTGTAAATTACTCTACTTACATACCATGTGGTCCCCAATAAGACACATACCTGATTAGGGAAGGCAGGATGAGGAAAAAAAGATTTTTCCTTTTTAATCAAACTTTTTAGAATCAATTTCCTGACTTAAGATATTGTCCTTCCCCCCCTTTTTTTACTGATCATGTTCAGAATAAAGGTGAAAGTATGGTATGACAATAAATATGGTCTAGGAAAAGAAAACAAAACAGGAGGGAGTGAGAACATACTGAAATGGCATGCATCTTTTATCCATACTGTTTGATAGCTCTGGAAAGAAAATATGAATTAAAAGGTGTAAAAAGGAGACTGACAGGATAAAAATCCCAACAACAAGGAGAGGGTTAGAGTTTAGGCTTGTGTCTGTTGTCATAGCACTGACATTCTTCAAAGAAGCAGTAAGGAGAAAAAGAAGCTTCAAGAGCCAGGGGGAAAAAATATTTTCCTCAGACAGTCAGACACAGAGCCAATTAGTCAATTGTTTTAGGTCATATGTCTAACATAATTCCCTCTACTTCCTACCACGTTCCTAAATCATTGATTTCACTGCTGTTTTAACTTTTCCCTTTGTGGATAAAGAGCACAAAGATAAATATGATGCACATGTTTTTTTCAATGGCACTAACATACTCATATGTTTCAGGTTTACTTAACCCCAGAAAATCTTTAAGTTATGATTTCTTTCTAGGGCCACATCAGGGTATCAGTGAAGGAGAGGCTTCAGAGTGCAATTTATTTAGCAGATGGTCACCTATAGGTGAGAAAATGATTATAAGACGAATCTAGACTGTAAATGTTTTAAAAATATGAAAAAATTCAATCCATTTTTATTATGGTCAAAAGCATAAGTGAAGAAGTTTGTGACTTTCAATAGGCAAGACAATAAATTAATATACTATAAGTTATGAACATCAAATCACATTGTTAACCATATTAGGAAACAGAGGCCCTAACTCTGTCCTCACATCTGCAGGGAGACCCATTAATATGCAATGGGGCTCTGTGCATATGCACCATTTTGTTTGTGTGTTGTTAACTGCAGGACAGAAACAATTTTGTAAAGGGACTGATCTTTTTTCCGGGCACCAGAGAATGCCACTGATGAAAGGATTTGTGGTTGGATTTTTTTTTCTTTTAAGAAATTTGGGTGCAATCATTGGTGATGCATACGGGGTGCACATGCACCCCCTGAGCTTGGCAATGCCCACCCAGCCTCTGGGGGCACATGGCATTCATGGGTGCAATGTCTGTCATTGGCTCTTCAAATAGTTGGGAAATCAACTCACTAGTTCTCAGTATCACTGCTGGGACTATTGTTTACCCTCACATGGATTTTGAGAACCAAGAAAGTTTGAAGAGCCAATCCCATCAAATTAAATACAATTTAAGAATAGCTAAATTATTAATAGCAAATTCAGTAACAAAAGGCAGCAGAAGTATAAATGACTGAAACAGTATAGATAAGGCATATCAAGAAATGATTAAAATTGATAAAATGCACGTTTATCTCCAAGCATAACAATGTTATCAATATTTGAAACCAAAGTAATCATAAAGTGTGTAAGTCCTAAAGTCTTAAAAAGCCTCTAACAGATGACCATCCTGTTAGGGGAAGGACCTTTTTACATGCTTACATCTACTATGGGCCATCCTGTTAGGGGAAGATAGATTTCAAACTAAGTCTCTTAATAGTGCTAACTGGTTATACCTGCAAGTGGGCAATTAAGCAAGAACTGTAGTTCAAGACTGAAGAGCAAAAACTCTGAAGTGTTTTTTTTTTATATTCTATGTTTTTATATTCTATGGCTTGGCTAAAATATTTAAAAAACTTACTAAATATGGTATAAAAATATAAAAGCATTCCTAATAGGCGTTACTCTAATTAATATTCATATAACTATTCTTATTCCCTATATGTGTTATCTTATCTAAAAATAGCCTTGACTATCATCAAACCACTAAGCATCTACATGATGATCTCACAACCTTTACCCTAGTTTTTGTTCAATCCATCTTATTCAAGCTTTCTAAAATGGTTCACACCTTGAAGCTGTCTCTCGCCAGAGCATTTCTTTTGCCTTTTCTCTTGTTCACTAAACTATAGGTCAAGCAGAGACAAGTAATTCTATACTAAACTATCATTAAAACAGCTTAAGGCCTACTATGGTCTACACTATGCTTTTACAACATTTGGGAAGTTATGCTGGCCCTTGCCAGTCTGCAGGTGTTGTCTGTAGGGTCAGGATTTCACCAAAAAATAAGTAAACGGAGTGGAGTTGGTTTTCTTTTTAATTAAACCGTAAGCAGACAGGATGTGAAACTTTCCCAGTGATTGACCCATACATCTGAAACCAACTCCCATGGGAGATTAGCAATACATATCTCAGAGCCTTCAGAGCAAAACACAAACCCCACCTCTTTGACCAACATTCCTAGCCAATAGCATATTCAAACACACACATACTCTAGTCTAAACCATGGTCAGTCACTGAATGGAAAAGGGTTAAAGGCATGTTAACATGTAACATTTATCATTTTCATAGGTACTCAGATACCACAGTGAGGGGCACCACAGGAGAAATGACTTTCAGTGGAAGATAAAGAACAGCACTACTGTATGTACCAGCCACATATTTGCATCAGCATTCATATTATTGCAGCTCCATATAGCTATAATCAATTTGGCATTTTTCCTGCCCTGATTATGCTTGCAAATAGCATGGGGGTAATCTGTTCTTTTAAATATTTTTCTTTTTTTACCTATTGGAAGCACCAAACTAGTTTAATCCTGCCACAGATCTAGCTAGAGAGCCCCTTTGTTCTTGCTGTTGTGAAATGTTCTGTGCTGTCTGCCCAAAAGCCTCTGGGAATCTCAATAACATTAAATAAACAATAAACAAATTACAAATTTAGTGAGGAAAGGCAATATGCCCAGAGCAAAGAGCAGAGAATTAAACAAGACACTGTTCTTCTCCACAGAACTACAATTCATATAATGAGAGAAACACAAACAAAGCTAACTCAAAATTAAAAAGAGAAACAAACAGCAAGATGACTTGCTCTGAGGAATGACAGGGATGAATATTCTGGGAGAGGGAATTCAAAAGTGTCTACGTAATATGCAGCCATGTAACTAGGAGGAGTCACAGTTTCTATCCTGGAATGGGGGATGGCAGTGGCGACATGTAGGGAGAGAGCACTGGTGCACCCCCTGACTCGCTGTGCTTGCCACTTAGGTGATGGGCAGGGGGGCAGGCGGGAGCGCCAGTGCACTCCCTGCAAACGCCAGTCGATCACTGCAGCTGCCCCCAGAAACAGCCACAGTCATTCCTGGAAGTGGCTGCAGCAATAGGCCATAGTGATTGGCCATTGCGGGATCAGCCACGGTGGGACCCCCCGTCCTGGGCAGTGAGATTGGCCGCGGGGGGAGCCCCTCTGGTCGGCGGGACTGGTCTCAGGGGGCATGTGCCCCCTCCCCCCCCCCACTAAGGCAGCACCAGTTGCCCATGGGGGCTGGAGTAGGGGATGGGGAGTAATTTAGATACTTAATGGGTGCATCTACATGTTTGCCGGTATAAGTGCACAGTAAATTAATTAACTCTGCTGTAAGATAGTACTATAGATAGTGGGGGACAGTACTATCTTACGCCAGAGTACTTACGTGTGCTGAAATGCACATGTAGATGGTGACAGGGCTGGCTGGGGTGCGAGGGAGCTAAAGTGTGGGGGCTGCTTGTAGCCCCACACTGTAGCACCCTCATGCCCCAGCCACCCCCAACGCTGCCCCACCAGGGCTACTCTGCCCCGGCTCAAAGTACTGCAGCCTGGGGTGCTCATGTAAACACTGCTCAGAAGCAGTTTTCTTTGGCATGAGCTCTGCTGGAGTTTATAACATCTCTTTAATTGCATGTGTAGATGCACCCACTGAGTCACTCTATTGATGCTGAAGAGCTTGTAGCACATTCTTCCACTGAGCTGCTATTAGCTTCAACGTGCCAGGTTCTCAGCCCTCCTTTTTATAATGTTCTGAATGCAGTGTACTTGTAAAAGGCTTTATAGCTACCTGGGGTAACCAGCTCTGTGCCACCTACTTCATACTCCTTGATGTCAAACAAGCCTGCAAGCCTAGCATTGAAACCTAGAGGTGTAAATGTTCGTGTAAGAGGTGGCATGTTTACATGAGATGTTTACTGCACAGTTGCCTAATTAACTGCACAGTAAGCATTTCAGCATCTACATGTTTGCCTCTATTAGGGTGCATGAAATTAATAACCTGTGCAGCAGGGTAGGACTTGTAAATACAGCTCTGTGGAGTTTTTCATGTACAGAGGCACATGTGTAGAGCTGACCAGCTGGCTGGGGCATGAAGGTGCCTCAGTGTGGGGGCTGCCTGCCAGCTAGCCTAGCTCTGAAGCTCCCTCATGCCCCAGCCAGCCCCTCGCCAGCACACCGAGCCTGGTTGGAGCAGCCCCGGCTTGGCAGGCTGACCCCCGGGACCCCCTGCCAGCCGGGGTTGCTGCAACCTGGCTCAATGTGTTGCACTCTGGGCACATGTGCAGACATGTGCCAAGGAGATTCCTGGGAGCAACATATTGTTGCCCCATAATGGCACATGTAGACACCCAGGGAGGCAGAGCTGGGGCATTTCGAGCTCTGGCATTCTTGGGCTGGCAAACCAGTCCCAAAGGGGCTGCTGCAGCTGCTGTAAGGTAGAGCAGCAATGAAGCTGCTCTAATTTTGTTTTCTAGAGGGCCAAACTAGTTCCCTAACTCACCTTTGCCTCCCTCCCAGAATCTTGAGCCAAACATAAGTCAGTCACCCTGCAGACAATGGTTTAGAGGTTTCTGAGAGTCAAGAACTATGTGGTGGAGACTTTGTCTGCTGGACGGAGTCCTTACTTTATTTAGAACTAGGCTCTTGACATAATCTTACCTTTAGAGAAAAGCTTTAGTTTCATCCCAACTAAATTCTCTTAAGACTTTTCCATAGGGTAAGTGTCCTTTTAGGTACTAATCAGTCCTTTTTATATCTGTTTTTAAAAAACAAAGCATTTCAATTTTTCAATATGGGAGACACTCAGGTTGGAATCCTAGTCCTTCTGAAGTCTGCCATTGTCTTCAGGCCCTATCCCACATCTTGCATTGGTAATGGAGTGTGAAACAAACAACTTTTTTGTTTGCTTGGGTACTAGCTTCATATTCATTATTTTTCCTTCTATCTTTTTTTTTAGAGCAATCAACTTGGCTTTTCATTCTAAATTCTTCATTCATGGTGCAACTCATCTGAACATGGTAGTATTATACTAGGGATGAATCTAGCCCTAGAAGGCATGTGCACATGTGGTTTGCATTGCCGCAGACCTGACTGCAGTGCTGCAAACCATGCTGCATGTGCAGACATTCACTGCGCTGTTAATGCGCAGTATAGTAAGTTTTTTGGACACCAGGAAATCTCGGTGTCAAAAAAACCTGTGCCAGAAAAAAGTGGAGCAGTGCATGTGGTGGCAGCATGTGCTGCCTGAAACCAGAGGCTGGCCTGCTAGAGCCACTCTGGCTGCTGGCCAAGCTCTGTGCACCTGGATTGCCGCTGCTGGAACTCCTGGAGGCCCCCAGGACTTCAGGTAAGGCTGCTAAGGCCAGCCCAGGTGCCTGCCTCAGCCTCCCTTACTGCACCTAGGGCAATTTGCCACATGCCACAGTGTGTATGCAGGGGTGTCCCCTGGAACAAATAACAGTGGTACAAATATGTGCTGCTGCTATTTGTCCCCAGGGAACGCATGTTCCCGCTCATGGGGACACACCCAGAGGTTATTTTATAAGTCTCTGTTCTTCTAACACTGGTATTTATAGAAAATCTCTTTCCTATGCATCTATGAGAACCTTGTGGAATATTCCCAGGTCTCCTGGGTGCCCAGACTGAATTTTATTAACTTTTAATGCAGATGTGTGCATAAGAAAAGGAGGCTTATTATAAAATAGGCTATATGTAGTGGGATTAGATTTTTGTTGCATAAGAGAATATAAACCAAATACCTCAAAGGCTGCATGTAATAGAAAAGAATGATGATAATTCGAGATCCCATCATACAATATACATTTCCTCTGTATTGTATCTGTGTGAACCACAATGGTCGAGTGCAATCCTTTACTTTAATAGGATTATAGGAAAGTAAGGCTGGATGGGAACTCACAAGGTCATCTCGACTAGTTTCCTGTTCAAGGCTTTTCTCTGAAAGAAAAAAAAACTACTCGAATTTAATAGGAATTCTAGAGAAATAAATTTAAAAGCCTATAAATTTCAGCAAAGAATCACATCCCTGTCTTAGCATTCTGTAGGTTGTTTTAAACATTCCACAGCAAGATTATCATTCTACATTAAATTCTATAGGAATTTCCAAGAAGAGTGGCTTCTAAACTATTAGCATTTAAAGAAGCAGGCCCCAAGGCTTAGAGAGTACAATCCATTTGTTGATCCATTAAAAGTTATCATTTAATCTGCCTTGCATACCAGTCATTCCTTTGAGATCTACAGAGGAGGCCAAAATCCACTCCCATATGTGCTCATGAAAACATAGAGCACCTCTACTTATATAATGCAGGAACTCTAGCAAACACTGGTGAACGTGAGAAGAAAATCTTTCTCATTCCTAGTTTTTTTTCCCTTCAAACAAGTCCTCTTTCTGTGCTGGAAGATGCATTCTGCAGTCTAGTGTACCCTGGTGTCTCACTGTGCAGGATCATGGCGACAATGCTACAGTATTATGTGTAGTTCAAAGGCTGACAAATTCATTTATTATTACTCTGGTGTTTGTGCTTGATATGCAATATCAGATAAGAGGAGAATTATTTCTATGTCATGACTGCAGTATGATGCAGTAAAGGACAAAGTTTCTGTCCATTAGGGCACTTTTGCTTTATCTGTTCATCACTATTTTCCCTGCCTTGTTTATATTTTAAAAAACCGGTCACCTTTTTGCTATTCTTATTTGAGAGCAAGTAGAATCTAACTGGAGAGGTGGTCTCACCAACATCAGGGTGAATAACAGTGGCAGAATTGGGATTTGGCTATCCCTGACTTTGCGTCTATGTGTGTGTTTGTGTTTTATATATAAAGTCACATATATATCAGGAAAACATATTTCTTTTTAAATAACAAAGTTATTTAAAGCCTTCCAAAATTATAATTTTTAACACAATAAGATTAAATATAATAAGGGGATAGATTCTGCTACCATTACACTTACTGACTAAATATCTTAGTGAGCAGCTCCTTTGCTTGCACTAAGCAAGCAAGAGTAAACCTTGGAGCTCAACCCTGAGAAAGGGGCAGCTCAGGAGAAAGTAAATTACTGCAGCCTTTGATAGGGTGCATTTAGGTTTTGCTTTTGCAAAAAGCCAGCCACTTTAACTGGAGAGAAGGTGATGTCCCCAGACTCCTAGCCATTTCTGCACCCTGCCCATTTATTTCACTGCAGTGATTTTGGAGACCAGAGGCTGGACTCCACACCGGACCAAAACTGTAGACAGGCCAACAAAGGGGGTTTGGGACAGCACTCCATTCTTCCTAGTAAGGAAGGAAGGCAAAGACACAATGTGAATAAGGCTGGCAGGACATAGCCCTGTAAGAGCATAAAAATCAATGCAGTGAAAAAACAAAACAAAAGACCATAGTGCCTAAGAAATTAAGTCTTTATGCTTGCAATCTTTGTTCCATTATTGCTCCAGTCTGGCCTCTAAAATTTCTATACCAGGAAAAACGTTCTCATTAATAATCTTCCTAAAAGAAAGATAATATAGTACGCTGTCGGGTACTGTGCTGGTAGGTGATCAAAGTATTAGGCGGGTAGGAAAGAATGAGTCATCACTGTGACTAAGCAGAACAAGATTAGCTAGTCATAAATTTCTGCTTATTTCATTTTCTCTCCTGTCATTGTAATTGGC
Source organism: Alligator sinensis (assembly GCF_000455745.1). Taxonomy (NCBI): domain Eukaryota; kingdom Metazoa; phylum Chordata; order Crocodylia; family Alligatoridae; genus Alligator; species Alligator sinensis. The sequence goes on from NW_005841902.1 coordinate 2,804,621, forward strand.
TTTCCAGAAAAAATGGGAAATAACCAGTTCTAAAGCTTGAAAGCCATCCCTAGATCACACTGGCCTGCAATGAACAAGCATCCATGAAGTTTCTGAAGGTCTTTATATATGACTGTCAAACACAATGTCTTCTGTAATATGGAACCATGTAGTTAAATGACTGTCGTGAATTCTATGTTTAACATTCAATAAAATTTTGTAAGTCAAAAGAGCTGCTTTCTTAGAAAAAGTTATTGATTCTGGTATATGGCAATTCAGACACTCTTGCAAAAACAAAGATGATGCTGCCTTCATAGTTTATAAGATTACCAGACAGGAGGCACTGTAGACAGCAGACAAATTTACTCAAACATATTTGTGCACCCTCCTCTATGTGAGGAGTATTTTGGGATGAACATTTGCAGCCTTGATATATAATGCAGCTTCTTGACACCCATCTAAATTTGGTATGGCAGAATATAGAGTGTTCAGAAATGAAGTGTAAAGATTAAGATCAGACTTCAAATTTGCACTAGGTGAAAAAATATTTCAGATTAACCCTATACCATTCTGGAAAAGAGTGTGAATATCTCTTGTTGGAGCTATGAGGAAGACTTCCTCCACATATTCTGATCTAGAGGCTCAGTAGGCTTGCTTTGCATGTGTGTGTATATGTAGGTACATACATGTATGTATTAGTCATTCAGTTAGGGATAAGCTGCTACTGGTGCTGGGCTATGCAGTGTAGGCTTGGAGCCCCAGATTCTACTTGCATTTCATTAATCATTGGCTAGAACTGCTGACTCCTAGAGGGACCTATCATATTTACTTAAATATAAGACACCCTGACTATAAGACAACTCCCCAATAATTAGATTCCATATATGGAAAATATATACATTTGTTATAATTCTCCAGGTATAGAACCTAATTATTCGTGCTTTTCCTTGAATTTGTCCCTCTCCCACTGCTATAGCAAGGAAAGTAAATCTGGGGTCAAGTAGCCCCCTTGCCCTCTGCTCCCCCCAACTTCTTCCCTCTGTAGCCCTATTCCCTTCTCCTTCCCCCTGCTCTCCCTGAGCAGGTGGAATTGAGGGGCAAATTTGAAAACACTGACTTTGAAGTAAATATGGCTAGGTATCCCTAGACTTAATTCATCCAGAATTGATGCAGTTTACCTTTTTTGAAACTGCTGCAAGTTTTAGCACTGGTATGCCATAAACACACTTTTAAGCAGCACTTTTATACCTAGTGGAAACTCTGCACAGCAGCACTATTACAAAAACAGCTCAGGGAAGCAAAATATCCTCTTTAGCTCTCTGACATTACAAGGAATGCCAAGCATCTATACAGGACACTTAATGCACAGTAGACTAATTCTACTGCTCAAAAAGACTGTGCACCTTTCCTATTGCACAGTTGCACCACCTACTGCACATTTATGTAGTACCTCATATTAGAGATTCTAAACTTAACGCACAGTAGCAAAGGCACACTTAATGCATATGTAGACATGTTCACTTACACATAGCACAACCCATAGGCAGAAGGAGAAAAAATTATTTGGGAGGGGCTAAGCCTGTGCGCATGCATGCACGCACCCCCGCAGCAGGTAAGTCTGTGGGGAAAGGGGCAGAGGGAGGGGAAAGGGCTGTGGCGGGGGGGCAAATTGAGGGCCTGCCTAGCTGGGGGTGGTGCACAGCTGGGGGGGGCCTGCACAGCTGGGGGTTGCAGTACGGAGCCACCAGCGCTTGTCTGGGGATGCCTGGTGTGGGGAGGGTGTGCCCCTGGATCTGTGCAGGGTGGAGTGGGCAGCCATTGTGGGCTGGGACTGGGGCTGCACTCTGGGTAGGCAGCGGTGCTGGGAGCGGGGGCTATAGTGAATTTTGGGGTGGCTGCAGCCCCCCCGTAGCCCCCCTCCCAGCACTGCCGCTGCCTTCCCTGAGCACAGCCAAGCCCCCACAACACACACACACACATTGGGAAGAGCCTGGCACAGCTGTGCTTGGGGAGGCTAAGCTACGTTAGCTCCCCGCTTCCCTTCCACCGCCTATGACACAAACCATGCATGTTATTAGTCCAAAGCCAAAAAGTTGATGATTTACCATATTAATCATTGGGCTGGGCCTTAACAGAGTCAATAGCATTTCAAGCCATGGCGATCTCATAGCTCATCACTGTTCAGTATGTGTGTGTACTCCAGATACTTCTGCTTTTCCCCCACACAAAGGATCTGTGTGCTAATTAGTCCCCCATTCGTGAATGCAACCAGGTGTTCCTGTCATGAGTCCTGGGATCCTCCAAAATGTATATGCAGATGAGGTACAGGGCAACCAGGTCTGGATCCACCCCATGGAGGGGCCACAGTAGTCATATGTCCAGACCAGACCAGGTGGGGCCACAGTACTCATATGTGACAGGCTGAGAGAGGGGGTGACAGAGAGATTCTGGGTGAACTGTTTGGTGAGGTTTGACAGACATTTAAGGCTGGTGAAGAAACTGGAATAATTGGAAATATGAAAGAAAGGTGGAGCCTAGCTGTGGGAGTGAAGAGGAAGTCAAAATGTATTTATTCAATGTAATGGCTCACCCTGACATAAAAAAAGAGTCAGAGCTGAGAGGGACTGCATGCAATGGACCCTATCATATATTTTATGCAAATAGGCTTCACTAACCTACTTTGTGGCTTTAGCAGGGAAGCACTAGGTGTCTGGGTCCATGAAGACAGGTTTCATTAAAAGCCCAGGGTATAACTGTTCTTCTGGTGTGGTTTTACACCTACAGAGATGTTGGGGCTTAAAGCCCACTTCATGGAAATGGGAGGCTTCTCCCTAGCTTGCTTCTGTGGCCATATGGCTGAAGGCAGGCAAAACTTGGGGTCATCTGAACCCCAAGCCTGCAGGCTTGGGCCTGCATGTAGGACACCTGCCAAAAGATGTTGGAAATATCTGAAGCCCCTGGTGGGGGTAGAGGATGTTTACCTGATGTAGGGCCACTTATGGCTCTGAACCGACTCATATATTTGGACTTGATTTGGCTGCAAACACAAAAAACTCTTTTAAAAAATGCTCTGGCACCAAGGGGAGGGTATCAGGGTTGGCTTGGGTCCTCCTGGTGCTGGCTGCTTCCAGGCTTGGTGCCAGTTTCCTGTAGAGAGAACACCCCACCCTGTTTTTTGGGTTTTTTTAAGGGCCCCCCAAAAAGAAAAAGGAACAGAAAAGCTTACCGGTAGTATGTTTGCCCAATATGGGCCATGTGTTTTATAGACATGCTCAGTGTTGGCTGCATTTTATCAGCTTCGTAGGTGGTTTCCACTACTGAGCACATGCTGCTTTTGGCACCAGTTTAATGTATTTAATGAGTTTTCCTTGTGTGTGACTGTAAGAAGAGGAGCTTTTCCCCCTTTGCTGATTGGGAAAAAAACCTCTTAACTTATATTTGAGTAAATATGGTAATCTTTTCCGACAATATCCTTGTCCTTTTCATTTTTTTCTATGCCTTCTTTCCTGTCCCTTCTCTTTCCCTTCTTTCCTATGACCACTTTACTTGTGATCACTTCCTTCCCCTCCTATTCCCAGACTTTATAGCCTCTTTTCTCTCTGACAGGTCAATTCATGTGCATGCCTTTCAGGCAAAAGGGGCTTAGCTGTATTGCCACCTGCCTTGGAGAAAATAGTACTCCATATACTGCTTCCATTGAGTCAGATCTTCACTTGATATAAATTAGGATGATTCTATGGAAACCACCTGTCAGATCCAACTTCTCAGAGTCTTGTCTTTAATAGCTGCCATGGTCTAGGATTCTTAGCAGCTAAGTGGACAAAGGGTAACCATTTTTTTCAACTATCATGAGAATCACAGTCTTGGATATTAGGAGCTAATGCTCAGCTGCTCCATCTGCTTTTTCTGTGGAAGTTGTACAGAATTTTATGGAATTCTCTATATTCCTTCTGCTGTACCAGTTGTTATTTGCAGAAGGCAGTGATGAATTCCTAAACTTGTGCTTCCTTTATTAGCAGGGTTGATTAGACTGACCCTATTTTTCTTGGTAGCAGTAACCAGCTGACCTTCCCTTTTTTCCAGACATTGAACAGTCATTCAGGAAGTATAATCAGTTTGCAGCTCTTGCAAACCCTTTGCCTTCTGTGAATCTTTTGTCCTTGACCACAAATTGAGGGCACATTGGAACAGCTGGTCCTTTCTGAATCAATGGTGTCCCAGTTGCAGACACAGTAACACCACTGCCAACAGATAAATGGAAACCATGCATAATGCTGATGGTGTCAGGTTCTCCATCTACATCCATCAATTAGCAGTATTGGAAAATGATGAAATGTTCCCTCATAGAAAAGGCTGGCATTAGAGGAGCTGATAATCAAAACAAATGTATCAAAGGAGACATGTGTCCTGTGTAGGATATGCCTTTCTGTCTGTGTCAGAGTCCTTCAAGAATTTGTTGCCTCAAGCATAGTTGTAAAAGGTACACTCGACCTCAGTCTAACATCTTAATGTAGTCAGAACGCTGCAAAGCTTATAATGAGCACATTGCCTCAGGTAAATTGAGAAGAAACGGTCTTGGTGGATCTAAAAGCAACTGCTATGTCAGCTAATATGGAACCCTTTACAATATACCACATCTTACAGCCTCCAAAACATGGCCTAGTTTGTGGCATGCTAGTCTTTGGATACGTATGTGCATAGATACAGAGAGGTGGGTGATAGGGGATCTCTTTTGCTTTTCATGTCCCTGTGCAAGAGTGGCGCACAGCCCAAGACAGCCCAAAATAAAAGGGCAGGAAGGAGGCAGCCCTCCATGCTGGCTCAAGGTGGAAAGTATAACACCCTCACAGAAGGGAGGAAATAGTAAGTCCCCTTCCTTGGAGTGCCAGGGAGCTGAAGAGGGTATTTTGCTTCCCTGAGCTCTTTTTGCCCTGCAGACTCCCCCAATTGCAGCCCATGGGTGCTTGTACACATGACGAAAACTGACTGTTTTTGTGGTTTCATTGTAAGATGCTCTACATGCTCTACACAATCATGTCACGCTGTGTGCGTTTTTTTAATGATTTAAATCAGTTTGTTATGTTGTAAACCATCTCCACATGCAGTTCAGTTTGCAACAAAGCTATTTGTAACATTGCAGCCTTTTGACAGCTGCCATCCCCTCCCTCCCCCAGCTGTGGGAGAGGCAGGCTGAAGACAGAAGTGGTGAGGGGCCTGATTCTTTTTTTTCTCCACCAAGCCTACCCATGTCTCCCACAGCCAGGGGCAAACTGCTGGTGAGCTGAGCAGGCCCTGAGTTGCAGGGGGCCCCAGCCTTCCTTCTATGGTAGCAGTGCCCCTTGGAGCTGCTGGGGTGGACTGCCAGCAGGTCAGATGCTGTCTTGGGGAAGAGTTGGATTGGGCTGGGTGCTGCCTTTGAGCTGGGGCAGCACCCGCTTGTTAGCTGCCTGCCCTGGTGGCCCCAGGGGGCACTGCCATTGTGGAGGGAAGGATTGGGGTCCCCTGCAGCTCAGGGCCCACCTGCAGCTCGCCCCCTGGCCGCAGAAGAGGCAGGTAGGCGCTGCAGGAAAAAAAAAAGTATCAGGCCCCTTTCCACGTTTTTTTTTTTTTTTTTTACAGTGGAGCCTGCCCGCACAAGTTTCTGGTGGGTCAAGTGGCCTCTGAGCGGCAAGGGGCTCGAGTCCTTCCCTCTGTGGTGTCACCACTCCCCAGAGTCACCAGGCAGGGTGCTAGCGAGTTGGGGGCTGCCCCAGCTTGGAGGTAGCACCTGCCGGATCCAACTCTTCCCTGAGCCTGCCCGCTGGAAGCCTGCTGGGTGCTGCTCCCCAGGTGGGCTAAGGGAAGACTTGTGGCAGATGTTGTTTCTGAGCTGCAGCAGCCTCCAGCTCACTAGCACCTCACCCGGGTGGCCCCGGAAGGTGCCACTGCTGCAGAGGGAAGGACTGGGGCTGCCTGCAGCTCAGGGGTGTCAGGAAAAGAAATGTGGCAAGGAGCCCAATCCTTTTCTTTTCTTCCCATGGTGCCTGCCTGCCTTTCCCACAGCTGGGGGGCAAGCTGCCGGTAGGCCCTGAGCTGTTGGGGGCCCCAGTCCTTCCTTTCATGACAGTGATGCCTACCCAGGGCCACCTTGGTGGGTGGCTAGTGGGCAGGTGCTGCCCCAGCTCGGAGGTAGCCCCAAGCCTGATCCAACTCTTCCCCAAGCCTGAGCTGGGGCAGCATGTGGCTTGCTAGCAGCCTGCCTGGGCAGCCCTGGGGGACACTGCCACTCTGGAGAGAAGGACCACAGCCCCCTGCAGTTCAGGGGCCACTTGGCTCACCGACAGTTGGCTCCAGCCATGGGAGACGCGGGCAGGCTCCATAAAAAAGAAAAAAAAGTATTAGGTCCTTCACCGTAACAGTGATAGAAGCTCCTAAATTGGAACAGTGCATTTTTAATTGTCACAATTAAAAATCTACCAGGTTAATTTAGGGGACTAAACCCCTGTCATACGTACAAGAGCCCCAAATGTCTAAAGGCACAATTAAACCCAAGGTTAGAAAAAGAACATAGTCTATGAGTATGGCAACCTCAACCTTCAATTCTTAGACTTTTTACAGGAGATCTGGCAGCCTAATGAAGGAGCAAAGTACTGTGAACAGCTGCAGAAGGAGAAGTAGTTGATTCTGTCTTAACACAGTTATAGAAAGAGCTGACAAGATCAGGCACAACAAAAAAAGGCCTTCGCTTTCATGCTGATTTATACATTTCAATGTGTAACCATATTGCTTGAATGTTTCCAAATCACCATTCACTCTGAACCTCCCTTTCATGTAGCAGGAAGGGAAGGGCAGGATGGTCATGATCTTTGGGAATTCTGACCCGAGCATCTCTCATCTACCACCTCCTGCAGATACACTCAAAATACTATAAGCAGAACAGGCCTTTTTTTATTCAGAGTACTAAGAAGTCTTGGCTAGGGACAGAAATTACACATAAACTGGTATAGGTGATCAGAAACCAGTTCATATTTGTAATACAACAGAAGTGAAATGCACAAAAGCCACTTTCAAAATGGCTGAATCTGGTTTAAGATGGATGTTGTATGAGACTTAACTGATTTAGGTTAAATCTGTTTATTGAACTTCTGTCCCAGTTCCCCTCCAGATTCAAGTTTACTCACAGGCCCCCAGCATCCCAAGATGCTTTGCAACTCCCCCACAAACCCCTCCCCTTGCAGGTTGGGCAGGCTAGCCTTTTCCCAAGCTCTAGCACACCCCAGGTTCTGGCCTGGACTAATGCAGGCATGTGGCTGCATTTCTGGAATCAGAAGTAAATGTTTGTTCACCTGCTTATTGGTTCAATCTATGCAATTTTTAACAGTGTTTTCTCTCACGCACTCCAAGGCACAATTCAGACAGACAGATCAAGTTTGCTTACACATGAAGTAAATTATGTTAGGCTACACACAGTTCTTTTGTCCCAGTAGGAGAGAATATCCCTTGCTGAGAAAGTTGGATTTCAAAGCTGGTAAAGGGGCTGTTGAGCAGTGCTTTTGCTTTTGATAGGTGAGTCACCTTCCCTTTCTCCCTAGGAGAGCTAATCTTAGTTGTTGTGTATGAGAAAAATGTCCTGCAACTGCTAAGTTATTCCCTCACAGTGAATTCACTGAATTTTTATTTACAAAGTTCTTCCCATGTTCTGTTGTCTTATGGATATATTTGAACTTTAGCACTGCACCATATTGTTCTCTTCTATGTTGATAATCATGGAAATCTATGATGTATCAACCTATGTGACACACAGATGGTATTGGTTCTACTGTTGTAGAATAGATATCTATCTTGAATTTCAGAGGTAGTAGGTATATGGAAAAAACAGACTTTAATGGTGAGGGCCATTGTACTGGGTGGCATGGAAACCTAAGCTCGGACCGGAGGAGAAAGTTGAGGCATTGTGGGTTAGGATACACGGAGGTCATGGGAAAAGGGACTTGGTGTTGGGGGTCTGCTACAGACCACCACACCAAGAGGAAAAGCTAGACTTGGAATCCTTGAGGCAGCTCTCAGAGGCCATACAGTGTAGAGATGTGGTTGTCATGGGGGACCTAAACTACCCTGATATCTGCTGGGAGGGGCAGTCAGGGAAATCCAACCACTCACATAAGTTCTTAACCTGTGTGCAGGACCTTCACCTAATGCAGGAGGTATACAGTCCCACTAGGGGGAATGTCTTACTGGACTCAGTGTTGGCTACGGGGGAGGACCTGGTAGGGAAGCTGCAGATTCGTGGTCACCTTGGGGACAGTCACCACCAATCAATCCAATTCACCATACGACGTAGAGTGGGTAAGATAACTAGTAGGATGGAAGTGCTTGACTTTAGGAAGGCTAACTTCAGTGTGCTTAGGAGTCTAGTCAATAATGCACTGCAGGAGAAGAGTATTGGTGAGATGGGAGTCCAGGAAGGGTGGTCGTTCCTAAAGGAAGTGATCCTTTGGGCACAGAGGGAGACTATCCCAGTACGAGGGAAAATGGGGAAAGGAGCCAAAAAACTTCCTTGCCTAAACAGGGAAATCCAGGGGAGCCTAAGGGCAAAAAAGAAGGCATATAGGCAGTGGAGGCAGGAGGAAGCTACCAAGGAGTATACCTATTTGACCCGCACTTGCAGGGAGGCAATTAGAAAGGTCAAAACAACTACAGAGCTGAGGCTGGCAACACAAATTAAAGACAACAAAAAGTCTTTTTTTAGGTATGTAGGAAGTAAAAGAAAGGTGCAGGGCAGCACAGGATCCCTACTGAGCAAGGAGGAGCAATTAGTGACATACAGGGGGGACAAGGCTCAGCTATTCAATGAGTTTTTTGCCTCAGTGTTCCTGAACAGGGGTCAAGATAAGTCTCCTAATGGGTTCTTAGATGGGTATCAGAGGGACACCAGCCTACCAACTGTCGACACTGACTTGGTGCAGAGTCACTTGGATGGACTGGATGTGTTCAAGTTGGCAGGCCCAGATGCCCGGCATCCAAGAGTACTGAAGGAATTGGCTGGTGTCATAGCAGAACCACTGGCACAGCTGTTTGAGCACTCGTGGCGCTCTGGTCAGGTCCCAGAGGACTGGAAAAGGGCCAGTGTGGTCCCTATTTTCAAGAAGGGGAGGAAGGAGGATCCGAGTAATTATAGGCCAGTCAGTCTCACCTCCACCCTTGGAAAGGTCTTTGAAAAGATTATGAAGTCCATCGGGAAAAATAATGCAGCAGGGAAATCAGCATGGATTTGTAGTAGGTAGATCATGCCTGACCAATCTGATTTTGTTTTATGACAGGGTCACAAAATGCTTAGATGCAGGAGTAGAGGTGTATGTCATTTCCTTGGACTTTAGCAAGGCCTTTGATATGGTATCTCATCCTATTCTCATAAATAAATTAAGAGGCTGTGGCATAGATGTTTACATGGTCCGGTGGGTGGGAAATTGGCTTAGTGGTCGCACCCAGAGAGTGGTAGTAGATGGGTCGGTATTGACCTGGAAGGGTGTGTGTAGTGGGGTCCCACAGGGTTCGGTCCTTGGACCTGTACTCTTCAATATCTTCATCAGTGACTTGGATGTGGGTGTGAAGTGTACTCTGTCCACATTTGCAAATGATACTAAATTGTGGGATGGAATGCACACACTGGATGGTAGGGAACAATTGCAAGCAGACCTGGACAGGTTAGAAAAGTGGGCAGAACACAATAGGATGCAGTACAACAAGAGCAAGTGCAGAGTGCTGCACCTAGGGTGCAAAAATATCCAGCACACCTACTGGCTGGGATGTGACCCTCCCAGCAGCACAGAAGCAGAAAGGGATTTCAGAGTCATAGTGGACTCCAAGATGAACATCAATGTGATGAAATCATCAGCAGATGCATGACAAATAGATCCAAGGAGGTGATACTTCCCCTCTATGTGGCATTGGTCAGACTGCAATTGGAGTACTGCGTCAACTTTTGGGCGACGTACTTCAAGAAGGATGCTGATAGACTTGAGAGGGTCCAAAGGAGGGCCACTCGTATGGTTAAGGGCTTACAGGACAAGCCCTATGAGGAGAGACTAAGAGACCTGGACCTTTTCAGCCTCTGCAAGAGAAGACTGAGAGGTGATCTTGTGGCTGCCTACAAATTCATTAAGGGGATGTAGTAAGGGATTGGAGATGCTCTGTTTGCCAGGGAGCCTCTTGGGGTAACAAGGAACAATGGTCACAAACTGACAGAGAGTAGATTTAAGCTAGATACCAGGAAAAACTTCTTCATGGTAAGGGTGGCCAAAATTTGGAATGGGCTTCCAAGGGAGGTGGTGCTCTCCCCTACCTTGCGGGTCTTTAAGAGAAGGCTGGATAGGCATCTGGCTGGGGTCCCCCAACACTCATTCCTGCCTAGGCAGAGGGTAGGACTCAATGATCTGTTGAGGTCCCTTCTGACCCTAGCATCTATGAATCTATGAATCTAACAAGGCTATAGGGGACTTGTGGTTTTAA
>NW_005841902.1:2815118-2838079 GCF_000455745.1 Alligator sinensis
TAGGGAAAGGGAAAGGTTTAAACCAGCTTGTGGGTCTATTTGTTGGCTATTTGCTGGCCAGTCTCCGCAGTTCCCAGTAATATGATTGGCAAAAGATCTCTTATATGCAAAGCATTTGGAAGATTCTAGATAGAGGAAATCCAGTTGAAAAAGACAGTCACCTGGCATTTTGGCTTAGCCAACCTCAACTTCATTGTGTGTGACTGGGCAGTCATATGTTACAGAGCATGGCTCTTTTTTAATCCCTCTTAAAGGGAATGTTCCCCTATGTAGGTGAAGTAGCACAGAGTGGGGAGCCTGTCAGCAGCTGCATAGTGACTGGGAAGAGTGTGCTTTTTGTAACTGTCTGTAAAGGAAGGTAAGATGAAGCACATGAAACAAAAATAACTTTATGAAGCATTAGGTGATTATGGGAAATCTCTACCTCATTTATTTCAGTTTTTTCCATCCCCTATTTAATTCAGAGTATTATTAGATGGTACTTTGCTCTGTACCTGATTAAGTTATTTATATGCACTCTTAAGGTTAAATGCAATAAGGCAATAATAAATTCTGAAGTACTTGTTAGGAACTGACAAGCAGATGCAAAATGTTCCAGAATGATGTCAGTATGGGTTTCTTCAGTACTAGCTTGGGAATGCATGACCTCCATTGCAACCATGGGAGTATCACAAGCCATCATTGACTTGACCTTCAGGAAACTGTGCTCTAGATTTTATCTCGGTCACGGAATTGCTGAATACCACAAACTATGCGGTATTCTCACTTATATTATGGTCATTCCTCTTGACTGAAGCAAACCCTATATCAGGGGTGGGCAATTATTTCAGGCAGAAGGCCACTTACTGAGTTTTGGCAAACTATTGAGGGCCGCATGGGTAGCCCCACCCCTAGACAGGTGCCCCACCCCCTGGTCTTCATTTTGTGACCAGAAGTTCTGCCCACCCAGCCCCTGACCTTTGCCACCCAAAGTCCCTCCCCTTGCCCCCGGAAGTACTCCTTTCAGCAAGGGGTTTTGCCACCTTAGAATCAGAAAGACACCAAATAATATTCTAAAAAGCAAATGTCTAAAGCATTCATTAATTTGATTTCAAAAAATATTTTTGTTCTGATTTACATGTGTTCGTGTAGTATTCATAGAGGTGATTGCACAATAGCTAAAAATTAGGTCTTACTCTTGTATATTGTGGGAGGTGCATTTAGATTTGTGGGGGGCTGTGGGGGCATGTGGGGTTTGGGTGTGTCTGGGGTTTGTGGGGGATGTGTGTGGGGGAGGGTGGCTGGGGTGTATGAGGGGGTGTGGGGGTCTACATGTATGGCAGTGCGAGGGGGGTGTGGGTGCATGTGTATGGTGGGGTGTGCATGTGGGACTCACCCTATGAACATACACATATAGACACTCTGCCCCTGCCTGGACACACAGACACACACATATACACACATATTGGTGCAGCCCCATGCTCCCCCGTCCAGCAGTGCAGCTGGGAGCCACGTGGTGCCAGAGCAGGGAGAGGGCAGGAAGAGAGTGAAATGGCTGGGGCTGGGTGGGGCTGGGCTGTTCAGTTCTGCTGAGGGCTCCCCCTGGGTCTTACTTCTCCTTGCTACTGTCAGCTTTGACAGGCAGCCAGGAGCAAATAAATATTAATTTACTAATTTTTTTAGGGGCTCTGAGGGCTGGATAGAATGGCCTGGCAGTCTGGATGCAGCCCATGGGTCATATTTTGCCTGCCCCTGTTCTTTATCCTGGGACCTATTTTACTGGCATACCCTCAGGCTAGTAGACCCAATTTTGGTATCATAACTCTTCTAAGGAAAATGCTGTTCAGCTGTTGCTTGCTATGTTCATCTTCCATCTTTCCCAGTTTCGTAGAACCCACATGCAATAGCACACCATTTGGTTGGCAAGTGGGGCACAAGCCCTGGGCGCTGCATGAGAGAAGGTGCTGGAATGGAGTGGGCAGAGGGGAGTGGTTTCTCATGCTCCCAACCTGCCATCCATGAAGAGCACGTACGCTCGGTGGCTGGTGGGGCACAGCTGTGCTTGTGGCAGTGGGAGTGTGGTGGCAGCAGCAGGAGCACGGTCGTGGTGAGTGGGGAGCTCCCACAACATGCCACTGGCACTGTCAGGGGTCAGCGACCACCCATAGGCACCGCTGGCAGTGTCCAGCGGCAATTGCTGACTGCCCACAGATGCCACTGGTGGTGTTGGTGGCAAGTGCCACCTTTTTGCAGGGGATGCACAGTCATGCTTAGGGGGTGCATGTGCACCTGCATGCACCCCCTGCGCATTGCCCCTGCTGCCATCCCTCCCATGCCCTGCACTTTCCCTTCTCTGGCTCCAGATGCCAATGGTGTGTGGTAGAGGAGCAGTAGGAGGTTTCCTGCTGCTGGTGAGATTGGGGGCAGAGGGGAGGAGGGGAAGATGTCACTTCCTTTTTACTGTTAAAAACCAGCATTTTTTTTGGCTGCTTGACATCCATTTCAGTGGCAAAAGAAGGAGGTGACATCTCCTTCCCTTCTAGCAATGAATCTTGGGCTGCTCTTTCACTGTGTACTGCTACTGCTTCTTTGTCTTCCCTGTTGCTGCAACCAGTGCCAGAGCTGAAGCCAGACCAGGGAAGGTGCAAAGTGTGATGGATGGCACATAGTGCAGCCCACAGTTGCACAATGCGGGGCAGTTATGCCTCTGCCCAGGTTAGCTAAATTTGGCATCAGTGTAACATAGTAGCAGAGAAGACACATCCTGCAGTATGCAAAATGTATCCAAAACCTTGTTTTCATGGTGGTACATGGTGTGCTCTCCCTCAGGTGGCTTTGGTATGGAGATGAACAGAAGCAACCTATCCTTCACAGACAAATTTAAGAACCTTTGACTTAGTGCATCGGTAGTGGGCAGCTTGCTGAACGTTGTTTTTGGCACAGAGATTTTTTTACAGTCCTATGCTATAGCAGGGGTGGGGGGTGAAATCGTTCTTTTTTTGCCTACGCCTGTCATGCCTATGGTAATGGAATTTTCCAACTGAAAAAGGAGACTTTGGTGGAACAAAACACTTTGAATGAACAGTCAGCAGAATCTGGACTTAGGTAGACAAACATCCTCCCCTGAAGCAAACAGCAAAAACTCCTTTCCTCCTGCTTGCTAAAATTCTTGTTATATTTCAAGATGTTTTGCTATAAACAGGAAAGGATGCAAGTAAAATAGATTTTGACTTTGATTTTACATACTTTGATTTGTTTGTTATGTTATGTTTTGGGTATCCCAAAGCACTTGCACAGTAAAGATTAAAAATAGCTAAGAGGCAATCATCATTGAAAGAACAGATGGATTGTGCACACTGTGGGAGTTGTCTTCTGTGCCACCATGTTATCTTGCTGTCGAAATTCAGTTAACATGTGGGTCCTTAGAAACTGTTGGATAAAGCTCCTCATAAATGCTTGGGCTTTCCAACAACTCTAGCTGTCTTCACATGGTCCCTCTTTTGTTTAGTGACTGTGGAGCTGGCCCATGTGATGTGGGCATAGGGGTTGTTAAACTGTAGTAGACTTTTTTGTATTTTCGGGACGGTGTTTAAAAAATCTGTTGTTTATAGGGTTTTATATAAAGATGTAGGACTCCTTAGCTGAGTCATTAACTGAGTCAACGTGATGACAGGCACTTGATTTCTTCATAGAAATAAAAAGCTGTTTATGCTTTTGATCAGGTGTGTCTAACTTCCATCCAGGAGCACATCAGTGGGAAGTGCAGGGAAATGAGAGACAAAGACAGTGAAGTCTTGCAGGGAAAAACCCATATGAATAGCTAGACCAAGAGACAGTGTGTTAGATGTATGTGTTTCTGTAATTTCTTTAACAGTAAAGGAAACTCCTGGAAGGTAAGTAAGTCAGATCTTCTGCTGAATATGTATAGTTTAGGCTAGGTTCTAATTCACCTGTACAGTGAGTTGTACTTTATTCTCCAGATTGGCTCTGAAGTCAGTGGTACTGCTTGTGTATATGGAGGGATTCAGCATGACTTAGAGTACTGAAATTCTGCCATTCTTCAGAAGCAGGTGAGGAATGCCTTCTACTTACATTTAGTTTTTCAAAGTATATTCAAAAGGTTAGTTTGTTTTACTAGCTAGACCATCCTATCGAATGCCACCTACCTAACCACTTCCTCCCAGACTCCCACTCTACAGTCTCAGCAGGCTTCCCAGTTTTGTTTTCCATGCACTATAACCCAGATCCTCAAAAGTATTTAGGTGCCTAACTGAAATCAAGGGAAGTCTTCCTTCCTTTTAATCTCATCTAGCAGCTCAGGAGCAATGATGGGGCCAAATAAAGTTTTGTCACTCATTCAGTTCCTATAATTTTGTCTATAACCTACTGACTGACCACAACTTCTTGGCTTGTACCTACATCAAGGTGGTCCATCCTCAAGGTGGTACAAGCTGGGTCTAGGACTGCTTTCAAGATCAGGCAGACAATGTTTATACAGTGAATCTGATATCTTTTATTAGACCCATTTAAATAGATCAGGTGCACTTGTTCCAGAGTAGCCTCTAGGTCTAAGAAGAACATGTGTATTTTCAGTGTAGTTGACTGTTTTCCCAGTAATGAAAATGGGGAACAAAGAAAATAGAAAAATAGACTCCATCAGATTTATTTTTCACTCTTTTTATTTTTTTATGGTTATGGTCACTTCTGTAATGAAAATGTAAGCTTTGGGGACTGATTAGCTTGCTCCACAGATAGGCTTCTGAACTACTGGAATATGAATCCTTCTTCTGTGATTTTCTGTGAAACAAAGAATGCAGACAAAACACTGATATTCTCAGGCAAATTCCTAACAAAACTGTATTAGAGGTCCAGATGCAGAAAGATCATATGACCTCATGTTTGCAATAGTTAAATGCTGAGAGGCAGAATTAGAAAGGAAATCTACTGTAATGTCTATAATCCAAAATAGTTTATAATATTTGCCATTAGAACAGATTATGAGCCCATGTGTGGCTCAAAGGATTAAAAAAGAAAAGCAATGTGAATTTTGTTCTTCAGGAGAGACAGGGACACAGTGCCTGTCTGAGGTACAGAGGGAATAAATTACTACTTTATAAGTTTTCTATCTATCCTGCCTCCTCATTCTGGGTATATCTACATCCTGGCCTTTAAAAACATCCTTTTTATTCTAGCCTCCAGCCACTCTTAAATGTAGGCTGCAAGTCATGTTGAGTGCAACAGCTTCGTGATGTGCACAAAGGATGAAGTCTGTGATGAGACCACTAACCTCATTTTCACTTGTAGCCTAAGGATAGATTTGCACTTGGCTTTCTAGAGGGGAAGGGTAAAGCATTAACAAACGTTATAGTGTTTTTCCCTAGCAATTCTTTACATTACACTTTTCAATATATTTCAAGAATGTCAGTAGGTTTGCTCAGTGACCTAGTGCCTGTAGCATAAAACAGGATGGTAAATCTGTACTTCCTTTGATAAAAGAAAACCCTACTGTGATTGTACAAGCCTGAGAAAATGTAGAGCATCATGCTGAATATATTTCTTTTATGTAGGCAGGTAAAAATAAACTGTTCACTTACCAGTTTCTAAGATCCTCTGATAGATGGTGGCAGTGTTTTATGAAAATTGTTCAGTGTTCTTCTGAGTGGGTTCTTTTTTTGGCAACTCCGTGCATAACTGAAGGTTGAAAGAGATTTGTTTTTGCAAATTCCTACACATTTGATCATTTAGTGCTAAACTCTGCCAGCAGATCATTTCTGTTGTATGAAAAGTGACTTAATGAGGTCTACAATGTAAAGCTTGTAATTCTTCCATATTCCCAAACATGCACTGCCATGTTTCGGATGATGAAGCCCTTTCAAAAGTAATGGTGAGGTCACAAAGGAGCATTTCTGTCATAGTGGCAAAATGGCATTTTAGGTGGGATGAAAGAGGGTAGGAAATATTATCTAGGCATGTGAAATAACTTCCAGATTGTCTGTTTTGACTTTTAAGAGTAATGTAAATATTGTTCAGAAAATGTTGTTAGAAAAACCGTCATCATAAAATTAGGTAATGAAATAACAGGCATGTTCATTTAACAGATAGAATAAATCTACTTGAATAAACAAAGCACATTGATAAATAACAAAAAATACGTGCCAGATGATCATGAATGATGATATACGTTGATAGTTTAGAGCTGTAACCTTCTCCTCTGTCTGATTGTCTCACATTTGTGAGAGAGTAGACTTTATTAGGCACCTTGAAAGCACTAAATTTTCACTGAATATCAGAAGCAAAATCCAAACATTTCCCTGATGGTGGAGTTTATGTATTTTCTTGTTCATGGCCACAGTGGTCTAATATACAGTTTCTATGGTATTAAACTTTGACTTAGAAGTCAATGACTTCATTTTAGCCTTTCACTATCACTGCAGTACATTTGTTTTGTCGGTTTCCCATTGTTATAATTTCAAACTGAGTATTTACTTGCAAAATCCAGAGCAATGTTTTGGAAAACTAATTAAGTTAGAGTTCAAAATTAAATGAGCTTCTATTTGGAAGAAACTTAACATTTTAAGAACTAGGTGCAATAAACTGAACTAGGTACAATAATATGTCCAAAGTTGGGAGAAGAGATTATTTAGTATTTGAAAGAGTACTTAAAGATTCTTAGATCTATATCAGAACATCCTATAAACTGCATTATATGTTTGGTTGGATTTTTCTTTACAATGCTAGAATGTCTTTTCAAATAGCTGAGTACTCAGCACCTTGGATCTAATTCAGGAAAGAATTTCAGCACAAGCTTAAGTTAAATATGTGCTTACATTCTTTGCTGAATTGGATCCAAATTAAATTTACTGGGTAAGGAACAAAATACCCATGTTTATATATATTTATGAAGACAAAGAAGCTATTAAGATTTCTTTTGATTAAATATTAGAGTTTAGTCATAGAATTGTTACATTTATGTAAGATGAGCCTAGGCCTCTGAGAGGGTTTCAAAATCTTATTCAAGTCTTGGTTTGTTTTTCAAATTAAACTTTATAGGTCCAAATCCTGAATCTTTACTTCAGTGACTGTCTTACTGAAGTCACTGGGAGTGTTTTCTGAAGAAGGCGTTGGCCTTTGGCTTGTTATTTTATTGGGGAAGAACCACTTCCTTCTCTGGAAGTTCCCTGGAGAGGTCAGAGAGAAGTCTTAGAGACCACCACATTCAAGGAGGGACTTTCTCTCAGCAGAACAGGAAGCAGGTAATAAACAAACTACATAGTAACAAACAAAGCACATAGTAGATGTCTAGGTGCAAAATGGAGATACTGACCATTCATAAAGAAGCCATATGTTTCTGCAGTATCTCTGGTCATTGGTGGACATTTTACTGGAGCCATGTTCTTAGCAATTTCTAGTGGGGCTGGAATATCCATGGGGGAAGAGGGAATGATGCTCTACTTGTCTGTTCAGCCAAGAGCTCCTCCCCTGTTGCACAACCTAGAACCAAATACCAGGGTAGGTGAGCTTTGGAGCCGTGTGTTGTACTTATCATTCTGCTCAGGCAGAGTGAAATCCATGAAAGGAGGATCTCACCTTGTGTTACTACTGGAGATCTCACCTTGTGTTACTGCTGGGGATGAATTCCTTGCTGATCTGGGCAGGGTTATTGTATTGGGAACATCCTTTAGAAGTTTATCAACATTTGTTTCTACCCTTCTTTTAGATTTTTTTTTTGCTGTAGAACACAGATTGCACACATAGAAGAGGCTTTGACTTTCTAGATAAACATGTGCAATATAGGAAAGAAGGTTTAAACATTGGACACAGGACTGGAAAGGGCTTCCTACACCATTGTGTCCAGCTCCCTGAGTTTGCAGGCAATCATTACCTGAAGGGATCTCCGCAATTGCTGTTTCAAACCTTCTGCCACAAAGGTGTTTGCATTTTTCCTTTTAAACAATCAGGCAGACTATCAATATTATACACCTGTTCAGGGTTATAAAGAATTGACTCAAGAAGGAAAAATGATATGAAAGAATTGAAATAAATTAAAAAGAGGCCCCTGAGATAGGATTCAGTTCCTGAGCCCTAGGACACAGTCTCTTTAGGAAGAAAAAAAAGCCCTTTTGGGTAAAGGAGGTCAGTTTATTTTTCAGAAAGCACCCTGTATATTCTCTTTTCCAAGGCCACTTACTCAAAAAGAACAAGGGTCATAAAAATGAGGAGAACCCTTATATATTAGAAACAAGTTAGACAGTAAAGACTTAGAACACAGAAATACTGTTATATTAATTTTTCCTCCTTATAACTGCTCCAAGTAATGGTGTCTAGCTTCCTTCACCCATGAGCAACTGAAGTAACTAGGCCTATAGGTCCTAATTTCATAGCTTTCTGCACTGTAAAAAGAGAAGAGCGATATTGGGAGAGATGTGACAATTTTCCTTTGGGCTACACTGGGTGTGTCTACACGTTCATTAATGCATCTTAGATACTGCACATTTAGTTTAGTACTTGCTTAATAAAGACCTAACTAAATGCGCAGTAACTAGATGTACTGTGCAGTAGCGCCAGTGTATGGTTAGTTTGTGATGCTTACTGTGCATTTGCCTAATAACACTTTGCAGTAGGCTATTAGCCACACTACTATACAGTGTTATTAGCAGGGATCTGGGTTTTCTGTTTCAAGTGAAAAAACACGGATTTTCCCTTTTAGGGGGGAGAAAAACGCAGATTTTCCCTCTTTGAAGCAGCTGTTAGATTCCAACGAATCTGTGAATTCTGATAAATACCTTGTGACAAGAACACAAAAAAGGAAAGGGCCTACCCTCCACGCAAATCCTTGTCTCTTAATATCTTTTGACATTTATTCCCTATACTTTCACAGGCCAGTTCTTTAGAGCATCAATATGAAATGAACTTGTTTTTTTTACAGTCCGAGAAATTGGGACTACTGCTCTTCTGAGTTATTTATTAATCCTTTTAAGGAGGGATATTTGAATAAGAATGAATGTTACAGCCAGGAGCTTCCTCTGTACTCTGTGTATATTCATGTTGAGGATTATACACTGATTGTCAATGTTCCATTAAAAGGAGTTAAGCGATTTAGGTTTTTTGACTGTCATAACAGTGACAGAAAAGAGCACTGTATCTGACCTAGTATTCAGACATACTTTAATCTATTTGTAATCCTTCCAGGAGATTACAGACTCCTGAATTCTCTGAGAACAACAGGGGTTAGTTTAAAATACATATATATCAATGGTAGAAGTAGTTTAAATAGATTCAAACATTGTTCTCAGATATTTGGCAGTACAATTTGATAGTAAAATTTAAGGTATTTGAAATGCATTTTTATATATTTGCTACTTGTTATTGTAAAATAATGTATACTTGAATAACCAAAGGTGTTAGACTACTTTAGCAGTAAAAGCTTCTTTGTTTTCTGATCTTTATGTGCATATTCTTTACATATTTAAGGGAAAACATTGTTTTCCAGTTAAAACAAGGCATATTTAATCCATTTGTTCAATATGTTACCAGTATGCTGGGGCTCATTTAGAACTGTTTGTATTTTCATATGATGTACACTTTTGAAATATGCATGACATTTTAATTTCTTCCCCCTGAAAACTGTTTCCTGAACAATAATCCAAGGAGAGCAATTTATTTTAAGGTGCATAATTAATGTGCACAGGGATGGCTTTTTTATTCCTCGCTGTCACAAAAGTTATTTAATTCAAGAGCCAAGTTCATTTCCCATGGATGCTTAAAAAACAAAAAGAATGATATAAGCAGCTGTGTTAGACACCACTTCCACAGCACTGCATTTGATAAACATTACCTCCTACTCCATGTGACACAGGGAATGTTCATACCACTTGTCCTTTTTCCTTTAAGAGAGTCCTTATTTTATCCGTCACTGTTCTGTGGCCTGCAGTACTTGGTTACCGTTGATGCTTTCCTTCTCTCCTTGTCCTTGCCTCTAGAATAGGAAATGGAGTTGCTTTTCAGTGATAGGGCCAACCTTTTAGCAAGCGTCCTATGTGTTAATAAGGACATTGGTGTTAGAATTAACACTGGCACTCTATTCAGTAACCTAATTGCACTGGGATACCAGGGACCACACTTGTACATCCAATTATTCATCCAGAAATGCCTTTATAGTTTATTTTGTCTGCAAAGTAGCATTTACTCCTATAGATCAAAACTATATGAGAAAAACACACCATGATGTCCAACAACGGGTGTGATTTTGCATTGTACCAATTAAACTTATTTGCTGGGACCATATACCAATAAGATTTTCACTCTTCTTTGCTTCATCTTTGTTCTAGAACAGGGGTCAGCAACCTATGGCCCACCAGCTGAATCTAGCTGTGAAGAAATTGGATTCAGCCCATGGCAGCTCAGGGATTCACAGGCCAGCCACAGCAGCAGAGAATGCCTCCCAGGGTCCTACTGCCTGCTGAGTTCAGTTTGTTCTCTTTCCTGCAGCAGAGGAGATTTCTCTAGGGTCCTGGTGCCTCCTGCTTTAACTATTTCATAGTTTCATAGATCTCCTTTGCAGACTCTTCTGATTTCAGTGGGGGTGCAGGGGTGCTGGTGGGTGGAAGCCTGAGGTGGGGGCTAAATTGCAAGCAGTAGCCAGTGGTGGAAACCCCTGTTCTAGAAGAAGCAGGAGCAAGAAGCCTTCCCAACTGGGATTGGAGCCTGCTGGCAGAATTGGGCCAGGGTGGTACCTGGTATGTTTTGGGCCAGGGTGAGGAAATAGCACATTTTATTGCCTAGTCCACACCCAGAGCAAAATGGCCTGGCTATTTTTTTGTTGCCTGGTTCTGGCCCACAGCATTATAGGCCTGGGCCCCTGCCCTTTTATTGCTTTGCAGCAGAGCTCTGCCGTATGTTCAGACCCAGGCCAGGATCGACCTGGATTACCTTCTTGGAGTAATATTGCAGCTTTCTGCCGTAGGAATTTTGGGGGTGTGGTATGCTGATTGAAGCTGCAAGTCATCCCCTCAAAGCCACCATGTGGAAGTGGAGGTCATTGCCCTACAGCTTCCCAGGGAGCAATGAGGGGCCCTTTGCACGGCAGAAGGACATATGCTTGCTCTCTAGCCACTCTCCAAGATGCAGCAAAACACCAAAGAGCACCTCATAGGACTCTCCTGCTGAGTAGCAGGTATAGGGGTGCAGGCCCCTAGAGATAACCTTTTGGGCAAGCCCCCACATCTCGGACTGCCTAGGCATGAGTGGAGTCTCTCCAAAAAGGGGTGCAAACTAGAGACTACACTTAGTAGTTAACAGTTTTTGAATTGCATTTGGTGTTTCCTTTTCTTTCTTTGCCTTTGTTTAGTGTAATGAACTTATCCTTTTGTGCTTACACTGCTTCTGAGGAGAGGCTTTTGTTTATGTGGGACACCTCA
Source organism: Alligator sinensis (assembly GCF_000455745.1). Taxonomy (NCBI): domain Eukaryota; kingdom Metazoa; phylum Chordata; order Crocodylia; family Alligatoridae; genus Alligator; species Alligator sinensis. Next base: position 2,826,515 of record NW_005841902.1, read on the forward strand.
GGAAAATTCAGTGATCCAAGATTTCTGGGTGGAGGCTCGAGCCACTTTCAGCTGGTTTAAAATTAATCATGAAAGACTCATATAACTCTTCTCCTGAGTTCTGGCCCCATCTTTTCCTGTTGACATTTCTGTATATAGGTATAGATCATTATTAACTGTAAGTAGAAAGATGTTCTAGCTACTTAGCTCTGTTTCACAGAGGGCACATCTACATGTGGATTGATGCTTCATAATTACTGCACAGTAAGTTTATGTGAAGTAGACTAATTCTACTGTGTATTAGCGCATTAGCATGGTTTTCACAATGCTATGCTAATGCGCAGTAGAATGAGTCTACTGTGCTTTTAGTGGCTTGTATAGATGCACCCAGTATAGAGAAAACAGGACCTAAGATACACACAAGATAGTAAGAGAGAAGGAGACACATATTTGTAGGTATTACTTTGCATTCATATGATTCTAGTCATTAGTTCCTTATGACACCAATGCCAGAGGCCTCAGGCTGGGTACTATTCCCAAGAGCTGTAGCAGACCCCAGGACCCTCTTGACAGGGCATGCCTGAAGGTGTGAAAGCATTGCAGCACATTGTCCCTAGTAATATAGCAGCTTCCATAGTAACAGTAACTAAGACTATCCCTTGTAGTCATTTTAACTAAGATAACAGAACATTTTTAAACTCTTCCTTTCACATTTGCAAAATTCCTTGGCTAATGAAGGAATTTTGGCTATATGTGCATGAAGAGAGTACACATTACTATATTTCTTGGCAAGATATTTGGCTTGATTACTTCTCTTTATACTATTTCCAGAGCTGAAATTGATTTGTCTGTATGTTATTGAATCTTTTTAAAATTCTGCATACAGTTACAACCACAAGCTACTATTCATTTTGCGATTCATTGTTTACTAAGTACACATAAAGACATAGGAGAAGCAATGTTCAGTGGATCAGGGACTTCATTTAGGGCTGTCTAACACCTATTCCTAGCATTATATTAATTTTAAAAATATAATAGAAAGAAGAAAGCAGTATTCTGAATATTTAGCTGTAAAGTCTTGTTCATCTTGTTAGCCAAATCCTCTCTACGCACAGTTGATAAAAGATAGGTATAAGAAAGTTTTCTTTCAGAAGGTAATAAGATCCGTGTCAAACAGAAAGTGATCTACAGCTTTAAGAAGTTTTAAATTACACACACACACACACACACACACACACACACACACACACACGCGCGCGCGCGTGGTAAAAGCCCTGTTATCCGGCATTTGATTTACTGGAATACTCTATTAACCAGAATTTTGGTCAGCCGGTCGGACGTGGGGGAGCCTGCACGCAGCGGCCACTGCCACCACCTACCACCCTGCGCTGCTGCTGCTCTATATCTGGCCAAAATGTCTACCCTGTGCTGCCACCACTCTGGCCACCGCCACCCCCATCCCCTCCCTCCACTCCGCATCTGACTGAAAACAGCTGGGGTCAGGTAACTGGAATTTTTAGATACCAGGCATCCCCCATTCCCCACCCATGCCAGATAACTGTATATATATAACTGTATGTGTATATATACAGAGTTATCGGTGTGTATATATATGTGTATATATATGTGTGTGTGTATATATATGTATATACACACACATATATACATATGTATACATATATATACACACATAGATAACTCTGTGTGTCTGTATATATGTATATATGTATGTATTTTTTTTCCTTATTAAACTGCAAGATCAAGGTGAAAAAAACTTTGCAGTCAATTTACCATCATCTTTAAGCCTTTTGCTTTACACGGTATACTCCAAAACACTGCTTTTCTTGTTAAACATATTACCACACCTTCAGCCTCAAATAATACCCATCTTGCACACCCACTGAACTCCAGATCAATGTATGGTACAGTAGTTTTCACTTGCATCTTGCACCTTTACTTTGCCAATCCTTGGATTTTGTGGATCTCTTTTTCAGCATAAAATATCATTGGGACTAAGGCTGTAACTCCATGTTGCTTTACCCATTGATCCCTCATCTTGTTTGGGGCCACTGCACATGTCAACAGCAGCAGTGGTGTAACAAAGCAGCTCTGCATCTGGGCACCCATGACACATGGAGCAGCACTCACTGCTGCCATGCTGACTGAGGCAGTGGCTGCTTTTGTGCCCTCCTACAAAGGCAGCATCCTGGGGCTGCTGCTCTGGTTGCCTTTCCCCAATTACAATATCAGTCACCAGTATTAGAAGATAGTGCTTGAAAAGTTGACAAGTTCAAATATCTGGGGTCAACCGTTCAGCAGAACACAGAGTTAGACGAAGAGCTGAATCATTGAATAACAGCAGGGTGGACAAACTGGAAATTGGTGACAGGAATATTATACTACAGGAAAGTAGCAATGAAATTGAAAAGGAAAGTCTACAAGACCTGTGTACATCCAGTGCTATTGTATGGAGTAAAGACATGGCTCCTGAAGAAAACTCAAGAAAGGAGACTGAATGTGACAGATATGACAATGCTCTGATTGATGTATGGAGTAACAAAGATGGATAAGCGAGGAATACTTATATCAGAGGATTGATGAAGGTAGTGGAGGCATCTAAGAAAGTACAAGAAAGAAGACTGGCATGGTATGGGCATGTTCAAAGGAGTCTGGAAGAATACGTGGGAAAGGAAGTTACCAGAATGAACTACCAGGGAGAAGAGGAAGACTGAAGATGAGATGGAGAGATACAGTGATGATGGACATGAGAGAGAAGGAGTTGGAAGAAGATATGTATGACTGAAACTGGTGGAGAGCCATGATCCATAACAGCAACCCCATTTAGATGGATCAAGCGAGAGAAGTATTAAAAGATAATACTTGAATGATATATCCTCAAGAGCCACCTCAAGTAAAAGGGCTTTAGGAGAAACACGAGCCATGCAAACATACAAAAAGCAAAGTTAAGCTGTGCCTGGATCTTGATGATGAATGTTGCCCCTATGCATAATTTAGAGAAACCATGTTTAGTGATGAAATTAGGACTGTACACATTAATGGATGTAGCTGTGTATTTACAGTTCATGCTACTTCAGAAAATTCTGTCCTCTGAAATCCGCTTGATTCAGAAATGTCTGGTTTGAATATATTGCTGCTTTGGTGTAGCACAAGAACACGGTCCTAACCAATTAGATGGTTTAATATGTTGTACAGCTCAGGAAAATTCTGCAGAGTCCTAAAGGATAGACTGTCCTGCTTTTTTTTTTTTTTTTTTTTTTTTTTTTTTAAGACAAATACATTTTACTCTGACAATGAACTTTTAAAATGTGTTGGGTTCCTGCTCTTGGTTATATGAAATGCATTCTGACATTAAAGAGTAGCAGTTTATACAAGTGGAAGGATTGGTGGAACATGTACATTTGTCTGTTTTGGTTCTGCATTTAAAAAATACAAAAAGGAGATTAAGCTAAATAATAATAAACAATAAGAAGTTATCTTAGTCCCTGGATATTAGAAATCCAAATCTGAAGCAATGGGATTCAGCTTTTAGCCGGCCCTGCAGAAACCAAAATTGGATTATGGTTCTAGAAAATAGCTATCTTCCTCATGGCTCCTCTCACTCTCTTGCTGCCTTCTTTCCTTTTGCTTACCTCTGAGGACAATATTTCTATCTGATCATTTATCAGCACCTGTACTTTAAGCTTTGTACAACCCCTTTTCTACAGCTGTCAAAAGGCACTGTAGCTGTTTTGTATGCTACTACAATGATGATTTTTTTTCTTTTAAATATTACTGTCTGACTAGCCAACAGTCTCTAGGCACCTTACTGAAAATTTCCTGAAACAGAATAAATAAGGTCTTTTGTTTACTTAAAATTCTGTTGGCTTGTCAGAACTGTGAATGGGGAAGTTTAGAGAATACCTGCACATTCTCATTAAAATGATAAGGCAGGAATACAACTAAAAGGGGAAGAGCATTCTGTAACAGATTTCTTCTTTTCCTGCAGTTTTACTACATTACTCATCTCTGCAGTTTTCTCTATTGGAAAATACATGAGTTCATCTTTGTTATACAAAATATTTATTATATGAGAAAGAACAACATCTATTTGAATGCTAAAAGAATGTGTACAGTACTAGGAATCAGGAATTTCTGAATTTTAATCCCAGCTCTTCCAGAGACAAGAGTGAGTCATATAAAGCCATATTCTCAGAGCATGCACTTTTGTGTGGATGCGTGGTAACTAGAGGTTTTGTTACAATAGGCTATTATTGTGTGGAGTGATTGAGATAGTACATGAAAGCATGGTAATTGCATGAGCAAATTGGGTGTGCAAATGTTTGGGAAAACCAGAGCCCTAAACTCTCTGCCTCTTAGCAGAATTTTAATTCTAGCTAACCCATTCTTTAAACGGAAATAATAAAACTCCATTATTGACTTAAAAGAGTGGTGTAAGGGTTAATTAGTGAATATGTGTCCAGCACTTAGAAGATGGAAAGTGCTATGTGTGTGCCAAATGTTCAGATATTTTTGCTTCATTTTTATACTGAATCCTTGCATGCCCAATAGGCAGAACAGTAATGAGAAAGGACAGATGAAATGTCAAGACAACATATTGTTGCTGTTATTGGTAATGACTGTGGATATTGGATTAGTAATTTTTTAATGCATTAGAGTATTGGAGAGGTTTGCTTTCTTTGGATAGGTAGTTTTCAGTACACATGCTTGCGTCAACAAATATATAATGTTGGGTATCAGGTTGTTATCCCTGGCTTCTTGTTGTAGTCTGTCATTCTCAGATTCTCTCTTACTTTCTGGGTCTGATTTAGGTTACATTAAAGCACTGTTGATGCAATACTAAAGAGCATCAAACTGAATGGCATAAAAGCACTCTAGTCAGTCTGATCAGGTCCTATAGCTCTATAAACTAAACCCTCCCTTCTCTCAGTATTTCAAAGGCCCTCTAACGTTACCAGAATATCAAAGGTCAAAGTCCTGCTTAATTGCATCATCTTTCTCTTGAAAAGCAGACACTTCCAGCAGGTGATATCTGGGTCACTGGATAACTGTGAGCCCTTCTCTAATTACAGCTACGGGAACTTGGGGTTTCCAGCTTTTCTTATACAAACAAACTAACAAAAAAGCAACATCAGCTGCAGCTCTACCTCCCTGCATCCTTCCCCTGGGCTTATTTAACAAGTCAGCTATGCCTTACTGCATTTGATTTGTTACTCAGAGTGACAGAGGGAGAAGTCTACTGGGGCAAGAACATCAAAATGTGTTTTCTAAACTGTCCCCTTAAAAAATTAATTGGTGATTAATATGTATTACTTGTGCAGGTTCTCCCACAGAGATGCCATTCTTGGAGGGATCACTGAGCTGAGTCATATGGTCACATGAGTAGGTCATACAGTTCAGTGTATATCATCAAAAGTGTTTCCTTTTTAAAAAATTATTATTTATGGTCTCATATTTCTAGGTTTGAATTTTATATTATTTATGACTGGCTTTTTTCCCCTGAAAAGTGATGTTTGCTTACTTCTTTCCAGGAAAAAAAAATCTAAATCTTAAGATGATTCTTGGAGAAACCCTTCAAAGAAAAACAGAGATCTCACTATGACCTCATTTTCATACATAGCACAGTTTTTTTCAAAGCTCAGCTGCTTTCTAAGAAAGCTTGATATCACCAGTAAGTGCATACTACCTTGCATGGATGACTGGAATGACAATAATTATAAGAATAAAATGTCTTATTTGAAAGACTTCTGGTAACCTTGAAATGCAAACCTTGTATTGAAGTCATTTAGATGAGAGCTGCTGGAAATGCTTAGCTAGGCACACATCAGAAGCCAATTGATGATTTATGGTGACAAATGGAATTTCTTTGCCTTATTCTTCTTGCACTGGGGTGATGTTGCTTAGGAGTATTTTCTACAGGCAACACAGCAACCTACATTTTATTGGAGCCTACAGGAGTTTCTGTAGGGTTATGGTGTGATCTTTTACATGGGATCTTATGCAAAAGCCCTTCCTGGCTATTTCTGTTGTCTTTCCACGAAGAAAATAATGATCTCAATGCACTTTTTGAAAGACCGCAGGATAACCACAGTGTTCTGGCCCTTAATAGTGTGACTTATGGGCTATCTAACTCCAAGCAAACTATCACCTGTAAGCTGGCAAGTTTCCAGGAATTTGATATAGTCACACAAGATGCTGTGGCAGGGTCTCAGCAATAAGAAAGTGCACAATAAGTCTTATGTTCTCCTGCTTCCATTCTTGTTTGAATCACCCCGTTTCCCTGCCAACAGGACATGCTTCCCAGTTTTAGGCCCTTGTATGTATTCTTGTGGTTCCTGGGTGCATTTTTATCAGCACAAATATCTAATCTATTACTCTTTAAAGTGCTTCAGGTTGTTACATGCGGCTAAACCTTCCTGAGTGAGAGCCTATCTGATTCTTTCCTATTATTTAATAAGAGTATGATAATCTTTCCTATATCTCATCTTCTAAATAAAAAAATACAGGAGTTATCCCAAGCCATATAAATTCATCAGGAAGTAATAGCAGTTTCAACAACACTGTAAGGGAAAAACATTTTTTAATAAACGTGCTTTTATAAAGGCAAAGTCTAACATCCTGCTCATCTGACTCATACAAGTAGCATCACTGAAATCAGTGGGATTATTTACATCAGTCTCTGGATTTATCTATTAATGTTTATTAGTTTAAATTTCCTGATGCTTTGAGATAGTTACTAAAGGGAAAAGATAAAGAACCATAAGTGAGGAGAGGTAGATGGTGGTGGTGGGAAAGTATCCCTTTGGAAAGGAGAGTTATTCAGATCTCCATACATTTCCACAGTACTACAGCTGTAATGAATATGGTCTTGAACTGTGGGCTTTGGGATTGCTTCTTTCCATGAGAAAGTCTAATTTTTGGTTTGTATATACATATAGATAGCTATATATCTATATACATATAGATATAGTTATATAATTTTTGGTTTATATATATATATATATATATAGATAGATAGATAGATAGATAGATAGCTCTCTCTCTATATATAGAGATCTATAGAGTTATCTATATATATATATATATATATATAAACCAAAAATTAGATATATATATATTATATTATATATATAGAGCTATCTATATACATATAGATAGCTATACATATAGATATCTATACATATAAATAGCTATATATTTATATATATAGATATATAGCTATCTATATGTATATATATTCAGTGACCTCCATACACTTCTAATTTACATCTAGGTGTTGCAGAGAAGAGTAATCCTTAATTGTTGGTGGTGGGTTTTGATTTTATTTTATATTGTATATGCCACATCCCACACGTCAGCATTCTAAAATAAAAAGGCAAGTGGATGGCTTGTTTCTGCTTTCACCTCATCCTGGTAACATCTTGGACTGTAGCTAGGAGCTACTGTAACCTTCTGACTCCTTAGACATAATTATAACCCTTCCCCATTGCTCTTGAAAACCATTTCTTGCTCACCTGCTCTTGCTCTGCATGCCCCAAACCAAAAAGGAGGTGATGGAGCTGTTCTGGGGATGTCATATGCTAGTGCTGTTGAGAACACCATGGAGCTCTTGAGAATGGTGGCAGGGAGTGCCCCAGATTGGCTTTACCACCTCATTTCACAGTTTGGTAAGTGTGGAGTGGGAGCAGGTAGGTTGGACGTGCTTCTTGGTAGCGCTCATATACAGCAGTGTTCACAGGGGTGAATCCAGAGGAGGTGCAGTGGCACCCCCCCCCTTTCAGACTATGTGGCAGAAACAGTAGTTGGGGACTTTTTGAAGGCCCCAAAGCAGGTAATAATCCCCCTCCTTTCCCCTGTATGCTCAGAGGCATGTCCACTCCCCCCCCGGCTGCTGCTTTTCCCATGGATCCAGGAGTGGGGTGCTGCAGAGACAAGCCTGCCTGCTCCAGCCAGGCTGTGCAAGGGCCAGGTTCAGCCTGGGACAGCAGTAGGACCCTCAGGTGTTCCCTTGGAGCCTGGAAGCAGATGCAGGGATGGGGAACCCCTCCTGCCATCACTGCTCTCCTGGGCTGAGTCTGGCACTGTGCAGCCTGGCTGGAGTGGGAAGAAGTGGCTCTGGAGCCTTCCCCGCCCCGTGGGACAGTGGGAACAGTGGCAGTGGTTGCCAGGGAAGCAGGGGGAAGTGGAAGGGGATTTTTACCTGCTTTAGGGATTTTAAAAAGTCCCTGGCTGAAGATGGAGAGGGAAGAAAGGCTGGGAGCTGGGGCACAGCTTTTGCCCTTCTTTCCAAAAGCCTTGATGCTTCTGGGTATAGACATACCCATTGTGGCAACTATAAATTCTGCTTTGACTTTTAAGCAAGGTGCAAGTCTGAGGCTGAACTCTCTTAAAGGAGGAAGGCCTGGAACCACTAAGGTTGGAAATGTGGCTTGGACTAAGAGAGCGTATGTATTGTGATAGTGACTGGAAGACACAGTCTTGGATCAGCATACCACTGTTTTATGGTACTGTAGAAACACCAGGCGCAAAGAGGGTCCCTGCCACCAGGACCTTACTATTTGCATGTATCTGTGTCCTCTGTTGTAAATAAGATAAAGCCGTGAGAGGAGGTGGGTTGTGATTCTCTTTGGTGTGTGTTGACTGTTTTTCAGAACAAGGCTAGAATAACCCTTGCTTCTAGCACATCACAGATATCTGCTTCTGTTGCTTTGTTTTAAAAGAACATTTAAGCCATAACTATTTTAATACTATATATGTTCCATGACAAGGATTAGCACACCTATCATTATAATTTCTCTGTCCTATTTCCCTCTTAAACAAAGATGGAGAGGTATCTTTTTGGTAGATGACTTACATTTCAGGCTAAAAACAACAAAGGAAGAACACATATAAAGACTTCATGAAAGAGAATGACTGAGAGCATGATGATTTTTTGTGTGATGTTCTTCTGATTTGAGACATGAAAAGGCAGCTGCTTCTATTAAATGGGGGTGGGGGGGGTGTCCTTTGGACTTACAAGTTAATTCTAGAGCTGATACAAGGTGGTCGTTTTCCCCTTTCAGACATCTTTAAATGGAAAATTTGAACTTTTCATCTAAAAGGGGTGGGGGGTGGGGGGACCCTTCCTATAATGAAAATATGAGAATTGCTGAAATCCAAAAAATCAGTTTGGGGTTTCAATTTTTAATTAAAAGTGTGGAGAAAAAAAACAACAACACTGCCAGTGAAATGTTGTGCTTAGTTTAGCTTACTAGCTTTCCTTCCAAAGAGAGTTGCAGTGAAAAAAAAAAAGCCAGTCAGCCCTATTCAGCACACAGAAACCAGAATGGCAACATATCCTTTTTCTTAGCTGCATATACCACTTTGGGAAACTGGCTGTATTGGGTTTCTTCATTGTGTGGCACATAAACATCAGAAGATGTAGTCTAAGCATCATCATACAGTCCCTTGTACATCAGATCCTAAAGAGATGATAAAGAATACCTTCTCAGCTCATGGGCATGGATAGGAAAGGAAGAAATATGAAATTTATTTTGAAACAGTTGTAATACCAATTTTATATTGCAAGCAGGATGGTCAGTAAGGCTGTGTGGGTTGGCATAATCAACAAACAAACTGAAGGCTCAGCTCCTGATCATATTTTATCTGAATTCCAAACATTCAGCTAAATTGGGCAGATTTTTAATTTGAGATATTCTATTAATTCAATCCTTATTTATTCCCTTTGGTCCATTTATAACCTTTGGTGTATTACACTGCCACCTATTGGTCTCCTTATACATTGTCTTTGGATGCATGACAAAGGGATGCAGAGAAACAGAAGTGTCTTTTTTATCAAGTTAAATATCATTTAAACATGCAGTCATTTTATAAAAAGGTGAAGAAGGTGAACAAGATAATAAGATTTAAGATGTGATATAAATTAGGTGCGATTCAGATCCAGATTTGGAAATTGTAAATTTATACATGCTCAACTGAAAATAGTCCTACGTATTTTTGCTCACATAAGAGTAATGTGAGCATAGTACAAATGAAGAGTGCTTTCCTCCCCTCCATGGTTACCTCTCTTTCTCTCATAAGAAAGAAACTGTGCCAGTAGCATATTCCTTATATCTGCATGCAGAGAGTCTAAGGTTTACTTCAGAATTCTCTTACTACAAAATATCTGCTTCTGAGTGAGCTAGAGCAGCTTGCAGTGTGAAACGCCTTTGCTTGTTAAATTCAGAAGTGATGCTGGCCCTTCAGATACCATTTGAACAATCATGAATGAAGCTGTCCGGAAAAGGAATGTGAAATTCAAAAAGAAAGCTTCAGAACACAGGACACAGAAGCACAGCAGATTGCTAGGTTTTGTCCAGAAGAGCACTGTCTATCCATGACAAGAGTCTGTCGATTTATACCATCATAGAAAACACATCCTTTAAATATATCAGTAATGCAAGTGAGCAGACAGGCAGCATTTGATTCATCTGGTGGCAGGCTAAACTTTACCTGTGGATCATTTGGAAGTGAAATGGTGATTATGAATAGAGAGAAGTAGTTAGCTGTGTCAGTCTGAAGTCAGGCGGAAACCGTGGCAGGATGGCATCTTAGACACTAACTGGTTCAGAGAGCCATGAGCTTTCATAGGCAACACCTCCATAGCACTGGGCACTTGTGTCCATAGGCATGTGTAGATGAAATGGGGGCCCTTTAAACACCCGTGTCATGCACGTACCTACTTACCTGCCTCTTCGACAGCGGGGAGGGGAGGGTGAGCTGCCAGCGGGTGGAGCAGTCCCTGGGCTGCAGGGGGGGAGGGGGAGGTCTGGTGCTTCTTTCCGTGGTAGTGGTGGCCCGCCCCCAGGTGGCACCCACCCTCAGGCACCTGGCTTGGGTGGTCCCAGGAGGCACCACAGCCCGGAGGGAAACACTGGGCCCCCGTGCACCTCAGGCAGGTAGGCAGGCTCAGGGAGGGTGGGAGGGGAGGGGGAAGATCAGACTCGCCACTTTTTTTTTTCCTCTCTTTGGCGGAGCCTGCCTTCCCAGGCTATTGCCAGGCTACCTGCAGGGCTTCCTGCAGAGCGCCTGAGCTGCACGGAGCCCAGTGCTTTGCTCTGCGGCTGGTAGGGCAGCAAACTAAAACTCCTCTAAGGAGTCTTAGTTTGCTGTGCCTCAAGTCATTGAAGGCACATTAGGCCACCGAATTTGCTACAGTGTCTGTAATTAATGCGCAATACACTGCTGAGGTGTGCAAACACTGACACCATTAAAGCGGTGCAAAAGCATTTAGCACGCATGCCCCTTGTTTCGTCTATACACGGCCCATGGCATCCAGCACCTTAGTAAGCCAACAACTTAATTTGTACTTATGCATCTAAATCAGTAGTGCTCAAGCTACTGTTTGTCGGGGGATGGGGATGCAGTGGACAATGAGAACCTAGGTTCAGAGAACCACAAGCCATGCAATGGATCAGCCCAGGTAAGCACTAAGGGGCCCAATAGACATCAGGACAAGGGGTACCAAGAGCACCCATTGGGGGCCTTAAATGTCTATACACTAATGCTAGGAGCATGGGGAACAAGCAG
>NW_005841902.1:2838108-2873862 GCF_000455745.1 Alligator sinensis
CCTGCTTGCAGGCAACAAATTTGACCTGGTTGGGCTAACTGAAACCTGGTAGGACCCTACTAACGATTGGGCAGTAGGTTCGCATTGAAGGTTATAAGTTGCACAGATGGGATAGAGCGGGGAAAAAGGCGAGGGATGTGGCTCTCTATGTTAAGGAACAATATACATCTTCTATAATCAAGACGGGATCAGAGGAGGGCCAAACTGAGGTACTGTGGGTTAGGATACAAGGGGCCGAGGGGAAAGGGACTTGGTAGTGGGGGTCTACTAGAGACCACCACACCAGGAGGATCAGCTAGACCTGGAACTCTCCAGGCAGTTCTCAGAGGCCATATAGTCAAGAGATACGGTTGTCATGGGGGACCTAAACTACCCTGACATCTGCTGGGAGGATCAGTCAGCTAGAACTAATCAATCACGTAGATTTTTAACTTGCTTACAGGACCTCCACCTAATGCAGGAGGTATATGATCCCATTAGGGGGAATGCCTTGCTGGACTTGGTGCTGGCTACAGGGGACAACTTGATGGGGGATCTGCAGGTACAAGGCTACCTGGGGGATAGTGACCATCAATTAATTGAATTCACTATCCAACGAAGGGTGGGAAAAGTAACCAGGAGGGCAGAAGTGCTAGACTTCAGAAAGGCTGACTTCAGTGTGCTCAGGAGATTAGTTAGTGGGGCATTAAAGCTCAAGAGTACTGACAAAATGGGGGTCCAGGAAGGGTGGTCATTCCTCAAGGAAGCGATCCTTTGGGCACCAAAGGAGGCAATCCCACTGCATAGAAAAGGGGGCAAAGGGGCCACGAAACCCTCCTGGCTAAACAGGGAAATCCAGGAAAGTCTAAGAGCAAAAAAGGGGCATATAGGCTGTGGAAGCAGGGGGTAGATACCAAGGAGGAGTATACTTGGCACTTGAAGGGAATCAGTTAGGAAGGCCAAAGCAGCATTAGAATTCAGGCCAGTGACAAAAATTAAGGACAACAAAAAGTCCTTCAGGTATATAGGGAGCAAAAAGAAGGTGCAGGGCAGCATAGGACCCCTACAGGATAGACAAGGGTAGCTGGTCACAGATAGGAGGGACAAAGAAGAGCTCTTTGATGAGTTGTTTGCCTCTGTATTCTTCTACTCAGATCTAGACAAATCTCTCAAATGCATTACTGACACAAGCAGGAGAAACACCAGCTCACCAACTGTCAGCACTGACCTAGTAAAGAGACACTTGGAGGGGCTGGATGTGTTTAAATCAGCGGGACTGGATGAGCTCCATCCAAGGGTGCTGAAAGAATTAGCCAGTGTCATAGCAGAGCCACTGGCACATCTGTTTGAGCACTCGTGGTGCTTATGTGAGGTCCCAGAGGACTGGAAAAGGGCCAATGTGGTCCCTATTTTCAAGAAGGGGAGGAAGGAGGATCTGGGTAACTATAGACCAATTAGTCTCACCTCTATACTTGGGAAAATCCTTAAAAAAATTATCAATGATTACACTTGTAGGAGTCCAGTGGGTAAGATAATGCTGAGGGGCAACCAGCATGGGTTCATAGCAGGTCAATCCTCCTGATTAACCTTGTTTCTTTCTATGACCAGGTCACTAAAAGCTTAGATGCAGGAGTTGAGGTAGATGTCATATACTTGGACTTTAAGAAGGCCTTCAACATGGTATCCCATCCTATAAACAAATTGAATGGCTGTGCCATAGACGATTACACAGTCATATGGCAAATTGGCATAAGGGTTGTATCCAGAGAGTGGTGGTGGATGAGTCAATATCAACTTTGAAAGTTGTGGGCAGTGGGGTCCCCCAAGGTTTAGTCCTCATGCTGGTGCTGTTCAATATCTTCATCAGTGACCCGGATGAGGGCTTGGAAAGCACTCTGTCCAAATTCCCAGATGACACCAAGCTATGGGGCAAAGCAAACACAATGATGGGAAGAAACTGAATCCAGGCAGACCTGGACAGGTTAGAGAAGTGTGCAGAGACCAATAGGATGCAGTTCAACAAGGACAAGTGCAAGGTGCTGCACCTAGGGAAAGGTACACCTATAGGCTGGGGGATGACCTTCTCAGGAGCATAGCGGCAGAAAGAAATCTCAGAGTCGTTGTCAACTCCAAGATGAATATGAGTCATTAATGTGATGAAGTAATTAGCAGAGCTAACCGCACCTTGTCATGCGTTAGTAGGTGCATCATGAACAGGCCAGGGAAGTGATGTTCCCCCTCTATGCGGCAATGATCAGTTCACAGCTAGAGTACTGCGTCCAATTCTGGGCACTGCAATTCAAGAAGGATGTGGACAACCTTGAGAGGGTCCAGAGGAGGGCCACTCGTGTGGTTAGAGGCCTGCAGGGAAGACCTTATGAGGAAAGGCTGAGGGACCTGGACCTTTTCAGCCTCTGCAAGAGAAGGTTGAGGGAGGATCTTGTGGCAGTATACAAATTCACCAGAGGGGAGGCAGCAGGGAATAGGAGATGCTCTGTTTACCAGAGCACCCCTTGGAATAACCAGAAACAACGGCCACAAGATGATAGAGAGTAGATTTAAGTTGGGCATCAGAAAGAACTTCTTCACAGTAAGGGTTGCCAGAATCTGGAATGGGCTTCCAAGGGAGGTGGTGCTCTCTCCTACCTTGGGGGTCTTCAAGAGGAGACTGGGCAAGCACCTGGCTGGGGTCACACGCCCCCAGCATTTTTTCCTGCCACTGGCAGGGGGTCGGACTCGATGATTGTTTGAGGTCCCTTCTGACTCTAGCATCTATAAATCTATAAACTTTTGGCCCCATGGGCCAGATGTGTAGTATGGGGCCAGTCTGCAGGTCAGATCAAACCCCACATGCTTCGATTGGGCCCTGGCAGCCTGTACCACTCTTGCCAAGCTCCGTGTGCTGGGGTCAGGCCCTGTACTGTCTGTGCACCTTGGCCACCCCTGTCTGGCCCTGAATGCTGGGATTTAGCTCCACAATACTCCTGTGGCCCAGCCCTGCACACCAGAATTGGACTCCACACTACCCATGCCCACTCAGCTCTACCTGGTGAGATTGGGGCCCTGTGCTACCCCTGCCTAGCCCTCTGTGTTGACATTCGGCCCCACATGCCAGGATACAGTCCTGGGGCCCAGTGCCACCCCTGACTGGCCCCGACTGCCTGGATCAGGTGCCCAATCTAGCATGCAGGGCCCTGGGCCCTAGGGCTCCCCATGGGTCTGTAAATTTGCCAGCAGATTTCTGCCACTAAATTTTTGGACCCGTGGGGAGCCCTGCGGGCCAGATGACATGGCGCTAGGGGTTGGATCTGGCCTCTGAGGTTGTTTAAATCAAGGATTGAGCACCTCTGATCTAAACAACTGGACTGACCTTTAAAGCTGCTGGACATCTGCAGCTGCCAGTGACATTAAAGGGAGCTGTGAATTTAGTTTTTGCAGAATGAGTATGACAGCGTGGGTTCCATTTAGGAACACCATTTAGAATGGCTAGGACTATAATGACACAAAAATTGGGGTTGGATTTGACTTACCTAGCTGGGAGTGGTAGCATAGGAAAGTAAGCAAAGGGAGTTCTATAGACTGAAAAGTTCACTCTGGCCTTTGCAATCAATGTGTTAATGTGAGATGAATGAAAGTAGCTACTGTGTATTGGAAAGCATGTCTATTGCCTGTGTGGGGAGTATCCAAGTGAACACAACTAACCAAACCCTACCTTTTTCAATATGAACCTTTCTTTGATTGTTTTTCCTGTGTTGAGCATTAAAGTGATACCATCAAAGGCCAGCATTTGGCCTGTTCCTTACCTCTCCCTGTGCTCTTATAACTGATTGGAAAGCTTGTATAATTCTTCCATAGAAAAAAAGAATTAAGAGTGTAATCCCTCCCCCCCGCCACACACACACTTGGGTTGTATATTGTGGGTATTTTTGGGTATGTTTTTTATGTGGACAGGATGGCCCCTGTGTTTTGGCCATGGGCTTAGCA
The DNA here is from genome assembly GCF_000455745.1 of Alligator sinensis. Lineage (NCBI taxonomy): Eukaryota > Metazoa > Chordata > Crocodylia > Alligatoridae > Alligator > Alligator sinensis. The sequence continues at coordinate 2,842,072 of NW_005841902.1, forward strand.
TATGGCAAGCTGGGACCTGTACCTGGTGTGAATATGTAAAACCCTCTGGCCTCACTGGCCAGGGGAAGCAGAGGATTTTTCAAGCCAATTGGTAGGGAGAGGAACTGGAGTGTGGCACTCCCTGACTGGACAAGGCCAGGGTGATGTCATGCAAAGGGATATAAGGTGAGCTAGGCTGGTTTGGCAGGGAGAAGTGTTGAAGAGGGAAGTCTCCTCCAAGGGAGAAGGAGTTTGCAAATAGCGAAAAGGGAAGCTCCAGTAGAGGGGAGAGAGGGAGAATTGTCCCAGTGTCTGGGATCTCCCCTCTCCTCCTTTTTCTTCCCCTTTGTTCTTTTGAGGTTTTAAGGGATTAATACTGGGGAAAAGAGTATTGGTTCCTTGGGTTTGCTGGCCAGGCAGTTTAAGCAAGGTTGAAACCTGGGAGTTTCTAATCCTGCCAGTTTTTGGGCTGGGGTTGAGGTTTGCAGCTGTCTGCTCCCAGTGGAGCTGTGACCCAAACTACCTGCAACCCAGGTCTAGAGGGTAGGCCTGGTCTTTCCCCTTGTTTCTTTTGATGGTCCATTGCCCTAGTCAAGCTGTGCGGCTGGGCTGACTGTAGCCTATAATCAACCTGGCTCCTGCTGGAGTTTTTCCTGTAGTTTTGTTTTAGCAGGCCGTATAATTCAGCCCAGAAGTTTTGGGGTGTGTGCATGCTGTCTGGAGCCACAGTCACTCCCAACACACATGCAGCCTCTCCATGACAGCAAAGATTGGCATGCTACTGTTCCTCCAAGAGCAATGAGTGACCCATGCTTTCAACAGCTTCCCCTGGCACAGTCCAACCCATAGACTATGTTTTGTAGTTAGTAGTGTTTTAAATTGCATTCAGTATTTTCCTCTGTTTTCTGTAATAAATCTGTCTTTTGTATTTTCATTGCTTGTGAAAAGGGTTTTTTGTTTATGTAGGACACCCTAGTTATTCATTTAGTGCTTCCCAGGTGGTCTTTGTGGGGGCTTGAGCCAAGGTAAAATATATTTAGAACCCCAAAATTGAACCTGTCCCGTGTTGCTGCTGACTGGTGCCTGACAGATGGGTTACAAAAGCAATTCATAGATTCATAGATCTTCAGGCCAGAAGGGAACACTGATCTTCTAGTCTGACTTCTTGGCATTGCCCAGGCCATACATTTGTGCCCAGTAATTTCTGTGCTTAGCACATAACATTCAGAAGGGGCTGACAGCCTTGAAAAGAAATTCTGCAATATGTAACTAAAAATTCCCATCATGCACCAGTTGAGCTAGCACTTGAACATTATCAGTTGAGCTATAGGCCTTCCGATTTTATGAAGAACCCTGCTGGAAGGAGCTTTCTGAGCTTTACACAAAAGATACACTGGATATTAGTGTCATTATTATTTCAATAAATCCAATGAGAGCACCTGCAGTTTTAAAAGACTACCCCAGGGTATCCTACATGTATGCTGCACTCTTCTGTTCTGCCTTCATTAAGCTGTGATGACCTTTGGTTTGTAACAAGTCAGGTGGCTGAACTGTATGATTTGGTGCATCCCTTTTATTAGAAGGTAAAATAATTAGTTTCCATAGCCACCAAATTAACCCTTATTTAATGGTTTAAATTCTCCAGGGTAAATGGATGTCTCTGTGGTTCCTTCTCTGGGTAATGAATAGCATATTTCTTTTAAGGATAGTCACATTAGACTCTGTCCCATTCATTATGTTACTTAGAGTTGCTTAAATTAAAGCAGTCTCCATAAGGTTAGTGGAACAAATGAAAAGCAAAATGTTACCACAGCCTGATACACTGAAGGAGCTGCTTACAAGGATGCAAAAAGAGGAGATGGGGGGGAAAAACAAATATTTTGGCCTGAGGTACAGAGGTATACAGGAAAGTCAGTAGAGCAATGCTGATTTATGCCAGATGTAGATCTAGTGCTTATGATCTGTTCTTCCAGATGCTACAGAAGAGACAGGAGAATAGTCCAGGCTTTCTTCTGCCAAGCTGACCAGCTGTGTAAGGGCAGGTGACAGCTCTGCCCGTTGGGGCTTACCTTGATACCTGTGGTATTGTCTAGTTACTCTAGTATATGGTGTGGATAGGGAGCACTGAAAGAAATGCCAACCAAATAAAACCATAGTCAATGTGACAAGATGGCCAGCTTTTATAGATGACAGCTGTAATGTATAAGAAACACTGCACAATTTTGGTAAACTGATATTTGCATTCTCTTAAATAGTGAATATCCCCAGGTGTTTTACAGAAAAAACAAACAAACTAAAAATAGAAAAGAAATTCATACAATGGCTTTATTGTACATAGATTAGCAGAGTCTTAGGCACATTACTTCGTTATTACCTCCACCCAAACATCATCTTTAAAAGCTGATTTGTAGTCAGCAATTATTTTACCCTTCTTTAGTTGGGGTTGGAAGTTATGCAAATCAGGCTGCAGCAGAGACTGAATATCATCAAATGCTAATTAACTCACCTAAGGACTTGTCTTGCTTCTGTTGAAATTCATGAGAGTTTTGTCACTGATTTCAGAGACTGAAGGATCATGCCCATTGATTTTAGTCCTGGTCATTTGCATTTAAATAACTGCATAGAGAAGAAACACCTTGCTGATACTGAGTGTAGATTATTCTTGATGATCCTTTCTTGATCAGCTATTCATCAGAAAAAACTGTGGTTTCAGAGGGAGGAAATTTTCCAACAATACAAGAGAGTCCATGCTCATTTTTTTTCTTTCAGGAGCCCCTGTAGAATGACTGTGGTGACACAGTATTTTCATATTTCTTTTATGCCAGTAATTTAAAATGAGTTGATATTCTGCAACCAAAGAGGATCTGGTTTGTGCAACAGGAGTCAGGAGAGGTTTAAGAAAGTTTTTAAAAAGACAGGGATCTTTCTGCAGCCAGGCGTTCAAGGATAGCCGCAGCTCCTGTTGCTTCGATTCTACAGAGTCAGGGTCTCACTTCCCACCCTTTGATGGAGCTAATTATCTTAAGACAGAAAAATAAACAGTACCTGGCCTGATTGCCCATTGCTCTTGGCCTGATGGAGTCATTTACACTAGCACAAAGTTTTACCAGTTTTCTTCAGTAGCATTTTATACACATAGAAAGATAAGAATCATCATCGAAGATCAGAGATGAGGTTTTTCCCTTGAACTCACTCTTGTTTTGTAGTATCATTTCTGAGATAGGTGCCCAGTACAACACACAATATTCCAAATGAGGATGGTTAATATAAAGGCATTACAACTGTCTCTGTCACCATTCTTACGTATCCCACTCATTTATTATGTAAACTGCACCTTGAGCATTTTGAACTCCATCTGCACTCATATTGCACTGTAATAAATGATTGCACAAGGTGTGGTAAAGCAGAAAAATATTTTCTTTGTCTTGAAAATGAGCAGCAAAATGGTGTACGGAAGCTATAGAAGCTTACTCAGGAAACGGGAACACAACTTATTGTGAGGTAAGTTATAGTGTGAACTTTTAGCTCACTGGTAACTGTCTGTATGCATGTTCTCAGCTCATGGTAAATATGAGGTATTGTATCTCTTGATGGAAGTGGAGGTATGGATGGTATGATCCAAGTATTTCTTTGATACAATCCTATGTAACAAAATCCCTACTCATAGTATGATTCACACCTATACAGTAAATTTAGATTCAGACTTCAGAAGGATGTCACTTTTATTTTTTTCTATAAAGCATCAGGCATACCCATAGCACTGTGTAAATAATAATAGTGTTTGGTTGCTTTGTGTGGGATTGCAGATTTGATATAAGAGCAAGAAGAAATTAATTAGCGGTATTATGCTAGCCAAGATCACTGAATTTGAATGAAGCGGTTGGGTGCAGTAATTTAGATTTACATTTGTTAAAAATAGCTGTTGAAGTGATATGTCAATCTGTTAGCACAATGTTTAATTTATCTTCTTCCCTAGGTAGGTTGCCTAGAAACGGGAAAATAGTTCAAGAAATCTCTCTGGAAAGGTGGCACTTCTTGGGAGATCAATAGGCCCACCTCATGGCTGCCATGGCTGTACTTAACAGAAGATTTAGACCCTTTGACACAAAACCAACTTATCATGTGTTTGAATCCACCTGGTATGACTTGTAGGTAGGCTTTTGTTCATGCACATGGAGCTCCAACACTACTATAATGAGAGCATGGAATGATATCTCTCCTAGTGCCCACAACAAGCTCATTGCAGAATATATCTTCTCTAATGCTTGCCTGTTAGACTGAATGCTGAATAGTTTCACAGAAGCCCAGTGAAGAGGCCAGCCATCCTCATTCTCAGGCAGTAGAAAGGCAGCAAAATTGGTAGAGAGATGACATGGGCCTGATTTTTGTAATGGAGGCAGTGCAGGAGGACCTGCAGGGCTGGTCCAACTATTAGGCGAACTAGGCAGTCGCTTAGGGTGCGAAAATTTGACGGCGGGGGGGCGCCAAAATTATATGCAGAACAAAATAACAGGAACATTATTCTAAATAACAGCCCTGGTCAGCTACGGCTCTACCTTAGTCTAAGACCTTTGGTTTGGTAAGAGGAGAAAGACCTTTAATGAAAAGTGTGAAACAATCAATAAAAAAAATTGTTTTCATTGTTTTATTGTTCATTTTGAAGATCAAATAAGTACATGTAAAAGTTCATTCTAGACTTCTTATTTTCCTCTAAATTGGAAGTGGTGGGGGCACCAAGGTACACAGTTTGCCTAGGGCACCAATTACCCTTGGACCGGCCCTGAGGACCTGGACCTGTGCCATCTGGCTTTGCCCCAGTTTGGCTTATACTGTGCTCTCCCTCTCTATTTACTGGCATCCAAGAACTACTCTGAAATATTGAGTCCACCCTCTAGCATCTGAAAAACAGGGCAAAGTGTTCCTCTTGAGGCATAGGATTTACCAACGCCTTTGATTTATTTTTTCAGTTTATTGAAAATTATAGGCCCCGATTCATCAAGCATGTGCAATGCATAACAAAGCATGTGCATACATTTTAAGCCCCCTCAATCAATTGAACAACTCATGAGTTTAAAATTCAAGATGTGCTTAATTATCTTGCTGAGTAAATGCCAGAAATAAGCAATTGGCAATTGCCACTCATGTCTTGCCACATATTTTACAAAGCCCTGTGTGAAGTATAAAATTAAGGGCCCCATCCAGCTCCCAGCTGTGACTAGTTTATCCCTCATTCTCCATATCCTTGCATCAATGTCCTTTCACATTCACCAAACAAGGATGAAAACTGCCAATCTGTATAGGAGCTGGATGGCAGATAACCAGAGTGCAAAAAGGAGAGATGACTTCTGTGGTGTCAATTCCACAGTCTGAGACTACACTGCAGATAGGAGCAGGAGGACCAGAGAGGATGAGAAAAGAGGAGGTTGCTGGGTAAAGCAGGGTAAATAGTTTATAATGAATAATTTATCAGATGAATTTCACCTCTTTTTGTTCACATGTACTATTACTGTGTATCAGCAGCTTGTGATTTTTTTCTCTTCTGTTTGTTGCAGAAACATAATATCCACAATAATTTCTGCCAACAACGTTTTTCATATTCAGTGTGTTACGACTATTTAATGTGAAAGAGAGGTTGTGCTGATTGCTTGTGACTGAATATATGTGGTATGCTTTTGTTTCCTGATTAGACGGGTGTGATTCCTTAAGGTCATAATCCTGCCTGCTCCCACTGCGGCCAATCACAAGACCCTCATTAATTAAATTAAACAGTGTAGAATCATGTCCAGCCTCAGTTGTGATTATCTGAATTATGAATTTTAAAATCAAAAGAGAGCCCCATGGATATCCATATTAATTTACACAGTGTAAACATGACATTTCATTTCTGGACAATCATCTCTATAAATGATCATCCAAATCATTCATATACACTGTGTGTGTGTGTGAGATCAGCAATAAAATGTATATTGTTTTTACTGCTACCAGTATAATGTTATACTGCTCTCATTTATATCTATGCATGTGAAGAATAATTTCACTGTAGTCAAAGGGGGGCTCTCACTGATGAAGCTGACACAAAACTGGAAAATCATCAGCTGATGAAAAGTAAAATCTTCTGTCTGAACTGCATAAGCAATAACTGGAGCAAAAAAGAATAAAATAATTATGAAATGCAATTCCAGGAAGCCTAAAATGATGTTGTCTGAGAGGAATTACAAATTAGGACAAAGCCATATATCCCTGGAGATTTAACCAAAAATAGTACTGTGATGATTGCCTTTGTAATGAATGAGTGCTGTAGTACTGCAGGGTTGTTATGAGTAAAGCCAAATATAGAGTAAGTATCCTGTAACAGAGAATAACCTCATGTGACAAATGTGAACAGGGCATATGAAGAATAATGTCAGATCTAGCGCAGAACTCTTCTCAGGAGAGTTCAGAGGAAAAGCCAGCTTGCAAGTTAGTGCTCAGTAGTGAAGCTAAAGTGCCTCTAGGGAAATCTCATGAGTTGCAAGGCTTGTTTCCACAACAGTTCTGGGGCACCACATACCTTCCTACATACAAACACCTTGATTTTTCCACATGGTGTCTGTTTGCAAACACTGGGGCACTTTGGAACCACTAGTTTCTAAGGTGTAAGGACTATTGAAAGAGTCCCTGCTGACATCAGCTCATCCAAGTCAAAAAGAACTGGTCTATTTGCTACTGATGTGCATAGGCCCAAGTGGAGAGAAACATTTTGTGAGCTGGGCATGGATAACACAAATGGGCAGAACTGAAGAGCAGGATAAGCAGGAGTGATAATCAGGCTCATACAATAGACAGGCTATAAAAAATGTTTCAGGCAAAATAATCTTATATGTGATTTATAATTTATCAAGAGAAGGATCTCACATCTTAACACATACTTGTTAAGGAAGTGGTGTGAAGATGATAATACACTGGAGAAGTATAGAATTAGAGCCAAAACCACGAATTTCACTTTCTTCTCTGTTAATGACTTGCTTGTTCATAGTTCACAATTTCTTTGAAATTTGAATAATGGAATTATAGAAATGTTGAGCTGGACATGATTTTAAGAGATTTTTTAATTCATCCTCTTGCTCTAAGACAAGATCTGTTATTCCTAGACCCTTTTTGACAGATGGTTGTCTCACTTATTCATAAAATGCCAATGAGAAGAATTTCATAACCACCACAGAGAATCTTGTCCAATACTTAACTCTCCTTATAGTTAGATCATTTTTCTGAACACCTAATGCAAATCTCCCTTGCTGCAAATTAAGCTAATTAATTCTTGTCCTCCACCCTGGGGCATGTTTATTTTAACAAACACAGTTCTCTTCCATTCTTCTCCTTTCATGAATAAATAAACCACATTTTTTCAACATTTCTTCATTTGTCATTATTTTAAACCACTCGTTCTTGTTTTTTTCCTATACACTCTCTCCGATTTCTTTGTGTCTTCCTTAAAGTGTGGCATCCAAAACTTGGACATCTGAGGCTTCACTGGCACCAAGGCCAGAACCATTATGTTCTGTGCTTAACATACAATACTCCTGTGAATATATTCCCAAATGATCTTTACTGTTTTTGTAATAGCATCACTTCTGAGACTTGTATTTAGTGTTTGGTTTACTGTAACTACCAGATCCTTTCCTTTAGTACAAGTGCCTAAGTAATTACTCTTCAATTTATATTTGTGCATTTGATTTCTCTTTTATAAGTGAAGTATTTTAAATTATTTATTGAATAAATTTAATTGAATGTAATCTTACTGATTTCAGGCCATTACTCCAGTTCATCAGAATTATTTTGAATTCTAATCCTGCATTTCAACATTTTACAACCTCTCCCAGCTTGATATCATTTGCATTTTTAAAGCGTGCTCTCTATTCTAACATTTTATTAAATTAATTGATGATATTAAATAGAATGGAATTACAACCACCAAGGAGGACATACACATAATATAAAAATGTTATCATTCTGTCTTCATCCCCAAAACCCAATTAGAGTATAATAGCAGCATGGACATATAAACACACTAGCTTTAAAGTAGTGACTGCAGAAAACAATGGGAATGGGAATATGGGCACATGGACAACTGGGTAAAATATGCTCCACATTAAAAATATCCAAAGGGGGAAGAGTTAGAAAGCAGTGCAAATTAGAGTGATAGGGAAAATGAATGACAGCAAAATGACAAGGCTGTAGAAAGGTTAGGGTAAATTTTTTGCTCCATTCAGAGGTGTCATGTCATAGAACAGGATGCTAATAGTCTCTGACAACACCTGGAATATTGCATACATTTCTGGGTACCTCCTTATTAGAAAGATACAAGGGAGTTTAGAGAAGAATGTCAAAACTAATTTGTCTGCTGGAGGAACTGATTTATGAGGAAAGATTTAGAAAGCTAAGTACAGTTTGGCTGAAAGACACAGACATGCTGTGCATGTGTGGAGGGGAAGCAGGGGGGAAGGCATAGAGGAGGAAATCCAGGCTCTGTCTAAGAAAATGGAAATTTTATATTGATTTTAATAGAGCTAGATTCTACCTGAAACATCTATAGCTATTTGAAGGGGGGATTACTTTGGGTAATATTAAGAATTTTTACTGGGACTACAAGGGTGCTATTAAGTCAGAGATCATTTTAGCTGATTAACAACAAACCATTCCTGAGAGTGGGATCAATCAGGCTATGAAATAGCTTCCCACAAATAATGTTAGAGGTCCTATCAGGTGTGATACTTAAAACTAGTCTGGACAAAACACTAAAACCTAAAACCATTTTGTATGACTGGATGGCCTCCTTTTAATGATTCATTATTACAAATCACAATGTCAATTGTATTCACAGTCTTCAGCATTATGTTTCAATAATTAGCATCACATGTCAGCTGTCTATTTTACTAGGCTACCTGGTGGTGGCTGTAAGCAAACTATTAACATGGTCAAAAATATAGACTGTAAGCATTGGACTACAGTATCTGTTGTCAGCTAAGGACCTTCGGATGGCAGTATAATCCTTCTCTATCAGAAATCTTAGAAGTAATGGAGTTGCTGGTAGTAGTATGGCAAAATCGTGTTGCACAGTAAATGTGATTCTGTTTAGGGCTAGTACTCTTTCCAGCATTAGTTGACACTTTTACTTTAGGGGTCTCACTTAGCTGTTTACGCATCTGTTCTGTAAGAGCTAAACTCCCTAGAATCATAGAAAATTAGGACTGGAAGGGACCTCAGGATGTAATTTAGTCCAACCTACTGCCCAAGGCACAACCACCCCCAACTATATCATTCTAGCCAAGGCTTTGGCTAGCCTGGTTTTAAAAACCTCCAAGAAAGGAGATTCCACAACCTCTCTGGGTAACCTGTTCCATTATCCTTAGTGAGAAAGTTTTTCCTAATGTCTAGCCTAAACTTCCCTTGCTACCAGCTGAGTCCATTTCTCCTTGTTCTGTCACCTGCCACTACTGAGAACAGTCTAGCTCCATCCTCTTTGTAACCACCCTTTAGGTAGAAATGCCTATTCATATCCTTGGAGTGTCAGTAAAATCCTTCATCCTTTAAGACAGGCATTTTTATACTCTCTAGTCTAATTGATTTAATTTTGTTTGGTTAAGACTTTAAAGTTTGAGTTGTGATGTGCTTCATATGGACCCAGTGATCCTGTGACATCTTTCAAAAATAGTTTGCTCCAGTGTTTGTAGCCCAAATTTCTCCTCCCTTGACCATGCATACTCTGCTTTGGAGTGGTACTCCATTTAACACTTGTCTTTCAATCCCAGAGCAGTTGTGTTTTAATAGTAAAACAGTAGTCTGGTTCTATAATCCTAATTATAGAATGGGTAGGCCTTGATCATGAGGATGATCATGTGGTTGCAGATCTGCGAACCAAGGGCTAGAAAGATGAATATGGGTTCAGAATTAGGGTGCAGTGGGCATGTCTACACATGCTATTAATCTGAAGTAAAAAACTCTGGTGCATATCGAGCAGTCCGGTACTGCTCTGACCCAGCTCAGTGTGCTGCAGAGGGGCTGTCGGGGGCATGAGGGTGTTCCAGTACAGGGCTAACTGGCAGGCAACCCAGACACTGGAGTACCATTGTGTCCCAGCCAGCATGGTCGCCGTCTACATGTGAAGAGTAAAGTTCAGAGTTGCAGGGTAATACTTATAAATACAAGCACTATCCTGTGGCAGAGTAAATTAGTTTCCTCTGGCCTAATAGCATCACATATGTAGATGCTGAAGTTTTACTGCAGAGCTAATTAGTCAGTTCCACAGTAAATGTCTCATGTATATATGCCTAGTGTTTACAAATGTTTTGGGATTATTTATATAGAAGGATGTGTAGAGTAATATTGTAAAATAATATATTAGTATTAGTATTTGTACTTACCAGTTTAGATATAGCATCTCATTATTAGAAGAATCCTGCTTTATATTCAGCTTCGTAGTTGCTACTGCTTATGAAAGGCGTAGAGGAACATTTGAACAGAAGGTTGGACTAGATGATTTCCAACCCTACTCTTCTATGATTCTATTTGATCTCTTGCACTAAATTGCTTGGTGTGTGATAAAACACATAGATTAAGATAATTCCTCTGTTACATCATGGAGTCTCAAATCTGTGATTTATACAAGGTAACAATGTAAACCAGTGATTCAGCTGGGATTTGGCCCCAAGAATCCTTCCTTCTAAACCCACAAAACAGAGCATTCATGTCAGAAATCTCAAGGAGGTGGTGTATGAGTAAAAGGATATTGTCATCTTGAAACAGATATCAAACCAAACAATGTATATTTAACTGGCTGCACCCATCATTGCAATAAATAACTACACGCCTGTCTGCTCTCTCATATTCAGATTCCTTTTCTCCTCTACCCAACCAAATATAGAGTCTGGTTTTGGCAAGTATCCCAGACAAAGATATAAAGTTCCTCTGCTCAGTAATACCTATTATCTAACTAAGGGAAATCCAACCTACTCTAGTCTGGAACATGGCACATTAGACTTTCCCCCATTTCCACAACATATTAGTAGAAGCATGATCTTACTTCAAAACTAAGTCAACAGGAAGTGGATCAGCATGAGCAAACATGGTCTTCCTCCAGAGCATATCAAAAGCAGTGATATCAGTTGATATCAGTGAGCTTTAATTAGACCTCGCACAGCTAGAAACAATGAAGCAGACCAATATCTGTAATCTGTTTCTTTGTTTTATTCATAATGTCATGTTCAAAGGTATGAATAATTAGACTTTAAATTGTTGAATTCTTATTATGCATCTTGATCTTTCTGATGCAATAAAGTTGGTATTTTTTTCAGATATTTTGTGGTGATACTGCATTTCATTCCTTTTTGGATAGCAGGTTTTTTTGTCATTCCATTTCTTCTCCCTTGATTTTTTTGGAGGGGGAGAGGAAGGGGGATTGGCAACATTACTTACTCACATTCCTCCTAAGTACTGAAGAAAGAAAGTAGTGATACCTCTTTGTATGAGAATTAGATCAAATAAGATGTGAACCCTGATGAAAGCTGTCCAGCTGTTCAACAAACAAGAAGAGCATACATATCCAAAGCAAAGGCATTTTGGCTGTCTGATACAATGTCAAACCTGACACATTTCTTTTCTCAGAGGAGGAGCTTAGGGATATGAAGAATCATGTAATTTTGTCATCCTATCTAAGGATGATGTACCATTTGGAGTAACATAGGAAATGACCTGAACCTTCCCCTGAATCCTCAACTGAACCAGAACCAAGTGCTATTTTAGAGAGTTGAAATAGTTTGGTTATACAGCATGGCTGCCTTCAGTTCCCTATTTAACACAACTCTGATCTTCTCGGAAGTGGAAACTGAATTGCTAAGGTTTTATCAGATGTTCTTATGGCATTTTCGGGGCTTTCATTCCATTTGGTCTTCAGTGATGTGCATGAATTTCCTCTCAGATCACATTTCAAATTAAAAGGATTCAATAACCTTTAGGGAGAGGGGTTGTTGTTATCAGCAGCATTGTGTCAGGACCAAAAGGCTGGTGCCCCACTGTAGTAGGCACTATATGTAATACACACACACACACACACACACATACACACACACACACACACACACACACAGAGGCAGAGGCAGAGGGAGTTGGGAAAGTCCATAATTTTTTTCATATATACAGGTTTCCCTCGATTTATGAGGTACATGTGTTCCCAGAGAATGGTGCATAAATCAAATTTGCATAAAGCAAACCCACTTTACAATGTAACAAATAGGGATAGGTTCCCATGGCGGTGAGGGAGGGAGGGAGGGAGAGAGAGAGAGAGGGAGGGAGTGAGGCTGGGACTAGGGAAGGGGCAGGGGGAGGGGTGCTGCTCCTGGAGCTGCACAAGGCAGCCAAGCAGAGGGAATAGAGCGGCACTCACCCCAGCCCTGGTTGCAGTGGCCCTGGGAGCGACCGCCACAAGTGCCGGCAGCCACTGGGCTGCACTGTGCTCTGCCTTTCCCCTTGTGCCTGGGCTCCACCTGTCCCCACTCACCTCTATTCTGGGCTGTGCTGTACCCCGGTGCAGGCAGCTGGTGTCGACTGCTTCCAGGTCCACTCCAGCATGGGTTGGTGTGAGCGTGGACAAGCAGAACCCTGGGTGGCACGGGGCACAGCATTCACTCCAGCCCATGGTAGAGTGGTCCCAGGAGCAGCTGACACCAGCTGCCTGCACCAGGGCATGGTGCAGCCCAGGAACAGAGGTGTGGGGGGACAGGTGGAGCCCAGGCGTGGGGGGACAGGTGGAGCAAGGTGCAGGTGAGTGGCTGCAGGCTGCTGGTGCTGGCTGCTCCCTGGGCTGCTGCAGCTGGGGCTGTGGTGAGTGGGGCCACGGCCCTTTCCCCTTTCCCCACAGACTTACCTGCTTGGGCAGGGGGGCCATCTATACTGATTGCATAAGAGTGAATTTACCCTGTATATAACAAATTATGGGTCTAAATAAGCTCATTGAATAAGAATGAATTTGCATATAAAGAACCCTCATAAATCGAGGGAAACCTATATAGAATTTTATATATATATGTCAAGATGAGTGGAGGCATGGCAACACTAAGCATCGCTACACCGGAATTCACAACCTGTGCTAAATCGTTGCTACTGGAGTTGAGTGAACGGAACAGTTTTGGACAAAGAGGAAAAGTGATGGGCATACTGCCTCTTTGTACCTGGAGGCTCTGGAGCTACTACTGCCTGTAGAGGTGCTCGGTCTACAAGGCACAAATACTTTAGAAACAGGCTTCAATATAGTTAAAAATACACACCAGCTGTAGATCTGCAGAACACATCTTTGATTCAGTTGTTGGGGTTGTTTTTTTTTTTTTTGCAGAGAGCACACACTGATAGTGTCTATTGCCACCTCTTATTGTTGGGATGGTCTCACTGTTCTGTGGGAATCTACTCAGAAAGTCAGCACATACCATTAGACTCCTTTCATGTGGAATGGGTCCCTGAAGTTGCTGGAGCAGGAAATGAAGTGGACGCTGCTGCTTAAACCCCTTAATGCTCCAGCAGAGTGTATTACTAGCTGTAGTACTGACACCCAAGTCAAAACTGAGTCCAGCCAACTGGCAGATGTATCCTAACTGGGGGCAGTCACTCAGCTGGGGAGATTTTAAATCTTTAAACTTAAGCCATAATTTCTTGTTTCACCAGTATCAGGAAGTACTGGAAATCTTGCCAGAAAGCCTGTTCTTTCTAGCCTAGCTCTTGCAGAGCTAGGAGGCTCAGATAAGGACTGAAGTAAGCATTTGAAATTCTGTGCTTTATTTCTGACCTTTGAACTGTCCCTTTCTAATTCTGCCAGGGCTGCTAATGGGAGCTGCAGACGTGAATCAAAGAAGATTGGATTTGGAGAGCCGAAACTATGCTTTGGTGCAATGCAAGGCATCTGTTCTTGGTTCACTTCACATATGCAACTCCCAGTTACATGAACAGGAATTTTGTATGTGAATTGAGTGGGACCAGACCTCTTATGAGTGCTGAGTGAACCAAATTATAATCTCAGTTACACTAATGTAAAGTGAGGGAGTTTTTTAACTCCTGGTGACTGGATTTATGCAAGTCTAACAGGGAACAGGATATAATCTATTTACTATAATTTAATAATGTAAAATAATGTTATTATTTGTATTTCTTTATCTCAACCTGTTTGAGCCACCTTTTACTGTTTTTCTTTCCTACTAAGTGATCTAATGTTGCAAAGAAGTTGCTCTCTAAATCCACCACGCAGTGGTGCTATTGCCATATTCTGGATTTACCAAAGCAGGATACAGATGTTTCTCTGGCCTGTTTAACTTAGCTAAACTATTGTCCAGGTGGCATTGTAATGAAGGACAGAGCTTAAGCCCACTCTTTTAACACAAGTTTATTTTCCATATGCTCAGTATGTCTGAACAATAAGGGCTCTGTTCTGGTTGTGTGTGTTGGTGTGTTACTGTTTGGTTTTCTGTGTATTGAGATGAGTTTGTCAGCTCTACTGGTTGCTTTGTTTTTGCTTTTTATAAATCAGTTTTAAGGTTCCTAAGCTGGTGCACAGATTTCCTGGAGACTGATATCCAGAACTGATTCTCCCCAGAGCAAGAAAAGCATAGGTGACAGCTAGTCAGGGTTTTCCATGTTATCTGCCATTACAGAATCTCAGGACTAATGCTTCTGGGGTTCATTTTCTGTGGCCTCTCCCGTGATATTGCCACAAAGAACAACCAGTCAAAATGGGGGTGTTTAGTAGTATGGATTAGTTTGAAAGAAATCAAGAGTACATCCAGAGCATCTCTGTCATAATTATCTCCTATAAATATAGTTTCTCAAATTTGTCCAGTTTTCAACATCTACATTGGCTTTAAAGGTCCCAGATTTCATTTATGCCAAGGCCACTACATGTGCAATTGGCTGTGTAAAGGGGCTTAAAATAGGCATGTGTTACACTCATAACCAAGTTATGGACCCTTAGTTCATCCAAGGAAATGTACAGCAGCCTTTCTACATATCAGAATTAGAACTGAGTGTCCACTCTTTTAAATGCCCCAAATATTTGTCATTTCCCTTGAGCAACTAATCCATAAACTAATTCACCTCACCATCAGGTAATGTCTCCTAATATCCTATGTTTTCTCACTCTTAATTTTATAGTATTTTCCTACTTACATATGTTTCTAGTATTCTAAATAAATCATTTTCTTCCTTGTAGAAGGGCTGGAGTGATACAGCTCTGATAGCCAAGGAAATAGATGAGAAACAAATATTTCTTTTTTGGTAATACTTTTTAATGAGTTGCATAATAAAATATACACAAGCCATTGTTTTTTCTGCTATTTAGCTTGAGTTGTGTCTGTTTCTTTCCCAGACTTGAAGAAAGCACTCTGTGCTTGAAAGCTTGTCTACCATCTCTCCCAGCGTTTGGAGAGACAATTGGATACAACTGATCCTAGTAAAAGATAATCACAAAAACAACCCTTGCCTCTCTTCTCCTTTGGTCTTTATAGCTATGCTATATTTGTAGACTGTTATCTAAACTTTGGCTTGAGCATTGCTTCATTGGCTATAACTTGCAAAAGTCAAACTCTTTTAAACTTCCATAATAACTCAGTCCTTGCAGGCCTACACTGCTCTTTTTTTGAATGATCCACTCCAGATCCCTAAGTGCCATGTCAAAAAAGGGAGAAACGATCTTTACAAAAAGAGGAGCATCTTGATTTTTCTAAAAGAGAAACCACTAAATCGTAGTTTCAAAAGTATAAAGAAGGTTAGATCAGTGATATGAAACGGTATGACCACTCTTATGGGAATCATTCTTCCCTAGTATCTGCCCATTGCTTGCCTTGGGCTTATAATGGTTAATTTTTTATGAAATATAATCTGAAGAGAATGCACAATGTAGAAGAGTATTTCATTTGATACTATTGACTGTACTTCTGTGGCGAACCTTGGAGACTTAAGACGTACATGGATTATGGATTTCTAATTCAAATTTCCTTATTACCGCTACAGTTTCTAGAATATGGAATAAGATACCTAGTAAGATACTTTACATACCTAGTAAGAAGGGAAATTGATTGTGCCAATTAAATAAATCAAGAATGCACACTATTTGCCTAGCTTTTCAGAGACTGTGAGAAACATATTGTGTTCTCATACCTGTATGAGAGCTAGTTATGGGTTAAAACTACCCAATGTACACTTGAGCATCTAATGATGAAAAGGGAGAGACCTGCCAGTGGAATTTCTTGTCAGTGTGTAAGAAAGATTATATGATGTCTGCCTCTGTACTTGGCACATCTATCATTTAACTCTCCAAATACTGTTGGCTTGTCATTTATGTTGTTTTTTAATTTACTCTTTTGGGCAAATCATGACTATTTTATAAATATTTGGAAGAACAGGTTTCATTAAGTCAGACATCTCAGAAGTTCTACCAGTTATAAAACATAACATATATCAGTTATAAGACCAGACATTTCACAGCTGTTCTTTTGAATGGTTGTTTTATTTCAGTTACATTTCATAGTAGGTAGACCTGGTTGAGTTGCCTGTAGTTAACAGTTGCCTGACACTTTTTATTATATATTCTTTTTAATGTTGCCTGTAAATTTTCCAAATTTAACTCTCTGGACTGAAAATTTTCAGGCTGTCTGCCTCAGGCTGCTATATGTGTGTGTGTGTGTGTGTGTGTGTGTGTGTGTGTGTGTGTGTGTAAGCTTAAGCTATAATAGTTCTTCCATTTGTGACAATGAATTTAGAGGAAAACACATTATTTTATCCTTGTTAAAAGTTTTCGTGAGAAGGTCTTGTGCCTGTACACTTTGCAGCAAAGGTATAATTTAGATGCGGGGAGTATTGCCCTTACGTCAGTGAGGTGCCTTTTGCTGACGTTGTAAAAATTAGCCCACACTTGGTCAAAATAGTAGTCTTTGAAGCCACTGTATCTTGCATTTATTGTTTACTGGATAAAATGGATAGAGAGCAGTGCACTAGGGAATTTTCTGTCCCACTGGAAGCAAGGAATATGGGCTAGAACCACTAGGCCTCCATTTGGCTACAGCAGCATCCATTTAATTGAGCTACATGCATCCTATAGCTGTTTGCTTCCTCCTGGTCCCTCATACCTTTCTTCCTTGGCTGCCCTGGGGACCAGCTTAAAAAGGAGGGATGGATAATGCATAACCTATAGCTTGGAGAGTACTATGGTGGGAAGTCAGCTCAAACCCCCAGTGGTATAACAGCACAGATCTGCAGCTGGGGCAGTCACATGGTGCCTGGAGAAGTGCTGGCTCCTACTGTGGTGATTGCTGCAACATATGCAGCTTCAGCAACAGCTGCTTTTGTGCCCCCTACAAAGGCAGTGCCTCGGAGCTGCTGCACTAGTTGCCCCCACCTTAGTCATGCTACCTTACGCAAACCTCCTTTGGCAGAGGGAGGCCTAACATCCAGATCTGGCATTTCCTTGGCAAGCGCCGCAACCATGCATCTATTGGGACTTAAATGCTGGCTGGGGTTCCTTCTCCTCCTCCTCTTGAGTTTTTCGAGACTTATACTCTGGTATGTGGCTACATAGCCATATAACTGTCCAGCCATGTGGACAGTCATGCATCCACACTGCACAGATAATAGACTTGCAAACTGCAGGTGCTACTTTCATGGCTGGAAAGCTGCCATTTGGCCACATACAGGGTAATAACATTTAGCCCATCATGTATAACACCCTGGTGCTGCAGCAAGTTATTCTTTTAGCTGAAATACTCTGGTGTGAGCCTTTATAATGATCCAGGATGGGGACACTTTATGAGGACACTTCTATTTTCTCTTAGTTTTTGAATTAAGAAAATACATCCAAAGACGACAGTGAAAGAAAGCTAAAGTGGGAAAATTAAGACCTTCAATGTTAGAAAATACAAGAATTAATGTCTCCATAAATCGCATCACCTCTCCATATTTTCCAAGTTCTGCAGCAAATTAGCTGGGGTCCGACAAATTGCATCCTCATTCACTATAGAACCCTGATGTGTTCCTGAACAAGACATGGATTCTGTGGAAATAGGACATGATCAAGTAACTAAAAACTGTATGATTATGGAAAAGCACAAAAAGAAATTCTTACATCTGAGCATTTGTCTTTGAAATCCTAAAATGTTCTTTAATCTACTTTTTCAGTGTAAGAGATCACAAATCTTGTGTAAAGAAAAAGCACAGTATAGAAAGAGATCAACCAGGTCTCAGAGCTTCTTGCTCAGGGATTAAAATATGATGGTTGCCTCTAATTTTTCTTTACTTTCCTGTAAGTCTTTCTTTCAGTTATGGTTTACACAAGGCATTAAAGGCGCACTGCTAAGGTTTTGCTGAAAGGTAATTACTTAATTATATGTTTATAAGATTACAAATGAAAAAAGTATGTGGATGTTATCAGTCTAGTCACAGTAAGGTGCTTGGAATTCAATAAGACCCAGAGATGTGGGGCTAGCTTTTTTCTGCAGGTGTAACTCAGCTGAAACTTCTGGCTAAGAGTGTTTCCAATTTTCCTGCGCTTGCTTGCTGTTAAAAATGGAATTTGACATTGCTATGTCTCTGACCTACATAGATGTCAGTGCTCTTTCTCTCTCCAGAACATGTTTCTTTTTCATTTTTTAACTTTTTCTGAGACATCCATAGCTGTGGCATAGGAGTTTGGTGACTGCATTCCTTTTGGAAGTAGAGTTGCAGAGAAGTCCATCAAGATAGACGTTACTGGAAAGGACAGAGACAGTTCAGTCAGCTACCACAAACTATTATGCCTTCCTGGATTTCTGCTTGTTAAATATCAACATATTTGCTTTGCATCTTCAGTCACATGATATCAGGGGGATAAAACCCCCACATTTTCATCTTAGCTGTGTTCAGCTTAGACCAGGTAAAGAAAACATCACTCATTACAGGATCATAGGATCATAGGAAAATAGGGCTGGAAGGGACCTTGTGACAACATCTAATCCAGCCTACTGCTCAAGACAGGATCATCCCTAAAAATCATCCCAGCCAAATTTCCAGGGATGGTGATTCCACAACTTCTCTAGGTAGCTTGACCACCCTCATCGTCAGAAAGTTCTTTCTAATCTCCCACCTACATTTCCTCTGCTGCAGTTTGAGTCCATTGCTCCTAGTCCTGTCCTCTACAGTCACAAAGAATAGTTTATCTACATCTTCTCTGTAACACCCTTCGAATGTGCTTTTTCTGGCCTGATACCTAAGAGAAAATGGGGGGGGGGGGGGGCAGGATTTGACTATTATCAACTTTGGGGCTGGGGACAGACATTAAAAAAGCCTGAGCTTGACTTGATTCAATCTTTTCAGGTTAGTGTAACCTGCAGAGATTGAACCAATTTTCAAGTGAATAGACATTCACATTTGATTCAGGAAATGCAAGCACATACCTGCAATGGCTCAGGCAAGAAGCTGGAGGGGGGTGGGGCCCTAGAGCATGCCCTCCCTTCCCTTCCACAGTGCTGAGCTGAAGGGGGCGGGGGGGCATGGGCAGGTCCCAGCAGGACACTATGATTAAGGAGAGGTTTAAAGCCCCACCCTGGCCTACACAGTCTCCAGCTGGGGTGTGACTGAAGGGGGAGGAAGAAGCAGACCTTGCCTAGCTTTTCCCTCACTTGCTGCTCAAGAGGCGGGGAGTGTTGCCAGACTTTGGCCCTTACTAGCACTCTAGGCAAAGGGAGGGTAGGGGGAGGGATGACTGCTTGTGTAGAGTGCATGAATCTGTTGATGATACTGAGCTTTCCAATCTCCCTCTCCCTGCTTCTTTATACTGTGTGTAGCAAACTGACGGCACTCACAGGTCCCATGCATTGCAAACCAGGTCATTTCTCACACCTCTCTCTGTCCCCTAATGAACATTGACAGATTGTGGCCTTTGAAGCAAGCCTACAGCCAGCAGGGAGCTTGTGAGAACACAAAGCTCATCAGGCCATCAAGAAAACAAAAGCCTCTCTCATTAGTTCCAGCTCTTTTTAAATAGCTTTTTCCAAGGCATTTGTAAGGAAGAACGGAGAGACATTACCAGCTGTTGATTAGTTCCAAAAAGTCCTAAGTGGACACTGTTCTGTCCATCTTTTTTCCAGTGAAATTGGAGACACACATACAGACACCTCTCAGCATTAGCTAGTATGGGGGTGGGTGGCATGGCCAGATACCGTGCCGCTAGGGTCCTTGCTATGGGAGAAGAAGGAAGGTGGGGTAGCGGGGAGCCAGGCAGATGCTGCTGTGCCTGGAGTCTCCATCACCTTCTCAGCCAGCTGGAGCTTCAGCTAGGGAGGAGAGGGACAGGGCTAGCTCTGCTCTCTGGAGCAGACAGCCCAACCCAGCCCAGCCCAGGGCTGAAAAGCATGCTGGGATGCTGGGGGACTCTGATTTAACTTGAACCAGGAAGGGGTCTGAGACAGAAGTTCAATTAACTGGTTTGACCCAAATCAGTTAAGTCTGATACTACATTCAACCAGGTTTATCGTAAACCAGTTTCGGCCATTTTTGAAGCTGCTTTATGTGCACTGAATTTATGTTCTGTTACAGTTTTAAACCAGTTTCTGATCACTTAAACCGGTTTATGTGTAACTTCTGTCCCTAGCCCTGATGCTGCAGAGCTGTAAAAAGAGCAACTCCCCAGGCCACTCTGGACCCTGGGTGTGGGAGAGGTCACTGCAGTGAAAGACAACTGGTATCACTCTCACCAGCTCTTTTTCAGAATTTCCTTTTGGGGCAGGTTAAGCAAGTTTGAATTCCACTAGGAGCTCTGTAGGGACCTGTCAGGGCAAGATTAAGGATATGCAGATTTAGTGGACTTTGACCACACACTTTTTCAGGGCAATGCCCTTTACTTTTGCCATAGAATGAAATACCTTGAGGAGCTGAAAGCCTAAACAAACAAATGCCACTCTGACCAAAATGTACAGGGTGACTGACAATGGATTCAACACAAACTGATTCAGGATTGCTCTTCAGAGGATTAGGTGAAGAAACCCTTCTTTGTGGAAGGTGATAGATTGTAATGCAAGAACAGAGTTCTTGGGCAAGTTGTGTCCTGGCACCGGTATTAGAGAGGGATTTTGAGGCTGGAGGAATAGGAATAAAGTAAGAGGAAGAGGAGTACTCAAAAGGCAATTAGAGGGGGTGGGGTAAGGAGGGGAGTGAGGAGTTGAGATGCAGTCAGGAGCAGGGTTGTGCAGAGCTATTTGCATTTTAAATTAGTATACTCTTATGTTCGCTGGACTCACCCCTTCTTCTTAATAGTTGCCCAGATTTGTGTGTGGGCTCTTTCAGCATTTGTCAGTCACCCTACTTCATTAATGACCCTTAAGGGGCTAACATTAACACCTGTTTGTGCTTATTTCCTTTCAGTCCTTGCTCTCCCAGATGGTACAATTACAATATAGCCAGTGTGTTGTGTGTTTGTCAGTAATACATTCTCTGCCAGTTAAATGTCATTCACATTTCTTAGATTTGGCTAACACCGCATAGTCCCGAGGAATATATGTTGTTAATCAAAAGCAGCAACTGCAATCAAATCCAAAATCCTCAAGGTTACCAGTAAACAAGTAAAACCACTAAAAAACATGAGTATTTGCCCTTCACCTTATAGTTTATTTTGTTGTGCCTAGTGGGTAGAAGATGGGAGAAATAGCAATTCAAACAAGGCCTAACCAGTAGCTTGAGAATGACCCTGATAGATCCAGTACAATAGGAGGGAATGTCTTTGTGTGATTTTACAAGGGAATATTTAGTAATCTTGTTCTTAAGACACAAGGCCACAATTAATGAAACATAGGTAGTTATTAACTGAAATACAGTCAGTTTCAGGCAGAAGTACTGAGAAAGACTTAAGACTATTATAATATTTATTATTGTTGTAGGCTATTCTCATTTCCACTGTGGGCATAGCTGTCTATTCCAAACGTACAAATAGACAAAATACCCCAAATGTCTGGTTTTATTCAGCCTTTTTCAAGTTAATTTATTTTGTCCTTATTGGAGCCACTTTGAGAAATAACCCTGAAACTCAGGACCTCTCTAAATTCACAATCATTTGGCTAGAGAGAAAGGTGTGGGCCGTCAGTCGGATCCTAATCCTGGTATAAAAGAAAGCTTGATTTCTAATCCAAACACTGAATAATTCCCTCTGTGGCCTTTCGGCAAGGTGTTGAAAAAGTTATTTAGTTAGTGTTTGTAGAGCACTCTGAAAATGCAGCCATTAATGGCTGAAGTGTTGTATATGTCTGTTTGTTTGCCATGTGTAACTTAAATCCTCTTTCAGTGTAGGGAATGTGTCTTTTTCTAGGTTTGCAAAGCACTATGTATGTTTATGGCCTTATGTATATGTTTTCTGTCAACAATAATAAAATGAAAAGACAAACATTTCTAATGTCAATGAGCAGAAGAGTTACCAATGTTCATATGTGGAAATTTCTAGTATAACTAAAGGTCTAAAAGATGAGCTAAAAGCATACCTCTGGTAAGTCATTTGGCAGCTGCCCTTCACAATTATTATGTAAGTTGCTACAGTCTGGATAGCAAAGGTCAAAAAAGCATAACCATGCCAACAGCAGACATGCAATCACATTCTTTGAGTACAGATGATATTAGTCAGAGGCTGAATCCCAAACAGCAGTGGATTGATGACAGAAATGAAGTTGGGTGAAACATTTATCTCTTTATCCCAGGCAGGCAGAAATCCAAGGCCAATAACTTTCTAGACTAAACCAAAGCCCAAGCAAAAAGACAATGTTCTGGAGTCATGAACATGCTGACGCTTATGGAGGCTTTTGTTGTGTGCGTAAAAATGTCACTACCTTCAGGATGGGAGCTGGCTTTAGATGAATCACCCAGCCTGCTTATTCTGAGTCCTTAATATTCTCAGTTAAGGACTCGCATCCTCTCATAGTGCTGCATAAACTGTCCGAGCATCAAAAGCAGAGGAAGACCAGGGTTGGTAAGGAATAGGGACAAGGGAGGATTGGAGGTAACATGCAGAAAGAGAAGAGAAAGGGCAGGAGCTAGATGAGGGGAAAATGTCATAGATTAGTGGTCACTGGGTGCATCTCCATGAGATGCGGGCTGCACAGTAGCTAAATAATACTGCACAGTATTGCATCTCAGCATGGACATTGCTAATACGCTACTGTGCCTTATAATAGGCTACTCCGCAGTAGCATCACTTAAAAGATGTGAGTTGGTGCTACTGAGCAGTAACTCTAGTTACTGTTCATTTATTTAGTACTTGCTTATACAAATACTAAATAAACATGCAGTAACCACTGTACACTAGTGTCCTGGGTAGACGTGCCTACTGTGTGGGGCATGGAGAGGATCGCTGGGCGGGGGGCAGAGGGGTTGTGTCCTTCTGTGCCTGCTTAAATCATAGAAGCACAGGGTTAGAAGGAACCGTGAGGGTCATCTATTTTCCATGCTGTCATGGTGGAGAGGATCTTTCAAACAAGTTACCTGATTCCAGGTGGTTGGCTGGTCCAGTGTACATGCACAGTGCTTCAACATCATTCCCCATAAACAGAGGGGAAATAGAGTCAAGGACTGCCCCTTGGGCAAGGACCATGACATGGCAACTCATGTCTATATTCCATTTGCCAGATGGAGGCTATGATTAAACTTTGGTGGTTGCGGCATTTGGCTGGGCTTCATGACAACATGAATGCATTTAAAGTGAAGGACCTATGCCTCAGCCTTGTCAGTATGGTCTCAGAATCCATCTGGGGTCTTATGGAATTTATAAACCACAAACACCCTCTTTCATCATCCTGCATGCTAAGACTTATGAATACACTTGCAATAGCTTGTTGTCTACCAAAAACCATCTACTAACACAGTTGTTAGGCTGTTTAAAGTGTATGCACATATTTTAAGTTCTTTGGAGTGTGTGGATTTAGGTTTGTACCTGTGAAGTGTGGGTGCACGTAGGTATGCGACCATGCAGTTCTGCGTGCATATGCTTGGTGGAGGTCCTTTAAGACAAGCACATCTTAAATAAGAGATGGTCAAGTGAGCTTTGTTTATGTCACCTCCCCCCTGCATCCGTCCATGGAGATAGGTGCAGCTGTTACAACCCCCAGCTACAGCATTATGGCTTTATGACTCAAGCTGTAGCAACTCACATGCTTAGCTCTGGAAGTCCCTTATTTAATTTTCATTGTGTCAGTCAAAAAACTCTCATTACATTCATACCTGCTACAAAGAGGCATAATAGGCAAAGGTAATTTTTAATTATTAGGCATGTGAACTGCTTTGGCTTGGTATTTAAACCAGAGACACGACTTATCCCAAGGGAACACAAATACATGTCTTTGCTTTCTTCTGCCAGACTTATTGTTATTTTGTCTCTCCTTCATATTTTGCTACCTTTTTCTCTTTCTACCTGTGAGACAAACAATGCTGCATCCTCGTGATGAGAGGTCCAGCCCAGATCTTGAGCACAAAAATCCCCAAAGGATGTGGATCAGATTTTTGAAAATCAGGCTATTTTTTCTGGAAGATTAAATATTACAATAGCAACTAAAGCATTTCTGAAATACCATCAGTCTTAGATGTTATGGTAGAGTTGGAGTGTTGTTGTAGCCATGGTGGTCCATAATATGTGGAAGATGTGCACTTTGTATCAGAAATCTTGTCTTACATCTCTCCCAACTATATAATTCGTTCAATAAAGATATAATAAAAAAACCCATGTTTTACAAATCCTAGAGACATAAGATAGGTTCAATATTTAAATTCTCTAGCAATGACTGGCTACCAAATATCATTTCTAGTTTGATTTTCTTTTTCTTTTTTGAAACTGGCAGTCCTAAAAACTTACCTGAGATCTGGAAAGAATATTATACTTTAGCTACTTTTAACACAATTGCCAGCCATAATGATTCTGTTATTGAGTAGTGACAAAGCAAAATGGGATCCTTTAATGTGACAGGAGTATAAATGTGTATGCTGGTATTACATCCTCTGATATAATACAGCTACCCATAGAGTTCATGGCAAAAGACATAAATTTTTTACCCTGCTGTTAGTATTTTTAGCATGAGCATGTGCCACCTCCATCTAGTGGCAGAATATTTAACACTGCGGCCTGCCTTGGGATCAAGCTGTGTTAAGAGAAAGGTTGCCAACTTCTTTTGTAAAGCGTAGGAGGAAGAGAAGACTAGCTATGACTTTAGCACAAAGATTTTACATTAGCAAGCTTGGAACTATACTTTGCCATATGTCAAGCCCCATTTACACAAATCTAAATTCTTTTGCTTTTAATTGCTACTGCCTCTCTGTTTGCTTTCCCACTCTGTGCAACACACACATTGTGCATCATCGACAAATTGGACTGCTTTGAATACGCTGTTATTTCTAGCTTTAATGATGACTTTGTAGTTTGATGGATATGGCTAATATGTTCAGCATGGTTCTATGCCACAGATCCTCATCAAAACAGATTTTCTTTGAAAAACAATATGAAGAGCTTCCTTGGCTTGGCTCTGTTACCAAATTGCTAGTCTCAAATATATCAAGACAAATTAAGCATGAATCTGGAGCTGAAGAAGAAGAAATTCCCAATACATTCTAATGTCTGGAGAAGCTTTGGATCCACATAATTTGGGCTGAGGGTGAACAAATTATGCCCTGCTATTTTCTACAGAGGAAACTTATTGTCTCTCAGACTCAGACTGTAGCGAACATGTGCCTGACTTTATGGACTTGTCTAAGAGAAGATTTCATGATCTGCTGTGATCATTGTAGTACCCCTAATTGCACTACTCCAGGAGCAGCCCCAAATGCAGATGGTGACTCTGGGCACGTGTACCTTATCAAGGGGCTGTGCCAGGGAGGTATGCAGTCTAGCCACAAACTCTCTACCGTAGGTCCACTTACTGGTGTGTGCCCAGCACCACACTAAGGCTGGCAATATAACATCTATTCTAGGTTATAGCACACTTGAACAGGAATTTATGCTTTATTGTAGCACTCCCCAGCGCAATTCTTAGATGGTGTGTATATGTCTAATGTCTCAATCTGACCTCTATTCTCTCCACTTCTGCTAGAAGGACTCTGTGCCAGATCTAACATACTTTTCTCAAGGCATTAACTAGTGCTAGTTGCTGTATCTGGAGAGTGGGATCAATTTTCCACCCACTCTTCCACCCGCTCCCTTTTCTCTCTGAGGATGTTTAACTGCATTTTAGATTTTACCCGGAATTACAGTTTACAGCAAGTTTGAAGTAGATTTTGCTTGTGTCAGTGAGTTTGTTAAAACAAAGCTGCCAGATTCCTTGCAAGGATCCATTTCAGTACATATATATATAAATAAAATATAAAACATAAAAATAAAGTGTATGCCTGAGACATATGCCTGAGACAGAAGGAAATGCCTCTGTAGCGGAGTCTTTGTTGGGTGTGCATGACATGCTGATAACAAACATAATTAAGGCCCATAAAAACCTCCAGAGGAAACCTGAGAATAAATGATGGAGGCAATAAACTTCAGCTTAATATTAGGGGTCTGTTTTTCCCAAATGGTGATTGACAGTCTTTTAGGTGGAGATGACTAGGTTCATTGTACCTTTTCTTCCCTGCAGTCTTCAAGATGGCAAACTACTGTCACTCACCTTATTAATGGGAATGAGAAATACTGGGCTTTCTCTGTCTCCGTATGTGTCTACTTTCTCCAGCATTATAACAACAGTTATGGATGGGTTTGACCACTGAGGCTCTTTGTGGCATTCACTTGATCTTTTCGCACCTCTTCATAGCCTCTCACAACATAGAAAATACAGAGCAATACACTGATATAACAGAACTGTACTTCAGAGTCCAACCCCCACAATCTTCCTATATGTATGCATGTGTACATGTGCACGCACATGCACACACACACACTTCTCTTCTGTCAGATGTATATGTTTATAATATTAGGCTGATTTGCAAAGAACAGAAAAAGAATTTGTCAAAAACTAGGTTTATAAAGGAAAGTTAGAATCACTACCTGAACTCTGGAGAAACTAATGTTTCTCTTAACACACCAGTCACCAGCTTCTAAATGCCAACATCTCATCAAGTTTTCAAAAAAGAGAGAGAAACAGATCTGTTTTACAGAGGCACCTCCTCTGTTACAAAACAAAGTAAAAGAATGAGCCTTTTTTGAATAAATGTGTGTTCCAGGGAAAAATAATCAGTTACAAGAAGCAGTTTGTGTGTGTGTGAAACAACGTAATAAAGTTTTCTAGTCTATTTTGCTTTGGAGAACCACTGGAGGGCAAACATCTCCCTTGTGGTTTTAACTGTTCCTATGAGTGATGTTTCTGTTATTTTGTCAATATATGTTTTGCACTTGATGTTGAATTCCAGTGCTTTCACCCTTCTTTGAACACTGATCTTGGTGATATGGGCAACTCTTCAGCACTACAGTTTTGGATTTAATAAGTGGTATTTGTCCTTGCCCTGCCAATTCCTACCCTGTTCTCTATTGAGGACCTAAAATACATAGCTACTTGTGGTTTATGAGCGGTGTTTCTACACCAGTATATGACATTCCTAGAAATAACTTTGTACAGGTTGAATGGGAAGCCTCATTCTATTACAGGGGCAGATCCTCAGGGGCCGGTGTAAATTGGTATAACCCCATGTCAAGCAATGACAGTTTACACAGGCTTGGGAAGCTTTTTTTGGCTTTGATGGATCTGGAACAATTTTGTTTCTGCCTTCAGTTTTCTCTGTCTCCTTTTTAGAGTACCTGTTCCTCAGTCTGTCAGTTTTAACATTTCTGTTTTATTCCCTTATGTGTTGCTTCTTGTTTTTTTGCAAGGTTTTTATAATTTTTAAATAGTTAGTCAAGTTATTTTGCAGGCAATCCATACTATTCAAAGTATTATTTTGGAATAATATTTGATTTACACACACAACAGTTTTAAACCTGCTTATTTTCCTTTTAAGTATAGGCATTTATTATAGAGCATACTTTCTGGACTTCTTAGCCATCAGTGGACTTACCTACAACCCTTTACTTGACCCATGGGAGTGATCAATGATCATCCTCGACTGTGAGGCCACTGCCACTGACGGCTTGCTCCATGTGCTCATAATTTCTTTCAGGTCAGCCTCCACGACTGCCTTCCTTTTAGTTTGACATTTAATACTACAGTTTGCAGGTTGTGCCAGAATCATTTACATTTACATTACATTTACGTTATGATCACATGGTCTATGTGTATTTATCACCTCTCTTTTATTAAAGGCTAGAGACATTAGTGTTATGATGTTCCAGAGGGTGGGGGTGTAATCCAATCATTTCTTCTGAGCACCAGTTCATTTCTCCTTTTTATCAAAATCAGAACGATAGATGTAGGCTTTACTGGAAAAGGCCTCTGTTTTACAGCAGGTCTGGTTCACTGGTCCATATGGTTCCTTCTGGCCGTATTATCTACAAATAGCAGCATTTTGCACTGCCTTTACATGAGAATAAACAGCTTCAGAGTCTGAAATGGGAAATCGACTCTGAATCGAATCGGCTATTGAAGCTTTGCACAGCCCTAATGAATATGATCTCTTTCTCAGCGCATTACCTACTCACTTATAAATACATATTTCAAAATATTATGAGGAAGTAGATCTTTGAGATGTGTAGAAGAATAGCCATTGCCTTCAACAGAAGCAAAGTTTAGCTGATACTGACCATGTTTTAAAACCCTCCCTATAAAATTGTTTCTGTGAAGGCTTATATAATTGGACTATGGTAGTTAACAAATATGCTGCCAAACTATGTAACTGTAACTGTAACTCCAACCTGTAACTATGTCCCACAATTCTCTGTGTTCAACCTTCTAGAAACAGAACCAAGTAAGTGCACTACTTGGTGCACCCAGTGGATGTGTGGCTTCCAATTCCTTTGTATTCTCCTTACACTACCTAGGACTAAAGTGAGGCCTTCCTGCCAAATTAAAAGTCAAATGGAATCCTTCCCAAGCTTCAAATGGGAAACTCCCAACTAAGAGCAGCACTAGACCATTATATCTCAGCAGATGAACTATTTCATCTGCTGTTGAATAATCTCTCTTTTCTGAGATCTGCAATCATTAATGAAACATAACTTTTCTGCTTCTACTGTACCTAAAGTGCAGGTTGTGCAATTACTGACTGGAATTAGCTGGAAGGCTGGAATTAGCAGCACTGATTATCATGATTTGTTTACATACTCCCCTTATCTCTTCACATATTATTTTCTTTCCTTATCTTGGATGTGCTTGGCATACTTTAGGTATTTGACCTGTCTACTGGTTTGTCATGTTCTCGTTAGCTGATAACTGCAGCACTAAATTTTAACATTTTTATTACTATATGTAGCTGTTCCAGTTCACCTTTTCTTAGGCAGTCCTATTATATCCTGCACAGATTTATATTCTCACCTGAAAAGTTCACCAGAAAAGATTACAAGAATTAGACTCTTCCTGTGAAGAATATAGCCCTAATTCCATATTCTCAGTTCCTCTGCATGTATAATTCCCATTTACATCTAAGACAGCTATTCATAGGATCATATACACTTGAAAGACAATCTGAAGTTCCCACCTATCTTGCTGCAAAGCAGGATTGTTCCTGCAGTGTATTTTCTAGTGACTTCTCCACATCTAGTAAAAGTCTCAAGAACTTCTGTCATTTTACTTCAAACTAAAATTGAACCTAATGCCTTTCACTTGTGGATTTTTTACTCCAGTCAGTATGCATTTGCCCTTCATTAGTTTCATCTCTTTACACCCTTGAAGTTTTCCATACAAAACATTCCTTGGCATCCTTAGTGCTTAGAGTCTTCAAAATATTTATAGATTATTGTCCTAGTCATCTCTTAGTCAAGTGATTCCTATTTAGTGTTTTTAATCTTTCCCGTTACGTCAGCCCTTTTATCCTTGATCTTTTGTTTTGGTCATTTATGGTCTCCTACAAATTAGTAAGTAATTTCATGGCATGTTTCCACATGATGGAGAAAAGATGAGTCAGCTCCTAATCTGGTATGCGATTGGTCTGATTAAATGTATAGAACTACATCAGGTTACAGTAGTTGCAGACATGTACCACATTTAATATTCCTCTAAATCAAGCACCAGATCCTGCATGCATCAGGTCCCCCAGCTTCTGTTGAGTTCAGTGGGACTCTTATATGTGTGAAGAGATAAGGAGCAGACTATTGAGATGGACAGTTTATAGATTGGAAGTTTATTAGGCTTGTGGGGACCACTGCAATAATCTGGTATGACTTCCTGCCTCTGCTATCAAATTAAATACTCAGAAGGTATGTAGATACTTAAAGACTGTGATCAAGTCACCCTGTAACCATCTTAAACGGACTGAGCTCCTCAAACCTTTCCGTCTCACTTGTATTTTCCAATCCCTTAATCCTTCTTATAGGATATTTTAGTGACTTCTTTCCATTTTTTCAACATCCTTCTTGCATAGCACACTAGACCTGCACACAGTGTTCAAGCAGTGGTCATATTAGTGCCAAATACAAAGGGAAGGTAACTTCCCTATTCCTGCTTCCTGTTCACCTCTTTTTAAATCCAAGACAAGCATTTGTCCCTTACCCCCACACTGATAACACCTTTTTATTGTTCATCCACCATGATCCCTCAGCTATTTTCAGAATCACTGTCTCCCAGGGCAGAGTCCCTTATCCAGTAAGTGCAGCCTATACATTTTTTGGTCCTAGATATATCATTTTATATTGGACATACTGCAATATGTGGCACTGCTTGCATCCAGCTCATGAAGTGATCCAGCTCACTCTGCATCAGTGATCTGGCCTTTAGGGCACAGACAAAAATGCAGCTCCTGAGTCTAATTCATGGTGCTTTGCAGAAAGCACCACAAGTTAGAGCGATCCTCCTAAGAAGCCAACAGATGTTAGTTGTGGGGTTGGGAAAGTGGACGATTGGCTCCAATTGGGGGCCGATCCAGGGGGAGAGGCTGCGTCTCTGCAGTGTGTCTCCCCTAGCTCTGTCCCCCATCTCGCAGCTCCAGTGCTGTGTCTAGATGGGAGGGGGGAGATGGCAGGGGAGGGAGCTTGTTCTGGGGGGGAGGGGCCTTGGAGCCTCTTCAGCTCAAGAGGGGCTCCAATCCCCCCCAGCCCCCCCGCCCTGAGTCAGCTGGGCAACCCCCAGAATGAGCTCCCTCTGCTCCCTTTCCTCCTCCCATTTTGAAAACAGCGAGGAGGGCAGAGCTGGCCTGCCTCAGCCAAGCTCTGCTCCTGGCATGCTCAGAAAGAAATTAGTGAAGGCCCTCTGTTTTGGAGTGCCTTCATGCAATGAAGGTTCAGATTGTTGCAGGATCGGGCCCTTTTAAAGTGGTCTGCAGCCATGCATTTGTGTTTGGTCATGGCTGCAGACCACTTTCTGGGGACAGATTGGGCAAAAACTGTCATATCTGTCTGTGCCCTTCATTAGCAACCACTCCCACAGTTTTATGATGAACTATCTCCAGACATTATTGATAATGATTTTAGCTTTCCTTTCAGGTCATTGCTCCATAAGTTTAACACTGCATTTTGCATGTTTGTTTTGCACAGCAGACATAGGAGAATTTTTTCTGAATATAATCATTTTATGTTTATTTTTTGATCTTCTTAATAGGGTACCCTGATTTCCTGTCAATGTCATAGGGATTGTTCTCTGGGAAAGATTCTTACAAGATGTAATGAACTAGAACAAGCTTTTTTGGCTCTGGCGCCATATTTTGGATCTTTATCTTTTTACTTTTGAAGTTTTCTGCTCTTTC
>NW_005841902.1:2873893-2887868 GCF_000455745.1 Alligator sinensis
TTCCCTAGGTATCAGAGACCTCCAACCTGCCCACTAACTAGGATCAGTTCCTATTCTTTTCTCTTGCAGTTCATTATTTCCTCCAAGTTACAATGTTCTCTTCAGCATGAGTATCAATAAGGAGACAGAACCAGCAGGGAGCTCCAGTTCTGTGGTAGGGATTAGACTTTGGGGGATATTGCATGCTGATTTCCGATATGATTAATCAGGTGAAATGCACAGAGCTTTGTGGATTGAAGAAATCTGTTTTGAAAGGAGGTCTGTTCTTGTTACTAATAAGAGTTAAGAAGGCAGGATTTTTCCACCCAGCAAATGCAGAGGATTTAAGTTTTAAACAATTAATCACAAAAGAAAAATATATTTATGTACTACGAAAGCTTTCACTTGAGCTCACAGAGGCAGAGAAAATCAAAATCAAGGCTTTCATTGATTTTATTCATAACTCATGCTGGGCACCAGCAGCATATGCAGGGATCCTGCAAGGCCTTGGGCTGAACACAGCTGGGTATTCAAGGCCGTTGTGTTGCAGTGCAATTGTGTATGGACAACCAAGCTAAGTATGTGGTCCTCTGCAGAGCATACAGCAAACCTCAACTTCCCTGTGCATCCAGTTTCCTATGCAGAAGTCTACAGGACAGAGAGATGCCAAGATACAAGTAGGAAATGAGTGAGACTGAAAACAGATGATCTAAATATATTATGCAGTTGGCAAGGTGGTGCACCTGTGCACTTTCGTAGGCATTACTCCTATTCCTGAGAAGTATCAATTCAGGTTTTATTCAGGCTTACTTGTTATAAATAAAGGATGAAGCTGGCCTACTCATGACTGCTTATCCACACAACATGCTGCCCCTGCTCTGAGCAAAATGAAACCCTCAGTTGGGCGTGTGAGAACATGCTGTCATCTTAGCCCTCTACCAGGCCCCAGCAAAATGAAATGACACCTTAATCCAACAAAGGAGCAACCTGACCCTATACTACTTGGCTTTGGAGGTTTCAGGGTACAAAAAGGAAGGAGAGCTAAAATTTCAAGTGAACTCCCCAACATACGCACAATCAAGGCAACACATATTTAGGCTGCCACTACTTCACAAAGGAAATAACTATATTTGGATGTTAAGGCAAATTGGCACAGGCAGAGTAATTTAGAATGAAGGCTTCTGCTGCCATTATCCTTAACTCTTTATTTAGTATCTGCAGGTCTGGATCCCTTTATGCATAGCACAGCAGGGTATGGAAATCTGCTATGCATCAGTGCAAATGCAGGCTGTTCATGGAAGTCTATATGTATGTGTTCAAGAAGGAAGACTCAAGGGTGCTGTCATAACACAGTCTGTATGAAGTTTTTATTTGATTTGATTATAGTCAAAGGAGATTAAAGATGGTGGGGAAATCTGTATTATTGTGATGAGAGACTGTGGCTGAAACAGTGATCCTTTATCTACTGAGAGGGTATGTTATAAATAGGGACCTACCGAGATCATGATTTTGCAAATTTTGTGCAATCCATAATTGCCTGTGAAATCGGGCAATGTCCACAAAATCCATGGAACCCTCCCCCCAACATACTGAAAAGAAAATGCTGACTCTCCAGAGGGAGCCAGCAGCCCTCAGAGCACTGTGGCAGCCCGTTGGGGTGGGAAAGGAGGGAGGGATGATCTGGCCACTTGAAGGGCTGCTGCCCTGCCTCTCACTGCTGATTGGCTGTGAGGGCTGCCTGGCATGCGGCCCTGCCCCTCTACACCAATCAGCGGAGAGAGTGGGGCTGGATGACAGGTGGCCCGTGCAGCCAATCAGCAGGGAGGGGTGGGGCTATATGGCAGATACCCTCACAGCCAATCAGCAGTGAGGGGTGGGGCAATCAGGGCAACTGTGGCAACTGCAGCTGTAGGAGCATTTCAGAATTGCACTGCTGCACGTATATTATAGATGCTATAAATCTCTCTCTGATCCAATATTAGGGGGATCAGTAGCGTTAGTGCTTCATTAACCAAGAATCAGCTGATCCTGCTTGAAGACCAGCTTTGTGGATTCTGTACAGAAGCAGTTTATTGTGAATGACAAACAACTGCTTTTCTAGGGGATATACTCTAGCTATTTTGGGTCACACTTTATTAAAATCTTCTTTTTATACAACAGTAGATATCAATGACTCGTAGGCATTTCAAGAAATGGTTATTTTTTCATTATAGGGGATTCAGCAGGGCAATAAGTTGCTCTTAGTCATAGCTTATGACTAAGTGTAACATTTATTGATATACTTATAACCATCTGTAACACATTATTCATTTTTGTAATGGCTAATATATTTGTAAATATTTGTAAATATTTATTTATAAAAACACATAAACACATATACAGTGCACCATCTACTTTTGTTTTCTAGACACTGTATGATTTTCACTGATGTTTGAGGATTGTAAATGGCCAGCTACAGTTTCAGTAGAAGATAGAAATGTGTTAAGTCAATCAGAGAGCAGTCCATGTAATAGCAGTAAATATTATTATTCAATGTTAGTAAAGAAAAAGGACACCCTAAGGTCATACAGTTCTATCTTCTGAGGCCCAAATTCAGTAGAAGATAGAAATGTGTTTAGTCAATTAGAGAGCAGGCCATGCAATAGCAGTTAATATTATTATTCAACATTAGTAAAGAAAAAGGACACCCCAAGGTCATACAGTTTTATCTTCTGAAGTCCAACTGTGGGATGTAATTTGTGGCAGAGGCAAAAAAGGAAGGACATAAATATCTTATTCCCACAGTAGGGTTAAGATGACGTTAGATTCCCCCTACACATTGTAAATAGTTCTTTCTATAATTTCAGTTGCATGAATCTTCCTTTCCAATATTAGTTATTTTGAATAACAAAGTGAGGGGAAATCAAAGCTGTAGAAAATGTTA
Source organism: Alligator sinensis (assembly GCF_000455745.1). Taxonomy (NCBI): domain Eukaryota; kingdom Metazoa; phylum Chordata; order Crocodylia; family Alligatoridae; genus Alligator; species Alligator sinensis. The sequence continues at coordinate 2,876,796 of NW_005841902.1, forward strand.
GAAAATTTGAGAATAAAAAAACTTGAAAAGAATGGCTCAGAGGTACGCCCACTTTCTCAAACAGCACAGGTATCAGTTAGCTATCATCTGTTGTAAAAAATAGTTCCATTGGAAAATCACTGTCTCCATGGATAGCACTCAGATACTTCTGTAGTGAAGGTTATGCAAGTATTTATAGAGGGTAAAATCCTGGCCTTGTTGAATCAAGGGAATTTTGCCTTTTCATTTCAAAAGGACCATGTTTTTATTAAAAATATCTGAGCATAATTCTTAGCTAGACTTCTATAGGTACACAATATGTCTAAAATTTATGAACTATGAGGCTGTGGGTAGACGTAATTTTAAATATTTTTTAAAAGAGAAGAGTGGATCTACTTTTTGGGAATTCAACTATTACCTCTGTCTGCTCCTATATCAGAATAAGTGAGCTAAACTGCTAAATGAAATGGGTTTAACTTCACAGTAGTTTAGTTCCATTTATACCATGATAGGAGTTGACAGATGCAGTAGCATAAGTAAAGGTGGGAGATTTCCAGGTACTCAGTAAAGGAATAAGGAATGGAGGCAGTGAGGGCTGAGGCTTTGTGCAGAGTAGAGTGGAGTGGGGGCAGGGGAGACAGCAGGGGTTATCACCAACAACCAGGTTAACCCATTCCTGGCCCTCAGATATCACTTAATTGGGAGTTTTGGATAGTTACTCACCATACAAAACTAAACCATGGTTGTGGGGCATGTGGGACCATGTGGGGTCATGGTAGGGGTAACCTGACTGTTGGTGGTGACGCATTCCCTCTGTGTCCTGCATCCTGTCCCTATTCTGCTCTGCTCCATGTGGCTGGAGCCTTGATCCCTCCTGCCTCCATTCTGATACCCCGAGTGCAAACCCTATCAGGTACACTTCTGTTCTCCAGGGCACAAACATTAGGGCCAGGTACAGACATTACACTTTTACCAGTATAAGTGATCAGAAATTGGTCTATGCCTGTAACAGAATAGAAATTCGGCACATAAAACCAGTCTCTATCCGTAACAGAACAGAAGGTTGCACACATAGATTGGTTTAGAAATGACAGAACCCAGTCTAAGATTTGCCCCCCTCCACCAAATGACAAATGTTTGTTCTTTTTGTACTAGTTATGCCTCTGTACAAACATAATAGTTGAACTGGAACAGCTAATAGAGGCATAATTTAATAGTGGCTTAAGGTTTATGTCTGTCCATTTCCTGTTATAGGCTGAGTCAGTAGGCCTCAAAGTACTTTGCAAAGAAATCATTAACCTTTTTTTTCTTTTTTTTTTAAAAAAGGAGATGGAAAATGAGGCAGAGAGAAATGAAATTACTTTCCCAAAGTTACACAGTAGAACATGCCAGACCCCATTCTACCAGACCATATTGCTATGTAACCACATTTTAATATAATAGTTTTTAAGTCCAGAGTATGGAATTCTTTGTGTTTTTTGGGATCCCCAACCTGGGAATCGGGATGGAGAGTTCCTTCTATATATCACAACAATGGTGTCTCAAAGAACAAACATATACATTTAGGGCTCTCTGCTTCCTGATCTGCACAGTAGACATAGGTGCAATATTGCTGATTTCAGTGCAACTGTGTGCAAAGAGAATAAAAAAGAGTTTAGATCAACTGTGTAGAGCAGAGAGAAACATTTTGCTATAGGTCAGTATTCTTCATACATTTATTCACACTACTAATTAGCAATGGCTTTGCTAACATGATGAATCCCGTGTATATGGCCACACTGCAGTAGACTAAAATCCTGGAAAAACTTTCTACAATGCCGCCACTGGATGAAACACCAACAGCCACATGAATAAAAATGCAGCAACCACAACTAGAGATGACCCAGGAGGGAGTTAGGATGAATACTAAAACTGTTGAACATCTCCGTGCAGGCACAGAGCTTGACTGACCAACATGCAAAAGCTTGAACTTCCTCCAAACAGAGGTCAGCAAGACTAAAGTTAGCATGATACTATGGGGTTACTCCACAGTTGCAAAAACACCATGTGTGAATGTGGAGGAAACTTTCAGAACACCTGCTGGTTTGCCCACATATATTAGAACCATGCACTAACAAAGACCTCGCTAAGGCTACAGATCGAGTAATGGTATGTGCTCGTTTTTGGACACAAATTTGAACATGGCAACAGGACATGAGAAGAAGAAGAAGAAGAAAGAAGAAAGAAGGAGCGCTATGTAACCAAAGGAGGCCTATGCATTTCCTTCATTTACAGTTCTAAAACTCAGGTACTTGCAAGAGTCAGTAATTACTCAAAAAAGCAGGTTAGCAGCAGCCCAAGATTTTGCTCTCCGGAGGCAAAATGCTTTGGATATGGTCCAGTTTAATTTTATTCCTTGAGTCTGGTTATTTAATTGCATTGTTAAAATACCCTGATTTGTTCAGCCACATGAAGAACTGGATAATTTCATTATAAAATGTGATCTGCTTAAGATGTCTGCAAAAAGCTTGGAACAGAATATTTTATTTTCTTTTGCTCTTCTGTACATTTAAGATCACAAAACCATTTTATTTTAAATTTGTAAAGAACATTTCTTACCCAGGTGAGACCCCCATCTTCCAAAAAAGGAGACCAGAGAACATGTTTATGGCATGTAATACCTTTGAAAATGCTCATACAGTCTGAGGCAGTGTAAGCTGCTGGACTCTAATTATATGATATTCTATATTGGAATTTTTACAAAGGAAATTGATGAGAAAGAAGAGAAGACTTCTCCAAGGGAGCCTTTTTTCCCCTCTGCAATAATAGATGTGTAGATGACCAAGTGGAAAATGAAAAATATTCATGAGTTTTTATTATATTGTACATTTTGTTTCAATTTAGGAGGGCTCAACAGGTATAAAAGCCAATGATTTATGTACCTGTTAAGCAGATATATGGTTTTATTTCTATTTCAGCTGTATACTTCAGGAAAACCTTCACTTTTGTATGGTATATGGAAATATTTTTCATTGATGGAATCATTTAGATAATCTGTAATTGATTGGAAAATTCAAGAAATACAAAGCAGGCTGTGTGCTGTTATAGCCATTGTCAGCAAGGTCAATCTTTTCATTATTCTATGTTTTTCAGAAAGGTGACTGGACACTTTGAGCTTTTGCTTCTTTTTAAAATTAAGGTGGTAGATGGAAAACAAGAGAGCAATGCAAATCATTGACTTTTCAGTTTTCTGTTTGAAATGAAAAGCTAAACTGAGTTCAAACACCCCACCCTCTCAACCCCCCCCAATAAAAATAATTTAATGTAAATTAAATTTCCAAATGTTAAACTGAAATATTCAATTTCAACAACTTTAAAATAAAATGGACTTTTCACATTTATTCCAGGCAAAATAATTTGATGCATTCAACATGAAGTTGTGAATAATTTCAATGACCCAGATATGTGTTATTCAGTGAATGAAACAGTAGGCTGAAAAATTTTGCTCAGCCCTGGCAAGGAGAAAAACAGTAAGAGACACCTCACCATTGCAATTTATGTCTTTCTTCTGTATTGTAAAACCTTTATTATCTAGCCACTGAGGCTTCTTTCAGTGAACTGACAGCTGAACTGAGGTTTTGTGACTGATAATGAGTAGATAAGACTGAGATCCTGAAACTCATTCCAACTTGCCACCTGAATATGACTGGGATTGGAGAGTCCTGAAACGAAAGTGCCACTTACCAGATAGGCTGTATTTTTTTCTGTGGAAGATGTGATCCTTCACCAAATGTATTCTGATGCTGTTAGAAGGTTAAAATGTGAATATATATGCAATATTTTGTAAACTCATTTGAGGTTTTATTTTATTCCCATTGAAGTTAATGGCTTTAATGCATCATATGTAGTCTTTCCTTATCTTTTTCTCCTCCAATCTTCTCAGATAAGGGAGCCCTAATAAATATAACCCCTAACATATCAACTAAGTGCAAGGAGAAGTTAAGTCATATATAGATTTATACGAATGACTGGAGAGCTGATACTATGCAAAGAGGTGCATGGCACACAATGATAACGGCAGTAGTTATCAGATTAAAGCACAATAATCGTAATTGCACAGCCAAATGGGTAAAGCTGGGAGCAAATAATGGTTCCAAAACACTGATCATGAACAGAACTTCTAGAGTCACCTCCATTGAAATTGAAGAAGTAGCCAGCAAGGTGCCAGTTCTATTGTTGTCTTTAAGAAAGGTAGGTTACATTCAATACATTGCAGATAAAAGATTATAAGCAAAGTTGCAAAGCAATATAAAGGGGCTAAAGGGGGCAGAAAAAACCCACTATGGCCATAACATGTGCTAGAATGACTATGTGCTATTGTTAAAGATATTTATTATTGCTGAAAACTCAGAGCCATATTTTCTCTGATAGAGATCAATGGTCTGTTCATGAAAAGTCAGGTGCACTTCTGCAAGAAAACTGGGCATTTACACAAACAAGGGTCTAATTAGATGCATAAGACCCTGATCCAAAGCCAGCCAAAACAATAGAGTTTTTCCATTAATTTTACCATAGTTTGGATTAGGCACCAGATACTAATATGACCTAATCCCTGATTTATAGGCATCTGCAGTCGTCTGCATAAAGACAGTGATACGACTGTGTATGAAGCAACAGAACCTGGACCTCAATCTCTGGCTACTGTGTGTTTAAGGAAATCACTTGATTTGTCTGGGTAACTGAAGATTTGCCCAAGAGGGTCGGAGTTGGATTCTAGGGGTATTTACAGATGTGCTCCAGGAGGTGGAAGGGGTGCTTTAATTAGTGAGCTGTGCTAATTAAAAGCGCCCAAGCATCATGTGTATCAGCGTCCCCATGCTGAAAAATAGTGGTGGGGCACTTTGAACGAAAACTCATTAAATGAGCTTTAGTTTAAAGCGCTCCGCTGCCATTTTTCCACACTCCAACAGACTTGATTTCCACACTCCAGCAGACTCAATTAATTGAGCGCTGGATTTACAGCACATCTGAGCAGCCTTGCTACACGTCTGTAGAAGCCCTAGAACACTGTGCTTGTGAGTACATTGATACCAGTGCAAAGCCAGGGTGAAATGCTTTAAAACCAGGATGGTAGTGTTTTGCACTCACTTTGCACTGAGTAGAAGTCAGTGATGAATCTGGCCCTTACTCTTTCATGATCAGCAAATTTTGATACGGTTTCATAAAAATGTTGAATCTTTAAGACAAAGTGAAGGGTGCATCTTGTAAACATCAACCTATACAGTCATTTCAATATGTTGCAGGTGATGGCAGAGAAAGAGAATTAGAGTGCGCCCTCTGTATGTGGGAGAGAAATGTTACCTGTTTACATTTGGGATGTGCACATTTGCAGGTGGTTTTGATTTTGGTACTTTACCCTGAGGGTGTAACACAGTGTGATTCTATTGCCATCAATGGGGCCATCGCATTTGTCATTAGCTGATGATCAAAACCTTGACATGTAACAGGAAATGCAACAGATAACTTGGCCAATCTCTAATCCAAAAATAAATGGGCAAGGGGTTCTCCAAAACTTTTTTGGTCAGGCTTTTGTTTCATACATTCAAAATCAAGGTGATTTGGGCAAGGGCTACTGGTTTTGGCCCTTTTAAAATTAATGACGCAAAAGACTGAGATCTTTTTGTGGATGCTAATACACAGTGGTTATTTGGTTGCACCATGCAGGCCATCAATAAGTGAAACACTCCAACACACTGGTGCCTTCAACACTTGGAAGATAAAAAAAATGTGTATCATACTATATACATAGAACACAAGGAACCATTTAGGGACCCACAGCCAGAGATGACTGTAGCAGGGTTTGGGGCCCAGGGCAAATCAGCCTGTGGGGCCCAGACACAATGGGGGGGTGACAGGGGTGGCAAGCGGCCAGAAACAAAGCCAGCCCGGCTCCACGGGGCCCCCCAAAGCACGGAGCCTGGGGCAGTCGCCCCGATTTGTGCCCCCCAGGGACGGCCCTGCCCCTAGCAAGATCTGACATTGGTAAATGATGTGGTAACTGTGCCTAGAAGAGCATGTGTGTTTTTTTTACTATTCACATGTGACCAATATTGTTCTTTATGCTGCTGTTTCACTGTCATTTTGTGGAGTAAGAACTCGAGAGAGAAAATGTAGCCTTTTTTACCTACACGAAACAGAAGAAAGCAAGCATCACAAGGTAAATACGTTAGGTAAATCACAAGGTAAGTGAATCCCCTTTTCCTTTACTTGCTACAGGCATTTCTGAATCCTAGGACTGAAAGTGCTGTAAATAAAAACCTTCATAATAAGAGCTCTGAAGTGCTATTGAGATAGAAATGGGTCCTTCATTTAGTCTCGCACATGCATGCATGGCTCCAGACATGCCTGTAGCGAGCAGAGGATCACACTACAACAGAGACGGGCAATTATTTTGGGCAGAGGGCCGCTTACTGAGTTTTGAGACGCCATAGAGCGCCACATGACAGGCAGCTGGGGGCAGATAAATATAAATGTTCTAAATTTTTTAGGGGCCCTGTGGGCCAGATAGAATGGCCTGGCAGGCTGCATGTGGCCTGCGGGCCGCATTTTGCCCACCCCTGCATTACAAGTACACCAGGAATTATACTGCTCACTACTGAGCAGAGCAATAATGTTGGGAGAGCACATTATCCCCTAAGAGTAGGACCACAAAAGAATTGTCAGACAGAACCAGAGATAAAGTGTTGCATTCACTTTCAGCAGAGTGAACAAAGGAGAGCAGGGTCCCAGGTTGATCAGTGTATGAACAGGAGTTTAGAACGGTAGTTTTGTGATATACTTGCCACTTTTCATGGAAGCTCCTCAGCCCTACTTTCACAGGTCTACAGCTAAGGGATTTTGAGGTCAAGGAGTGAGGGAAAAGGCCAAAGACCAGAGGCTCTCACCCACACAAGTCCTCCAGGAAAATCTGACAGCATGACAACACTGGAGTCAGGGTGAGATGGCATGGTGGCACAGACATCTGAGCTAGCTTTAAACTAGCTAGCTTGCATACTTACAGTAGTGTAGTAGATGTATCAGCCTGGGGTGTAGCATGGGCTATATCATCTACCTGAGAAACTAGTTATGCAGGTAGCCCATGCTAAACTCTATTCTGATACTGCTATTAGTCCCTGCTTATTTGCCTGCAGGGCAGACATCCCTGAGCATTAGTGTGGGCAACTGTTTTCTTCCTGCCTTTCAGCCTAGACCCCCATGCTTTTCTTATAAGGAAGCAGGAGCTAAAGAGCCCTACTTGATGCAAAGACCCAGCTGGAGTCTAGCAGCAAGTCTCTTCATAACCTTGCCATTTGCAAAGTAGGTCAAGAGAGGAACCCTGCTATGGAGCATTAGCACCAGGTAATATTCTCTCTCACAGCACCTCTTTTTGAAAAGAAGCAGCTAATGGCAGCATGGTTCCTTTAGGAGTCATACAGTTATGTTATCCTGAGCTTTGGATTTTCTGTAATATCATTCATAAGAGACGTGTTTTCTTCCTTTAATGGGACCTCAGCTCACTTTGGTCCAATCAGACTGGTATAGTAAAAAATATCTAGGCAATTTTTTTTTAAATAAAAAAGATCTTGCTGACCAAATGGGTTTTCCTATGTTCTCCTAGCTCTAGTAATATTGCAATGTGGAAAGCAGTCATCCGCGAACTTTTAATAATATGTGGAGCTAGCGTCAGATATATGGGATTGTAACAGAGTCTGGTACAATTCTCTCTGCCAAACAAAACACGAAAGATTTCTTTCCCTTGTACCAGTATTTGATAGGGAACATATTTTAATTATCTTCTCTTCTCTTCTGCCAGACAAATAACGAGGGCATCACAACCTAGGTAACCATCAACAAACTGTTCTGCTTGACAGGCTATGGGCTACAAACATTTATACAGTTCCCTGGGCATGTTCAGAAAGGTCTTTGCTCTTTCATTCCAGCACTTTTATAGGAGTTCCAAGCAGGGGCCTACATTTTTGTGCGGTAAGCTCACGAAGTTGGATTCCCCCTGGACTCACAAACCTTGCCCACATTCATATTTTACATGAGCTGGTGTGTGCAGCTGATTCTCCCAGTGTTTATTTTTCTTTATTTGAAATAATTTGTATTTTCCTCTGGGGGAATCTTGCCTATAATGACTCCTCACTGAACAGCAACAGAAAGGGAGATACAATCGTAGGGCTAAAGAGTGGGAATTCCAGGTAGGGGATAAAGTGTTGGTATTGCTACCTACTTCCAATAATAAGTTGCTCACACAGTGGCAGGGCCCATTTGAAATTATTAGAAAGACAGAGCCAGTGGACTACGAGGTTCATCATCCAGGGGATGTCTGAGAACACCAGATCTATCATGTTAATTTATTACAGGCATGGAAAGACCTGGAGGGGTAGATGACCACACCTGAGAGGGTGGTAGAGGAATTTGGCCCTGAAATCTCCAATCAAAAGGAGGAAGGGACACAGGGCAGTATGGTCCAATGGGGAGAGAAGCTAACATGCAAACAGCAGAAGAATTTGAGGTTGCTAGTCCATAAGTTTAGGGATGTGTTTAATGAGAGGCCAGGGAAAGACAGAGGCATAAGACCTGAGATACATACTTTCAAGGGAGCTGTTGTACACACGGTCTCTCACCATATGCATCATGCCATACATAACAAATTTCAAAAAAATGTTAGAACAAGGGATTCTAGTGCCTTCATGTAGTCCATGGAGGAGCCCCATGGTGCTAGTTTCTAAAGCAGATGGATCCCTTAGGGTGTAGATTTTGGACGCGTCAATGTCATAGCCAAATTTGATGCTTTTCCAATGCCTCATATTGAGGAGTTAACTGAACGCATTGGCGAATCTAAATACATTTCCACCATTGACCTATCTAAAGGTTATTGGCAAATTCCAATGGCCAGGGAAGATCAGGCTAAAATGGCCTTTGGGACTCCGTGGGGGCTGTATGAATTCACACGCATGCCTTTTGGGCTGCATGTTGCGGCAGCCACATTTCAAAGGTTCATGGGCCACATGCTTACTTCACACGTCATCCGTGGCTGCGTATATAGATGATATAGTAATTTATTCTAACTCATGGGCACAACACTTCCAAGCCATAGAAGCTATACTTAAAGAGTTGAAGAGTATAGGGATGACAGCTAACCCAAAAAATGTGAGCTGGCTGCGGCAAAGATATCAAGACACCTTTAAAAGCAGTGAGACATGAACAATTCATTCCTTAGCAGATAAAATCAATATAAGCTTTTTCTGCAGCTTCAGTTAAATTACAGGGCTTGGCAAGGGTGTTTGCTTCTGCCAGTTTGAAATGTAATAACTATTTCTAAAGACTCTGATCCGCTGTGTTAAACCCTTGCTGTGTGAAACTGGTCCGACCTTTTTCCAGAATCAGTCTTTTTCAGTCTGAATATCACCTACCATTTTCTAGCAAAGAATTTACCTTGAGGGAGGCTCTTATTTGTTATAGGGGTGTATGCAAAATTGGCATCCCAGTATTTGAACAGACCTATGTCCTTAATAAATAACTTTTCCATATCTACTCTGGAATGATGGCTTTGTAAAAAAAAAAAAATCATGTCTTTTAGCCCCCTTGGCAAGTATGGAAGTATCCGATGGTGTGCCACTTAGACACAAATGCAAAGAGACAGGGGAAAAAGGGAATGTGGGTTTTCTATGTGCTATGGTATTTGAGCTAAAGCTAAATTTGAGTAAAAGCCTTGTATGAAAGTTTACAAACATGCAATTACGGCTCTTACAGTTATCTAAATCCATTTTCTTGCCTTATAATTTTATGGTCAAAAACATTACAGTTGTTTTTAGACTTTCATTATAACCGTAGTAGCCACAGAGGGAACCAAATGGTGTTTGTTTATTTATTTGTGAAACAAATTATGACTCTGAAAACTTTACCATGTAATTTGCATTGGGTGTGCAGTTTACAAGAATGTGCAAGCTAGTCTAAGCAGTCTCTCCCCCTCCATGCTTTGGAATTAAAAGATAAATCAGCAGAAGTGGCTATGATTCTAGTGCAATAGTTACTGCTCATTATATCACCCAAAGTCAGAAATAATTTATCATAACAGAGCCTTCTATATGAATGTGCACTCGGTGCCTCTAATGAATAAAACATGGCTGTCAGAATTAAAAGGGATAAAATTACTGTAACACATTCTGAGTACCATTGAGTGCAATTCAATAAAATTATAGTTCTCTCCCTGTTTATCACTTGTGGTCCATTCTGTTTAACAAATGCAGTAGTCAGTTTCTGGTTACACTTGACCATACAGGGAAATGGAGCAGAAAACCTTTGAAATGCACTGCTTGACATTTTCTTTTGGTTTCTGTGTGTTTGTGTGCTGGTTTATATTATATATATTCCCTCTGCCCCCGTCCCACAGAAACATGCCATAGTTTAGCTGCAGTTGCCAGTGGACATTATAATTTCTACTTATATTTGCCCCAGCCTAGCTGAGAAACCTTCCCTTTGCCCTCCAAACAGATGACGGTTTGTAAATCTGCCCAGGAGTCCTGCAAGCCAGACATAGCCCAGGTACAACTATTGAATGAAAACTACCCAGTTTCCCCCTAATTCACTTTCAGACATGATTGTTCAATGTAAGCAATATGTAACTGCCCTAAATCGATTATGAAAGTGTTTCCTTTCATGTTTGTCAATGTGACTTTTCAAGATCTTTACAGACCTCTTCCTCCTTTTCTCTTTTTCCCCTCACCAATATTATATCCTCTATCACAGTGGTTGTCAACCAGGGGTACGCGTACCCCTAGGGGTACTAAAAAAGGTCATAGGGGGTACACAGAACTGATGTGGCTGACAAATGCCACGTGCAGTAGCACAGCTTGGTAGCATGGAGAGCAGCCCGGTCCAACAGGTAAGTCTGTTGTGAGGGAAGGGGCATGAGGGAGGCAGATTGAGGCTCCAGAGGTGAGGGAGGGAGGAGGGAGTGGGGCAGGGGCAGAGACTGCCCAGCTAGGGCAAGGCATGCGATGGAGCCGTGGGTGGGAGAGGCTCCCGCCACTATGTACACCCCCAGGAGGACATGGCGGGGGGGGGGGG
>NW_005841902.1:2888027-2910036 GCF_000455745.1 Alligator sinensis
GAGGGGTGGGTGGTGACAGCATGTTCTGGAGTGGCTGCAGCCCTTCCTGCAGCCCCCTTCCCGGGCACCGCCTCTGCCCGCCCTGTGTGGAACCTAGCCCAGCCCCAGCTGGGAAGAGTCCAGTGCAGCTCCAGCCCCAGCTCGCAGCCCACCCAACCCTACCTCATGTGCAGATCCAGGGGCACGCACCATTCATGCCCTCCCAGGGTGTTTGCAGCAGTGGGAGCCACCCCCCCTTCTTACACCCCTCTGGAGGAGCTGCTTGTGGCTCCATCCCATGTTCCGCTCCGGCTGTGCAGCAGCTGCCCCTGCCCCAGCCCCACTCCCTCCCTCACTGTGATAGCTTCAATCTGCCCTCCCTCCCCGCTTAAAAACAAGAAAAAAATATAAAGGGGTACATGAGCTGAAACTTTGAGACAGAAGAGGTACACTTGTTAAAAAAGGTTGGAAACCCCTGCTCTATCATACCAAATTCATCATTCAGTTTTCTGTATACTGTCCACTGACTAATCAGTATTAATTCCAAGGACAGGTTGAAAGAACTGACATAATTTCATCTGGAGGAGATAAATCTAAAGGGTCATCTGATAACAGTCTTCAAATATCTGAAGAGTGGATATAAAGAGAATCTTGATTAATTTTTTTTTTGTTTCCACAGGAGACAGGACAAGTAATAATGATCTTAAAATGTAATGGGAAATTTAGCTTGCATATTAGGGAGAACTCTCACTGTGAAAGTGTTAAGCACTGGTGGTTAAACAAATTACTTGAAGTGCTTATGGAATCTCCACCACTGGAAGTTTTTAAGTGCACTTGGCTGGGATGGTTTAGATGGGGACGATCCTGCCTAGAGCAGGGGATTGGACTAGATGACTTCCTAAGGGTCCCTTCCAGCCCCATTTTTCTATGATTCTAATCAGCATACAAAGCCTTTTTACTAATTCAGTTGTGTGAGTACAGTTATAGACCAGGTGTGACACAGAGCTTCACAAATGGTTTCAGTTGCATCCCCACAGAGGCATAGCAGAGAAGCTCTGTGCCCTCAGTAGTGGCAATGCACGGGGCAGCAGCATTTTCTGGGCTGCTGGTGGCAATGGTACTGGTGGCTGGCACTTGTAGCAGCTGTTATTTTTAGGCCCCTCCCCCTCCAAAGTGGGTGCCCAGAGCTGCTGCCCCTGTCCCCACACTTAGTTATACGACTGCATCTCCATGAAGGGGCTGGGTGGTGGTAAGTTGTTTAATACCAGCAAACATGGTAGTAAGGTAGGATACAACATTCCAGCTGATAAACATGGTCAAATGTAACTGCGGACCTATGACTGTGGAGTATAAGTAACTCTCCAGTAAACAAGAACTCATCTGTAATGGCAGGTGTTGCCAGGCTGGCATATCGTGGGCTTTTGGTATAAAGAACTCCCATAAGCATTATGCCTCAAAGTATTCTGTCTCTGTTGTGCTGCTTCATTTTATAGCTTCCATGCAGAAGAGCCTTCAGAACCCTTTTTGTCAGGCTTCCTGCTACAAATTAAAAAAAATAGTGCACATGTACTTGCACATATGCTGAACGCTCTTCATTTTCTTTGAGGTTCAACAGGTGTGCAGGTACTCAGGACCTTGCAAAAACAGGCTCCAAGGTCTCAATTTAGCAAAGCATTTAAACAAGGGTGCCATACTCACCCCACACTCACCCCACCTCCCTGGACCTAGCAGCAGAGGTTCAGGTGAGTAGCAGTGGCTAGGTGGGTTAATGCAGCTGTCACTCACCACCCCCCCACTGTCAACTTGTATACCTAATGAGGCTCTATACCAAGGATTTTCATAACTGGTCTTGCCCTTGCTTTCCTTACTTCCAAATTCCCTGCCCTGCTAGAGATCTCCTGGCCAGACCATACAGCTCTGTTGGCTCAGTTTGGCCTGAGGTGTGTTTGGCATTTCTACATAAACCCTTCCAGGTTTAGTAAAATACCTAAACCCTCAAAGTCATAGTAGGGCAGGGGTGGACAATTATTTGGACTGGAGGGCCACTTAAGGAATTTTAGATTGCTCTTGAGGGCCGGGATTGGGTGGTGATGACTGGCCTTGGCCCCCTTCACAACTGTTTACACCGACCAGTATGGTGGGTGGAGGGTGGGGGGAGGGAGATGCCAATTGATCCTATCCAGCCCCAAGCCTGTCTGCCCTGCACCCACTGCTGGGGGTGCCAGATGGAGCGGGTGGGTGGGTGGCCATGGAGAATGGCACAGGACACCCATGGGCATGGCATGCTTGGCTGGGCAGATGGGATTGGGCTGCAAGCAGACAGGGGGTGGCATCCAGAAGCAAGATGGGCAGGAAGGACTAGGGCTAGGGCCAGGTCTGGAGCCATGGGACTACGGCATGGGGCACAGCCATGATCTGCTAACCATATGTCCCTGCAATGGGCATCACTTCTACACTGTCACATGGTCCCAGCTCCAGCCCCAGACCCATCTGCCTATGTTGCTCCCAGATGCTACTCCCTGCCTGCCCACCTGTCCAGTTCGCTGCCTCCAGTGGTGAGGGTAGGACAGACAAGCTGGGGACAAGATGTATGTGCCATGGCATGGGTTGGGCTGGATGGGGTTGAGGGACCTGCTGTGGGCTGGACAGAATCACTTGGCCAGTCAGATCCAGCCCATGGGCCGTATTTTGCCCATCCCTGTGTTAAGGCATATTTATAGTGCAAGGCAGTGCCCTGCAAAGATACCCCGTGATAGCTCTGTGTGTACTAGCTCCAGAACCAGAAGCAGCATAATTGTGTATAAACAAAGCTTTTTAGCATGCTCATAGCACTGCACTAACATGGCTATGTTGCCTTCAGTTTTGAAGGTAGCGCACATAGCATCAGCAAAGGCTTCTCTGTATCCTGTGAAATACTGCTGAAGTACTAGGAAAGATTGTCCTTTGTCTGGGGCAGGGAATCTCTTGCTGAGTGCAATAAGGTATTGTAATGAGTCATTTGCTGAGATACTTCAAATACTTTCACAAAGAAGCACAAAAGTGTGAAACTTAACCACCTCCCCCCATGCCCTCAAACAAAACATTAAACTGGGATATGCTTTGGCAACAGCACACTTACATGTACAAAAACTAAAAGCTGGTTTTACTGTACACATGACTGACAAGATTTGTAGGGAAGAGTTAACATGCAAGATGATTTTACTTTCAAGGACAGTTCATTTTGTCTTGCACATTGAACCACAGAAGGGTTACTATAATCTAAAAAGAGCAGACACTTAAGCAATTAATACACACAGCAATCCAATCTGCTAAAGAAAACCCAACAAGCCTGAAAAAATGTGTTACTTAAAGAAGGTAATTTCTTCTCTGTAACTAACTCACTGGTTGGGCTTCCCATAGGGGATACTGTGTTACTTTTCTAATGAGCAGCAGCAACCTGTTAAGTGGAGTTCTGCAATGGAACTGACCTGGCCAGTTTTGTTAATTTGTTTTTTGAGGGGAGGGGGACATCTTAAAACATTAGACCCAGAGGGAGGGAACACATGTTTAAAAGGTCCTGATGCATGAGTAATACCTGCTCATGCAAAACACTCTTTGTTATGCACAGATGGCATTTATGTACCCAGCTCTTGTCTGCAATCAGGTGACTTGTGCAGGCAAAGAGATTTTATGTACACAAACAGGATGACTGCTCATGTCACATTCATGGGAAGCAATTTTTTGGGGGTTTCCTTTGAAAACATTGTCTTCTGCAAGTTAATGTGGGTCATGGTCTGCTCTGAAGGTCTATCTTCCACTGTGCCAAACATTAATGTAATGCTGGATGTCCTTATTCAGGACTTAGCCACCTCCTCCAGTGGAAAATCCTGAAAGAGGGAGTGAAAGCAGAGATTTCCTTCCTGAAGTTTTCTGTGTAACTGTTCCACCAGAGGTAGCATCAGAAGGTTGCCCTCTGCTCACTCTATAGAACAAGCTCTAGGCTGGGTCCATTCCCTGTAGATTTGGGCTAGGGACAGACATTCAAAAAGCCTGAGTCTGAATTGATTCAATCTTTGTAGGTCAGTCTAACCTGGCTAGGTTAAACCTGTTTGTAACCACAGAGACATCCCCTCTGGACTGAAAAAATATAGGCACATGCCTGCAGTGGATCAGGGTAGAAGCCAGGGGGAGCTAGAGCAGCCCTCTCTTCCCTTCTACAGTGCTGAGCTGAAGGGGGTGGGAGGCGCATGACCAGGCCTCCTCAGGAGGCTCTGATTAGGGCGTTTCCCCCACCCGACTCTGAGCAGCCTAGCAGGGAGTTGCTAACACAATTTTTATCAGCTGATTAAGAAAACAACAGCCTCTCTCCATTAGTTCAAGCTCTTCTTAAACAGCTTTTCCAAGGAAGGAATGGAGGGACATTACCAGCTCCATTTGAGTAGCTCCAAAAAGCCTTAAGCTGACACTGCCCTGTCTGCCTTTGTCCCGTCTGCCACAGCAAGGACCATAGCCAGCATGTGGTCTGCTAGCTAATGCTGTGTGTCTGTGTAAGGCAGAGGGGAGAGGGGGACAAAAGGAAGCTTGAGCTTGAGCAGGGAGTGGTGAGGAGGGGGAGCAGAAGGAAGCCAGGCAGATCCTGGTGTGTCTGCAGTCTCTGCTGGAGCTGCAGCCAGCAGAGGGGAGGGGCCAGCCCTGCTGGGCAGAAGCAGAGAGCAGAGCCCCGCCCAGCAAAGCATCTGGGATTCTGGTGGACTTTGATTTATCTTAACCCAGGAAGGGGTCTTGTACAGATAAACCAGTTTGACCCAAATCAGTTAAGTCTGATACTACATTCAGCCAGGTTTATCTCAAGCCAGTTACAGTAATTTTCAAACTGGTTTATGTGCACTGAACTTCTGTTCTGTTACAGGTTTAAACCAGTTTATGTGTAATGTCTGTCCCTAGCCTTTGAGGTAGCCAGGAGAGCTGCAGAGTGGCACAGAGTGGCACATCCTGCTTGGCTGAGGATGGCACTGCTAGGGTCCTGCTGCCACCAGCTGCATCAGACTCCTCTTCCTTTCCCTATAAAGGGAGGGACTAGCAAAATATCTTACTGCCACAGGCTACCTTTGTTTCTGCTTTTATCCCCAGAGTTAGCAGTGTAAGGATGTTACATGACCTCTCCTCCTGATCTTCTGGCCCACCTTTTCCCTCTGCATGGATTCTTGAAATCCCTCTGGAAATCCTGCACTGAAGATAGGGTATATTGCTGTAAAGTCCCCCAGAGGAGACTTGTTTAAGGTTTGCAGGACTGAGCCTACAAGGTGTATAAAACAGTATTAAATATGCATGAAATCAGAGGATATGAGTAGGTGGGAGAAAGAGTACACACAGTGGGATCCCACTTACATTGTTACAATGGTCCCACTCCTGAGCTGTTGTAAACTGACACTGCACCATTGACTTCAATTAAACTACAATGAAGAAAAGCATCCCACCCAGTTTTCAAGCCTGTTCCCCACACCTCTGGAGACTGCGGCTGAAGTATCTTCTCCATCAACTTAATGATGTGAGAGCACAGTGTACCACTAAAATGCCCTGGAACGCACTGATGAGAGACTCGCTCGTGTTATAGGAAGAGGACTGAAAAACCATGTGCAAAGACAGTTTCTCTCAAGTACCAAATAGGGCTTTCTTGTGCTTTGCCTCCTGTCCATGTTTAGGTTACACTTGCTCTCAGTGAAAGTGCTGAAATGGCTCCAGATTTTGTTTTCAATTCTGCTTTTGCTGAAGAAAGATGCCGGGGC
This sequence comes from Alligator sinensis, assembly GCF_000455745.1. Classification (NCBI taxonomy): domain Eukaryota; kingdom Metazoa; phylum Chordata; order Crocodylia; family Alligatoridae; genus Alligator; species Alligator sinensis. Next base: position 2,893,772 of record NW_005841902.1, read on the forward strand.
AGGTCAGGAGAGTTTTATCATGTCCTTCAACAGTGTTTGCAATGAGGCAGGGAGGAACATGCTGGGAATTCAAAGAACATGGTTTTTTATCTGTCCTTTTTGACACTTGCTTGGAGGTACTACAGGAAAATAAACCACTATATAAACAGAAAGCTTTTTAATGGTAATATTGTACCTCTGTGCTATTCCTACCCACTTGTACTCAAGAAACTGGGAGACTATTGTAATTTCAGGCAGAAAACGAACAGGACCAAATGCAGAGGAAAGCATTCCTATTATTTTCCCCTTTTCTGCAAAAACAAACAGTTGTCAGAATAAACTATTGCTGATAAAATTAAAAGATACTGTGCTAATAGTAACCTCTGCAGGGAAGTGAGAAATCTGCATTAATACGGGAAGCAAACCTTTAGTATTCTCTCTCTATTCCTGTCTGTCATTTCCCACTTCTCTGCTCCTCAATCTGGCTACCTTCAGTGCAGTGGTTCTTTCTAGGGCTGTACAAAGCTTTGGTCCCTGATTCAATTCGGTGGAGATTCGGTCTGATTTGGTGGCTGAATCTCTGAATCTGAATCAAATCAGAGGACCATTTAATCTCTCCAAGTTGAATTGGAGTCCCCTGAATTTGTTTGGAGAGATTTGAAAAGATTCAGGAATTTGGACATAGAGACAGTTTTAAGTGTTTTTTCTACATACCTCTAGGTAGCAGGGGCTCGTGAATGCTGCAATGCTGGAGCACATGGAGTGTTCCACAGAAGCATGGGGGGGCTCCCCAGCACATTCAGCAGCAGACCCAGAAGTGGTCCAGAAGCACTTCCAGTCCACTTCTGCGTCCACCAGGGAGCATGCTGGGGGCCCCCCTGTGCTGCCCCTGGCTCAGTGCCTGGTGCCTCCTGGGTCTGGGGTGGGGGGCACGTGGGGTCCCCCTGTGGCCAACCACCAAGCTGGGGTAGGGATGCAGGGGGCCCCCTGCGTGCTCCCCGGCAGAGCCAGAAGTGAACTGGAAGCACTTCTGGCCCACTTCTGGGTTTGCTGCCAAGCACGTGGAGGGGCCCCCACACTCCTGTGGGATACTCCATCCACCCCGCCATCGCAGCGCTCATGAGTCATGCCTGCTACCTCAAGGCATGTAGAAAAAACTTTTAAAGCTGTCTCTATGTCCAAATCACTGATTCTCCAAATCTTCAATCGAAGCATCAAATCAGATTTGGAGTCAGCTGAATCGGATCAGGGACAGTGATCTAACTCAACAAATCGAATCACTGCCCCTGATTTGGGCTGAATTTGAATCCGAATCGAATAGGGCCTGCTTCGTACACCCCTAGTTCTTTTTAGACTCAAGGTATCCCCTTGGAAAATGCTAGCTCTTAGCTTACACAAGTTTTTGGAGTGCAGAAAATAATAGAGCAATTCTTTTAGTGCAAAGAACTCAAAAACACCACAATAGGCCAGAATGTTTCATAACACTATAAATCCCTATTTGGAAGCTCTGGGTTTATTTTGTGAATCATGTTTGCACATCTGAGGGTGCATCTACATGTGCGATTTAAAGGGCAGAAACCTGTTTTACTGCACATTAAAGTGTCACATCAAAAACCGTGCTAATACGCTACAGTAAAAATAGGCTACTGCGCATTAAGCGTCACTAAAAAAGTGTGCACTTTTGCTACTGCACATTAGGGCAGCCTAATGTGCATTTTTTTTAGTACCTCACATTAGAGGCACTAAATTTAATGTGCGCTAGCAAAAGCACATTAATGATCATGTAGTTTAAGGACACTCTCCTCTGCAGATTTCACCATCTGGGGCAACCCTCCTTAGTGACTAACTTTTTTTAAGTCTCAGCTGAAAACAGGGGGAATCAGGGGAAGAGTGAAACATGTTCCATTGATTCTGGGCAAGAAGAGTGTTCCCTATGGGACCACTTCAGCCAGAAAAGTTCAGAGCAGAGTTTGTAAATCATGCTAGAGCTAGTTTCAGTTCTTGATTAATCTAGGACTAGGGCAGCACATAGCTGGATTTAAGCTATCCCATTGTTTACTCCTCTACTCCAAGTGCAAATGCATCCCAGCCAAGAATCCAGCCCCATAATGGGAGGCAGGGTAAATAGAACAATAATTTGCAACACACTTTCCCGAGTGCATCTTTCTTTGTAACTGGCTCGTCCTCTGCTCATTCTCCCTGCTCCAGGCTTTCCTTTATAGAACTTTTCCTCCAGGGGCTGTGTCTATCTTATCTAGTGCAGGCTGGACTCATCTGACTCATCTCTGCAGGCTGGAATGGTACAAATAAGCATTTCAGCAGATAAAGTGTCAGTAGTCAAAAATAAAATACAGCAGCTCTTCTCTTAAGTAACATCAGTTCCCAAGTGCAGCTCGCTCTGGTACTCCACCCATAAAATATTCCCTGGCTCACCATGAAATACTAAGTCAAATTCAAGGTCCTTTGTCTTAATTTTAAGAGTCCTTAATAAAACTGGCCCAAGCTACCAGGGAGTTTGACAGTGACCTCCCCTGACAGCTGCTTTCTTCAGGAATGATGGAACTACTAACTTCAAGGCTAAAGTCTCTATAGTAAGCATGACAGACAAGGCTTTCTTACAATATGTCCTTACAGAGCAAATTATAGCACAGTACTTATGGACAGACATTACACACAAACTGGTATAAGTGAATGGAAACCAGTTTAAACCTGTAACAGAACAGAAATTCAGTGCACATAAACAGGTTTCAAAATGGCTGAAACCGGTTTAAGACAGACCTGGATGAATGCAGTATCAAACTTAACTGATTTATGTTAAACCAGTCTATTGCACTTCTGTCCCAGATCCTCTCCCAACTTAAGTTAACTCACAGGGGAACCTCCACTGAGGCATGGGATCCGGGGCCAGCCCTGGGTTGGAGAAACTGTTCCCCTACAACCATAGCAGTGGGGCTCAGCCAGTGCTGGACCATGCTGATGGGTGGGAGGTCAGGGGACTCCCTTTCTGGCAGAGCTCAGGGGACCCTGCCCAGGATGGGAGAACCCCTGCTGAGGTGTGGGGATGTGCACTGAACTTCTGCTGTGTTACAGATTGGAACTGGTTTCTGATCACTTATACCAGTTTATGCACATTTTTTGTCCCTAGCCATAAAGTTTAAAACTCACTACTTCCAATAGTTTGCTCATAGAAACAATTCAAAACAGTGCAGATGAAGGGAGAATGAAGAAGTCATAAAGGAGGTGGGGGCAAATAAGAGAAGAAAGAAAAAGGTATACTAGAAGAGGCAGGAAAAGAGAAAAGGAAAGAAGGAACTGCTCTACATAAAGTCTCTAACCTGGGCACACATTTTTTAATATCGTGACTTTGGTCCATAAGCCTGTCATGATTTGGCTTATTGTCTTTTAGAAGGAACACAGATATTATGGTGATAAAAGCTATTATGAGAATCAAAAATAGCTAGGGGTGAAATTTTAACCTCATTAATCTCAATGGCAAAATGTCCACAGGTATTAATGGGTCAACAATTTTACCATGGCTAATAAAATACTAACTTGTTGCTCTTTGAATAAATATTTCTCAGCAAATTGAGCTATCACACATTAGAGTAGGAAAGGTGGCTACACTACGGTTATGGCTTAAGCAAATGGTTATGGTTTAAGCAAATGAGTGTGTAACCAAAGAGTTAAATTGTTGTTTTGCAGGGACAGGTCTAAAAAAAATGTTAAATGAATGTGAGGCTTTTATTAATAATGTGTATTTAAGTCTGGATCCAAGAGTAGGGGAAAAGAGCAATAAAGGAAAACATTTTGAATGCAACCAAAACACTGCCTAAAGGTTTTGCATTATAGGATCTTCAGGGAAAACAGAAAAGTGAAATATTATAACAGGGAAAGGCTTATGGCAATTCAGGAACAAATACAAAACCTGTTATATAAAACACCCCTAGGCACATTGGGCAACTTAATTTCCATGAAAAAGAAAAGCAACCTTTTTCTTCCTGTCTCCTAGGTTTACAGGGCAGGGACTGTCTCTTTTTTTGTTTGTTTGTACAGCACACCACACAATAGAAACCTCAGCTCATTAGGGGTCTCTATGTGCTGCTACAGTACAAATAAATATTCACAGTAATTAAAAGCAAGCAAGCAAACCTTAGGAACTTATCTTGCAGCCCTTATTCATGTGCATCTGAATGAAGGGGTCCTGTTGCCATCTCCAGATTGTTATGGCATCTGATTAGACTCCTAGAAAATCAGGCAGGAGCTTTGATCTCACAGTTTGACATCTAGTTTTGGGTAAGGGTTTGCAGCCAATCTTTTCTGACAGAGCTTGTAACTCCCTGCTTGATTAGATTTTTGCCATATGCAAAATGCTCTCTCTCAAATTGATCTGGAAACTGAGATGAGTGCAGAATTGGTTTTATTTTGTGTCCCTGTAACCCGACATATCTTTACAGGAACTCCTGATGCAAATGCTTTTGTATCTGTATTGGCTACCTACCAATTACTGAGCAGAATTTGCCTTATAAATCTGGGTGGCTGGGACCTGCTTGATTGTATCTCTCCTTATGTGGAAAGCACCACAGGGAAGAGGAGAAGCAATACTCAAGTTGGAGACTTACCTGTTTATGAGAGCAGGGGCAGCTGACAGAACTGTCTCTGTAGAGTCTCTCAGCATAGGAGTGTGTTCCTGCCCTGGCTTTGCAAAAATCTAGTTTATTGATGTTCAGGGCATACTGAAAGGCCCATTTGTTTTTCTGACCTGTGAAGGAATGGAAAGGCTCTATTAGCAGATCTTAACTATGTTTTTTTGCTGCTGGGTTATTATTGGTTTCGGTGGAAGGGAGGCTACAGGAGTGCTCTATTCCCTGGCTGTTTGTTTAAGATTTGTCAGGGAGTGCCTAAGAAAAGGGTACTCCTTTTTAGTGGATGTGAGGGTAAGTCTATATAAATAAACAGAAGTAAATTTGTTGAAAGTATCCACTCTGCTACATAGCAGTGCAGTGCAGTCTTCTGTAAACAGATCCAGTTTCTTCTTAAGATCATCATCTTAAGAGCCCAGGCACTTGCCCACCTTATTTCTCAACTCCAGTCCCACTACAGTGCATACACTATCTTACAGCCTTTCCCTAGAAACTGGTGACCTCCAGTTGAATTGCATGACATTTCTCTCTCCTATCCCACAGAAAATAGGTAATAAATTCAGCATGCAAGGTCCTCCTCTAGCGCAGAGGCATAGCAATCCAAGATCCTGTCGAGGGCCCCATTTTTAAAGGTAAATTGGAGTCAGTTATTCTTCCAACACTTACGTTCCCAGATGCTGAGGGAAGGCTACTTACCAACAGACTTCCCACTCCTTTTTTCAGCTCACATTCTCTTTTGTTTTTCAAATTAATTTTTGGCAGTAACAACACCTGGAATCCTGCCATTTACCATTTTAAAACCTTCTCCTGAGAAGGGGGAAGGAGGAGAGAGAAAGGTAAAGGGAGTATAAAAACCTAGTGGAGATGATCTCCAGCATATGTAATGAACAGCTTTGCTTAAAAATACCCTAAAGGTTTACTTTGTGTTGAATTCACTTTTAGGTCAGGGCCTGTGGGAAAAAGGAAAGGAGACCTTGCAGTAAGAATTACTGAACATCTCAAGGTAAAGGCAAAGCAACTAGACAGAACTAAATGCGTCAATAATGTATAAGGTTTTCTTAATTGTGGCTGCCACTGTAATGTGACTATTTCTTGAATTTTTCAGGCAGAAAATATTGTTTGTATTTTTTTAAAAGAAAAAAAAAATCCAGAAACATGGATCTAATAAAGAAGAAGAAAAATCCTTTTTATTTTGAGCTCGGTAGTACCACAAGTCCTGAAGAAAGTACAGAGTATGATGACCTGCTCTAGAAAGTGGTATGGGACCTGGTGGTGAAAGTCACCTTCCAGTCTGCTTTTTCCTTTTGCTGCTAATTCTTGCCAGGCTTGTATCTCATACACATTAGTTTCAGCACTGGCTTTTCTGGATTGGTCCAGTACACTTGATGAATAGGGCACTTGTACATGTGACAGTCGTCACGATGTACATGTGACAAAAATGTCATGTGTGTGGCTTAATGGCATCACATATGACACGTGCATCAGTTTTGGGGAGGGGTTAGATGAGTTTGCATCATTGCAACGCTGCAAATTGCAATGATGCAGCTGTCAGCTCACCCCCCACCCCGCCCCGGCTGGGGGAGAGGTGGGCAGACTGCAAAAAAAAAGAATCGGGCCTCTCACTGCTTCTGCCTTCAGTAGGTGCCTGCTGAAGGCAGAAGCAGCAGGGGGCCCAATCCTTTAATTTTTTTGGAGGGGCTCTGGTCCTTCCCTCTGCAGCAGCAGAAGCTGCCAGGGTCATCTGGGCATCTGAATGAAGCAGTGGGCCGGGTGTTGCCCCAGCTCAGAGGCAGCACCCAGCCTGCTCCAACTGTTCCCTAAGCCTGCCTGCTGCAAGCCCACTTGGTACTGCTCCCTGGGCAGGCTTCGGGAATAGTTGGATTGGGCTGGGTGCTACCTCCAAGTAGGGGAAGTACCCAGTCTGCTAGCAGCCTGCCTGGGTGGCCCTGGGGGCATTGCCACCACAGAGGGAAGGATCAGGGTCCCCCTGCAGTTCAGGGGCCTCTCAGCCTGCCATCAGCTCACTCCCCGGCCTCAGGCAGGCTCCGGCTCCGACAAAAAAAGAAAATAGGATCGGGCCTTGTGCCATAACATGATGGAAAATTTAAATGGTGGGTTTCAATTAAAAACCCACCGTTTCAACTTAGGGGGCATAGAATAAAACCCCAAGGACTAAACTGCCATCATGTGTACAAGTTCCCATAGTGCTCTGCCTGCTTCCCTGTGCTGCCTATTCACTTGCTGCTCACTTGTGCAAGACTTGAGTAGCAGTCCTGTGGATGCTGCTTCATACCAAATGCTTGTTTCATCACTCTGATACAGGCAGGTTACAGGGGGCAAAGGATGTGTTATTTCCCAGTGAAGGCATATAGAACACATGAGTCTCTCTCCTTCCAGGACAGTGATGCACATGTAAAGCATATTTCTATTTCACTGTCTCCTGCCTTTGCAGTATGTTGCTTTATCATCTGAAGACTATATGGCCCTGATGGCAAATCTGCATTTGTCTCTATTGGTACAACATCAAGTACCAGGTTTTTGTAATATAAATGAGGTAATAATTGTGTTTGCACTCAGTTGCTGAACTTGCTTGAGTCAGAGAGGGACTCCCCACACTGTGCCTCCTCAGTTATATACTGTTATGCTGCTCTTTATGCAGACATGGGGGAGGGTCTTGCTAGCTGCCTCATTTCTCTCTCTACAACTCATGACGTTTCCTCTCCTAAAACACATCCCTCACTATTAATAATGATGGACATGGGTTTCCTCTTTATTATTTCCTGTCCTAATTGGTTCATTGAGCATTTCCCCAGTTGATTCCAGCTGAACTCTGCTGGGCTGGCCAGCTTCCACATGTTTGTAGAGGAAATGCACAGTTTACCTTCCTCTAAGACTGAGTAACAGATATGTGCCCTATTGCCCACCTTTCAGGGAGCAGGAAAAAACACAAGACTAAAAATGATTCTTGTGTCAATGATATGGATGCTTTTTGTTGCAAATATTCACATCTACATCCTGATATCCTGAAGCAGGATGTCTTAAGAGGGACACTGACAACTAGGTATAGAGATATTCCTTGTGAAAGTATACCCAAGCAAAAGAAAAGGAGGGGATGATGACAAAATCTAAATTGGATAAATTATTTTCATTAACACTTTTAGCTGATCAGTGTGTTCCTTTCTTGTTCTTTCTTTCTTTTGATGTAAATAATCCCCTAAGGTGGTGAGAAACACAAGCAACAACCCCAGTACTTGGCCTGAAAAAGACAAGATGAAACGGAGGAGAAACAGAGGTGGAATCCTTGTTGCATTTTCAAAGGCAAGCAAACAGCATCATTTAAACGTACAACAGAAACTGTATGAACTAAGAGAGCTTTATAATAGGCTGAAGAATGAAAACTATATTCTTTGTACTGTAGGTAAAGTATTATTTTTAGAGAATACTTTTTTTTTTTTTCCTTGAAGTGCTGATAAAAAGAAATGGATGCCTTTTGAGGCTTGGCCCCCTATATTTAAGCCTAGAAGAGAGACGGTCTCTACATCCCTGCAAGCTTTCCCAACAGATCTATTAACAAGCCAATGCAGACATGGAGGGCCCACTTCCAGGTGGCAGTGTGTGTCAGGGTCTATTCAGCTTTTCCACCGAATCTGTCAAGAAATGGGCCAAGAAGTTGCAATAGCCATGGAGGGTTTTGTGAGATAGACACCTGTCCTCTGGTTATCCACTGAAGCACCGATTCATTATGTATGGTGCACATTGCCTGGCTGTCACAAGATACCAGCTTTCAATCGCTGCCAGACTTGGCTGGAATTAATGGAGCTGAGCCAATGACCTGGAAGGGGAAAAGAGGTCCCTCTCTCATTACTAATCCCCTGAGCCACCAGTCTTCTATGAGTTTACAGCATTCATAAAATGTCCATGTCCTCAGCACTCACATAATGTTCCATTTTCTGTGGATTACAGTCAATGGTGAAATAAATAGCCTTATGTCTTAACAGTTCGTTTTTGTACACGGGCAGTCTACACCATATCTTTGAGGCATTTTTTAGATTCTCAGCATTGCTGTGTGCTTTTTCTCTCCCAAGCATCTCATATAACTACCCCCATCCCCACCCTTCACCATGCAATGTTAATCATCTCTTTACTGTATGTCTAAGGGCAGTTTTGCAGTTGCCTTAGTAACTCCTTAAAAGCAGCTGAGAGTTTCAGCAGTTTTTCCAAGGAATGTTTGAATTTTGTTCTATTGGAACAAAATGTTCTAATAGAACAAAATGTTATGGCAAGACAGGACAAGCAGTCAAACACCCACCGCTTAATGATCTTTGAACACCTCTGGGTTGAGAGAGATCCCAAATTTTCATTTTGTAACATCCACCTCTTACATTTCAGTAGAGAAGAGAACACTTCCGATTATGGTTGCGCAATATATATATTTAAATTATATTTAATACAGCAGCTAAACTCTGCAATCAATTGTCTAGTTGGCACAAGCGTGTATTAAGGTACAAGAAGGCATGAGGTTACTAAAATAGAATACATAAATATTTATTACATCCTGAATAATCATTATGTCCTCATGCAGATTCTTTACACCTGATGGTCAGAACCAAAGCTAATTTAAATCAGCTTAACTTCAAAGAAGTCAAAAGAGCTATGGCAATTTACTTCTGCAGAAGACTGAGCCCTATGTTCTTAACAACTAATCTTGAACATAGATTTACTTTATGAAAGCTCTACAATCAGGGATTTAAAAACAGATTGCTATTGTATGTCACTTTAATATGTTTATTAGAAAGAGAGATTGCAGGATTAGAACAACATGAAATGAATGTATCTTTCAATTCATTTTAACATAACATCCTGATGACCAAAACTTGATGAATGCCAGACAGCTTTTAAGTTATTCCTAATTTGATAAATTTAATATAAAAGGGAAAAGAGCAGGATTGTTGGATGAATAACATCATTACATCTCAGTGTTTCTTCTTATTATGTTCTTAAAAATCTGCCTTGCATTATGCTAGATGATAGGCTGAGTTGTACCAAAAGCTTGAGTGAAGAGGCAAGAAAGGAAAAGCTTTGGTTTAGTATAAAAAAAAAAAAAGTACTCCCAAGAGCTTTGAGACAGCTGACTAGGAACACAGACATTCCCACAGTGGGTCAGACTGAAGTCTAGTAACCCGTCTTTGACAGTAGCCAGTTCCAGGTGCCTCAGAAGATGATGCAAGAACCCCAGAGCAGGCATATGAGAGCGTCTTGCTTTGCAAACAGGAATCATTCTGGTCTGTACTGCTTAGAGTAGGGCTGTCCAACTGGTGGCCCATGAACCTAGGTTTGCCAACTGTGTTTGAATCTACTCTGGAAGGTTTCCAGAACACCAACGTGCCCATGACACACAATGTAAATGTGCCCACGTGCTTGTGTATCTCAATTACAGATTACGGTGCACAGACTATGTCAGGAAGGAACATGCATATTACTATTAGTACTGGACTACTGTATAAATCGGATTCAACATTTAAAATGTATTTTCATGAATGCCCTATCATTTATCTGCCGGGTGACTCTCAGTGGTCTCTTGGAGATTTATATCTAATTCCTGGAGACTCCAGGGCAGTCCTGGAGGGTTGGCAACCCTGCATGAACCACATGACGCTCACAAGGGATTAAACTGCAGCTTGTGGGCTGCTACTACTCCCACCATTGCTCTGGCTGCAGGAGCAGTCAGGGCCTCTGAGCTCCATCACCATCCAGCTTCCCCTTTCCTACCTCAGAAGGCAGGGCAATACAGAGCAGTGCAGCTCACATTGCTGGAAGAGCACAAGGCCTGTGATGCCTGAGATGCTACATGCAGCAGAGGACCCCACAGGCAGAGACCTTAGGGTGAGATAGGACACCTGCAGTACAGTGAGGAGGAAGGAGGTCTTGAGCATGCAGTGCAGCAGTGCAGGGATGCTTGAGCATGTGGGGTGGGTGGCAAGTGGTATGTGGCTCCAGGTGCCCATAGCCCCCACTGGTGTGGCCTGTGGGGCTTGTGGCCCCTGACCACTTAGAAGTTGGACAGCCCTGACTTAGGTCCCTGGAAGACATTCAGTTAAAAGTGCAATGGGATCTGATATGCAATTGCAGCAATCATGCCTTCTGCCATGCATGTCGGGAGGCATGGTTGTGGGAGTGGACATCAGATTCCAATTGCACCATATTGCCCCCTGCACTGGCAAGTAGTAAGTCAATCAGCTGATCCATGCTTCCAGCCTTGGGAGCACATCAGAGTCAATGAACTGTTTTCTCAAGTTTTAAAAACATTAAAACATTTTTGTGAAATGTTTTGTTGTTTCAAAATTGGTGCTTTTTGCCAAAAGGCAGAAGACATTTTTGAGAAAAATTGTCTACCCCTTGCTTGTGGTCAGAAATAATTCCTTTTATATATTAATTAAATTATACCTGTATTGCAGCAGTCTAACTGAAGCACACTTTGATCCACCAGGGATGGTCAAGATACCAATGATACACGAGATTACCACTAGAATGATGAGAAATCTAAAACTAGATTGTGAACAAGTCCCAGTTGAATATAGTTGAACTTCATAATTATTTCTCTTGGGAATTTGAAATAGTTTTCCCTGGGCTTGATTCCTTCCAGCAGATAGTTTAGCTGGAACCAAAATAAAAATGGGCCAGAAAGTTCAGAGGATCCTTAAAATGAAAAGTATTCAGATATTGGAAAACAAACATTTTTTTTGAATTCTGAATAATTCAGACACATTTGTGTCCTTTGTTTATTCTTTCCTTCTGGGCATTGTTGTAAATGGATTATGTCCATGGTAAGATTTGAGGGAAAGACTCTTTTTCATTAAGATCCTCTATTCATATATAAAGAAGGGTGTGTCGAGAGATCACTGACTAACTCATTGTTTAAAATAATACAGTCATCCAGTCAGAGCAGAAACATTAACAAACTTTAAAACAATCTTGTGTTAAAAGGAGAGCTTTTTTGATCACGATGCTATACAGAGCATGGAAGAATGGTTTGGGGTAAATTGTAAGCAAAATCAAGCAACCACTTTGTGTGTGGATTAGAAGGCCCTCCACAGAGTGCTACTACTTGTCACATTAAGCATACCACATAGATAGATCTCATATTCTATGTTTGTACAGTGCTTATCATAGCAAAGCTCTGACCAGATGGGGCTCTCTAGGCACCGTCCTAATCATACGAGGGTGATGTCTGCTGGGAGTGGGGATTACTGGTGAGTTTTATGATGGCTGAGGAGTCCAATCCATGCTCTGCAAGTTTTTCCACAGATAGGTGCCTTGAGGGGGTGAGGGTACAACTGTTGGCCAGGATATTGGGCACTTTCCATCCTCCTCTGCCTTTTCTCAACTTCTTGAGCAAGATGGTTCTCTTCAAATTTGACTGTAGCTTGATGTATGGTGCAGCAACCCTGAGACCTGTTACCACCCAGCACTTCCCAATTTGTAGGGCTGATGCCACCCTTCTTAAGGTATGCTTTCAGGGTGTCCTTGTAGCACTTCCTCTGTCCTCCGTGGGTCTTTTACCATGACTAGGTTGAGAGAAGAGGACTTGCTTTGGGAGATGTGTCAGCCATCTGCACACAGTGGCTAACCCAGTGGAATGGATGTTTCATGATCGTTGCCTCCATGCTGGTTATGTTAGCTGCAGAGAGGATGCTGGCATTGGTGCAGTGGTCTTCCATCAAAATGCGGAAGATCTTCCTGAGGCAACACTGAAGGAACCATGCCAGGCCCTTAAGATGGCTTCCATATGTCACCCACGTCTCACACCTGGAGAGGTGTGTGGGGATAACCACTGCATTGTAGACCAGGATCTTAGTTTCCATCTGCAGATCTCAGTCAGCTAAGACATGGCGAAGCAGCTTTCCGAAGGATACACTGGCACAGCAAATCTTATGTTTGATTTCTACATCAAGACTGACTGACTGGGATAGGTGACTGCCAAGGTATGGGAAATGATCAATGTTTTCCAGGTGTTCTCCATCAGTAGTAATTTGTGGGGGGAGTAGGGCAGCTTGTGCTGGGGCAGGCTGCTGTAACACCTTGGCCTTCCCAATGTTAAGGGAGAGTCCCAGGCTGTGATAGGCACCTGAGAAAAGATCAAGGGTGGACTGCAGATCGGTCTCAGTGCACGCAAGAATAACACAGTTGTCAGCGTATTAAAGGTCAGTGATGCTAGTCTTGGTGACTTTCGTTTTGCTGTGAAAGCGCTGCAGGTTGAAAAGCTGACTGTTCATTTGATACTCAGCCCCAATTCTGGGAGGAAGGCGGTCATGGATGAGAATCAAAATCACAGCAAGATAGATTGAAAAAAGGGTTGGGGCAACAATGCAGCCCTGCTTGACACCAGCATGGATGATAAATGGGTCTGTCTCTGACCATCCTAATACAAGTGCAGAGAAGGATGAAGAAGATGATAATAATCATATTTTAATTTGTAGTTTACATGCCAAAAATGAGAATTAAATAGGTAACTTGACTAAGGGATAAATAACTTGCATAAATTCCTGTTTGCGTAACTGAAACTAGACCAAAATTCAGTCTGTTAACACAATTTGTGAACCGAATAAAAGGTTATATTAGCAACAAAAATTATTATTTGCTGTCTATATAAATACGTAATAACAACAACCCCAATGATTTTGCTTATAATGAGCCAGTTTAACAGTATATCTGTTCCCATTAGAAAAGCTCATTCTCTATTTTGGTAGACTCCCAGGCCACCCATACAGATGCCAACACTTGTGTTTTGACACTGTGATGGAAGGAACTAAGCCAGTCCTCTAAACCTACTGGAATCTAGTTAGGACCAAACAATTACATTTGAAATCAAGGTAATTAATGATTATGCTTCTAGTGGTCTGTAATTGGTGCTTTTCCCACTGCAATTTGCACTCATGTGTGAGCAAAGACTAAGCAATTTTTTACTGCCTCTAATCCCATATAGTTTCTGCTTTGATCAAACATAGCTCAGATATGATCCAAAGGTGAATAACTTGCAGGAAAAAAAATCATATTAGCTGTTCAGAGCCCATTGAAGCATGTAATATTTCTAAATAATGCTCTCATACATGGATGGCTAATGTAAAAGGAGGAAGGTATTCTGCTTTAGTAATTTTCAAATCAAAAGTTACCTCTCACCAAGAAAACAACTGACTCAGTCTGTAAATATTTATTCTTAACCTCTTCCCACATATTTTTGTTTTATTAAACAATTCTCTCCATTTGCAACAGTGGGGAGAACTTTTTATAAAAGGAAAGGTTCTTGATGACATCATTAACACCTTCATTAGGGTTCAAAAATATATTTTTGATTAATCTCATTGATGTTTTTATTCTTGCTACAGACATGAATTGGATAGTTAAGCTATGCTGACATATCCAGATGTTCTGTTCAGAACTTACTCTTTCCAGACATGACTCAATCCACCTGACATTGGAGAAGAAGGATTTATCTTTAATTCTTGATCCGAAGTGTTGTCATGCAGAATTCAGATTTTCTTAGCCTTACATCTGTCAAGGTGTTCATAATTAAGATACATATCTGTCCTTAAAAGAGAAGTGGAGCTTTTAGTGGATCCTTATATTAACATAATATTCACATTCATTCAGTTTTAGTCACTTGTGTGAGTATAATCTTTGACACTTTGAGTTGCATCATTTGTAAGAAACTACTTTATATTCCACTCTATGGAATTTATTAGAAATGTTTGCAGTTTGCTTTTCTTTCATTATAGATAATATGCTGGTCTTTTTCTTCTCTTATGCATATGTATCCTTTAGGACAGATTCATAAGAGATGTTTAGAGCGGTGTAAGTTTGATCCCTTTACCCTAATTTAGACTTTCTGATATACAGGGTTCATATACCCCCTGTTAGCCAACTGTGTTCTGTGGAGCCCTGGGGTTCCATGATAGGTCATCAGGGTTCCCACAAAAAGATTTGGGATAATGGCAGAGCAGGTTGGGAAGACGTGCACTGCCATTTTTGGCCTGGGTCCCTTTGCATCAGCTCACATGGCCCATAAAAGCAGGGGTAGGGATTCCACAGCAGAAGAAGGGATATGAAAGGGTTCCTTGACTTTAGGAAGTTTGAAAACCACCAAGGTAACACAAAGCAAAATCATAGTACAGCAAAAGCAGTGACACAGTTATGAGGCTAAGGTATACCTTAGATTCCTCGCTATCTAGCAACATGAAGTTTCAGACTTCTTTACATTTATTTAGACTTCCTAGACTTTCTCACCAAATTTGTAATTGTAAGATGTCTTAAGTTATGACTTCTCTGCAAAAAAGAGGTTTTTTTACAGTGAGATAGCTAGCCTGAGTCATCTGTCTTGAATCATATCTTTCCATTAAAGGCTAAGACACAAAAGGCACAGATATTTTTTTTCCCCTTAGCATATCTAGGTGAGACAAACTGGAGGTAGAAGGGAGTATAAGGTTGCCTTGGCTACTTTGAGGTAATAATTATCCCATCTAGCTTTTTTGGCTGGGAAGCCTAAGATGGCATATTTTAGACTTGGGAGTTTCCAAGTTTAGAGGTTTGTGCTGTATTCTTCCTAGGTTTTGATCTTACTCTTTTTGCCCCAACCACAGTTTCATTTCAGGTAGTTCTGAGTCAAAAGCAGTTGATTGTGTTTATATTTATTTTATCATTTCTCCCACAAATAGAGAGATTTTTTAAGTACATCATAAAGTTTAACAAAGAAGAAAACTTGGAGTTTCCTTCTTTGCCTTCGTCATGCATCCTATTGCTTTTGAGGGATAGCTCTGCCTCAGGACTCCCCAAGAAGATGCCTTATTTGGTCTCCCTCTCCTGGAGGTCCCCCAGGCATGGCTTCTAAGGGGCAAATCTCTTGCTTTGAAACCCTGACTCATCATTGTCCCTGGCTTTCCTAGATGGCACCCCCCAGCTCAGCAAGCTCCTTTTTCTGCTCAGCTTCTGGGGAAAGGGGCTGTGTTGTTTTTTTCAAAAAGGGGGCTAAGGGGTGGGTCATAGTGCTGACATCCCAAGCAGCACAGCAGACTCCTCAGCTTCAAACAAACAGTCTCTGTTGTGCCATTACAGTTCCCTGTGTCCGTCTTTGGACTCCGCTCTGTCCTCCCCGGCTCCTCCAGAGACTCTCTCCTTATCTTCAAGCACAGTCAGCCATACTCCTCCAGACACACATGCAACAAAATCATTGCAAAAACTATAGTAGGAACTCACACTCGCCCAATCAAATGAAACATAGTGTTATGGGAAGCCAATAAGGGAGTAGTCTTGATGGTCTGCTGCCAGGCCTAGGTTGCCATCTTCCTCTGGGGTGAAAAGATGGCTTATTTATGAAACAATTTACAACATACAGTGCTCAGGCTGAGCCCTCCAAAGCAGGGCTGGATACAGGCATGGGTGAACTGTGTGGCCACCCGGGGTCCGGACAGAAAGGGGGCCCCAAAATGGTAATTTTTATTATTATTATTATCTCTGGCAAAGGGGGGCCTGATACTAAAAGTTTACCCTGGGCTGCCAGAAGTCTAGTTATAGATTTCATAGAGTTCATAGATTTTAGGTTCAGAAGGGACCTATTAGATCAAGTCCCACCCCCTTCCCTGGGCAGGAAAGAGT
>NW_005841902.1:2910047-2948697 GCF_000455745.1 Alligator sinensis
AGAGTGCTCGGGTCAGACGACCCCAGGCAGGTGTTTGTTCAATCTCCTCTTAAATACCTGCAATGAAGCAGGATATGGTGCTGCTTCAAAGCATTTCACACCAGAATGACAGGCTGGAGCTCCACCCACGTAGTTTTTTGGGCACATCCCTCTGCAGTCTTTAAAACAAAAAACCCCCAGCACTCCACAGAGTTCCAGCATTTGTATCTTGAGGAAGTTGGTTCTCTCATATTCAGTCCTATTTTCCGAGTCTCTTTGTGCAATCCTGATGCAGAGAGAACAGTTTTTTCTACATTTTAGAAAAGAAAATGTTGATTTGTTTTTCAGGACATCAGGAGAATGTGCTCCAGTTATATCTATAGATTCTCTCTGCTGTTCTGTGGATTGACTAAGAATTTGTCCATGCTTTGCTGTGACAATGGAAGGTATCATTCAACTGGAATCTTAATTAAAAAAGAAAACAGTCACTTGAAAACTTAGAGTAAGTTCCATAGCCTGCTATTAGGGGAAAATGCCTTTCCTCCAAGGCTTAGTGAATGGTTTTGAGAATTTTTATGGGACATCTGTAAAATAAGCTGGCAACTTTCCTTCACCTTCTTTAATTTCAGTTCAGGTTCTGTTTGTCTGCAGATCCAGTACTGTGCAGCCTACACTGCAGCTGAGAATCTGGCCCTCAGCAATGAGGTTTCATGGAGCTATGAGGGACCATTGCAAGAAGACCAGGAGTAGGAGGGTTGCAGGAAACAGAAGTGCCTATATAAGCTATAAAGCTGTTATGAACAAGAGAGGAGTTTTGGGGTTTTGTTTTAATTTGGCTGTTTTTACTGTAACTTCTTTTCATTCACTGTTTTCTTTTCCACAGTCAGCACCACTTCTGCCAGCAATCATCCCTATGAAATGCTTCTGATTACAGTTGGCGTCAGCAAATGCACTGTCTCCAGTCTCTGTGTAGTGTTTCCAGAAATGTGTTAGCATGGATGGAGGACTAATGGGTCAAAAATGCGTGGTCTGAAAATGGTCCAAAAAACAAAGAACTATTGCAACCTGCTATTTCATTCACTTTAACAAAGACTGCTAACAACAAGGCACTGAATCCCTGCTTTTTACTGTCTATATTAGCATTTGTTTTAATATATATTTCTTTAACAAGATAAGAAGACTAAATGAATCAACTTGCTTTAGTTACAGTAAGGATTTCCACAGGCACATCATTCCATGCCCCAAGTCACAGTTCAAGAAATGGTAACAATAGAGGGTCTAATATTCATCATGTGTTACTATTTGTATTTGTGGTAGCAAACAAAAAACTTCAGGGTCTTGTTCCCATGGTGTCAAGTGTTCTCCAGATTCACAGGAAGACATGGTTTCTGACGTGTTCACAATTTAACCAAGAATCAGGCATGATAAGAAAGTGGGACTCGGGGAATGGAGTTGGTCTCGGAGAATTAGATTCTGTTTTTGACTCTCTATCTAGTACTAGGATCTCTCAGAGACAGGTCACTGAGCGAGTGGATCCAAGTTGGGAGGGGACAAAGGAAACAGAAACTCATCTGGTTACTTTAGCTGTTGCAAAGCCTGAAGAATCCAAATCAGCAGTATGGAATACACAATGTCTGTAAATCAGTTGTTTAGGTTGGAAAACAACCAGGAACATCACTGGTTGACTGATCTTGCTGTACATCAACAGTTGGCTTGATGTGGCATTTGAATGAGTAGAAAATAGTTGCCTTATGGATTATTTCTAGGCATTCTGTGCATTAAGGAAGAAAGTGCAGAGGCCCTAATGGGAGAAGCAGACATCTGGGTGCTTAAGTCTTTATTCAGTGACAGTGTAAAGGAAGCAAGGTATGATGGAAGAGACAAAAGCAGGCAAGCAGGGAGAGGTGGAATGATGGCCTAGAAAGTGAGAAGAAATGTGAATCTAATGTAAGGAAAGATGTAGAGGCAGTGGAGCAATTCCAGGAGCCAGAAGGATTATCTTAGCATTTTTGATCGATAGAAAAGCCTTGGTGTGTACGTGCATGCGTGTGTGTGTGTTGGAAGAGAAGGGGGGGCCTTCTTAGTATGTTCTGAAGTAATGGCTATTGGCCATAGCGTCTACATTTTGCTTGTTTGATAAATTGAACTGATCTGGAGCCAAGCCTTAGATTTTTTTTCCTTCCTTACTATATGATCACTTAGTCCACAGATATTAGAGTATGTTATAAATACATATAAATATCATTATCCCCATTTTACAGAAACAGAAACTGAGCCAAAGGGAGGTAAAATGATTTGCCCCAGGTCACAGAATTTGGAAATAAAACTGAGGTCTCTTGACTTAGTAAAGGAGACCATTGCAGCAATGGTATCTCACAGGTGTTACAAAATGCCTTCCTAAAGGCCAGCCCTACATGATACCCACTATGATGTTATTTTGATATTGAAAGTCAGATTCTGGCTCTCCATATTGTAGCATCCTAGAAAGGCACTGCACTCAGTGCCTAGGCAGGAAGTTTTCAGAGTTTCTCTTGAGTTTCCTACTGGCTGATTGAAGGTTATTGCTAACAGGGTCTGGAAAAAATGGTGTCCAGCCCCTTCCTGAAATCATAAACTAACTTTTCTGGAGAAGCAATGAAAAGACAAAAACAGTGGTGGGGAAAATGTAGACCCCCCCTCAAAACAACAAACAAAAATAAATCCAAGAAATATCCTTTACCTCCTCTGTCTCCTTCACTTGTTGCTTTGGGACAGACACCATGCCTATTTCTCTTGGCACAGGGAAGCCACTGCAATGGGGCTGTCATCCCAGTTGGGGTTTGTGGGTGCTATCAAAACAAATAGATTGAATAATGAGTAAAACAATTGTGTGCCATGGCAGCTGATCTGCTTCATTGGGTGAAACACACATCTCCCCTTGTCCCATCCTTGATGGTGTAGGACAAAGGTGATGTGATCTCCCTGCTCAGCCAGAGACATCCCTCATGATCACTAGGGACAGATCTGATTGAACGGCAAAAATAGGACTTTTTTCCACCCAGCCAGACCCAGTCCTCTGCAATCAGGGGAACAGGTCTGGCTGAGTGGGGAACCCTGACTTTCACACTTATGGAGAGGCATCCTGAGATCTCCTGGGGTGCTTCTATGTAAGCGGAGAAAGTGGGCAGGTGACCTTGGGGCTTGAGGGAGAAATATCCCCTCCCTACCTTCAAGCCCTCAGATCACCTGCCTGGGATGTCAGGAGAATGCAAGCGGCTCAGGCTGCTAGTACTCTTCTTCCACAGAGGTACTAGATCTTTTCTGCCATGGCTTATTATCACCTTTTGTTGCACCACTGATATTCCTTTCATATGGCATCACAAAGGGTACTGATGGCACAAAGGTGGCACAAATGAGATGTCAGGTGACATCCATTTCCACCCTCAGATTAAAAATATATGGTTGCAGTTGTTGGACACTTGTCACATCTCTGTCTTCCAAAACCATGGTGTATATTCATTCAGCAGTTGTGCACATGCAACTCATCCTAGCTGCTACAAGAAGAATGGGGTATTTGTGTGTTATGTTTAATAACAGACATATGTATACATGAGTACATGCTTGATATACAGGATACACATGAGTATATCAAGCACAACAAATAGACATCTGCTCTCAGTGCTATAGTTCTTTTTCTTGCAAAAATGTTTGGTGGAGACCATTAACAGCAGCTTTCATCCTTCTGGGCAGATCCTTCAGAGTGTGGGGGAAATGATACTTAACCTATGTGGCTAAAGCAGTCCCTAGGCATCATATTTTTATACATTCCAACCCCGCTTCGCTCCCTTCATCACCTATTTTCTTTACATTTCTTACTGTTGGAGAATGTCACTGGGCCTATCAGGTGTGTTGCAGCTGCTGGACGGGATACAAAAATAGGGATATAGGATATGGTACAGGATGGGACACAAAAACAGGAAAAGGCAGCTTGCTTGTATATCCCCATCTCCACCCACACTTCTTCCCTACTGTTAGGATGATTTTCAAAAAAGAACAGCTGCCATTCATTCCTCCCTGCCTGAATTCTGTAACATTCTTAAGAGACTCAAAGAGCCTGATTCTCATTGTCCTTAAGCCAGTGTAATTGGAGATAAGGCCCGCAGAAAGGCACCTTTAACATGTTTTTGAAATAACACTTGACTCTGCAATATTTGATTTCTCTTGTCCTGTACTTTTATGAATTCAGATGTGTCCCATACATGTGGTTTGCTTTATCATCATCATGAGTGACTGGTGCCTCCTGCATCTGGCAGGGCACCCACAGAAGCGGCCCTGTCAGGGGGAGCACCAGCCCTACTGACAGCATCACTGTAGGCCGTGCACCCCCTACCAGTTGCCTATGATCATCATTATCATTTTTATTTGGAGCCTTTCGGTGCTAGCATTACATAATCAAGGTTAGGGATCTTTTGTGCAAGCATGCCCCTTACACATACGAGACAGTTCCTGCCCTAGTGGGAGATGGATATGCTATTACCTCTCATATATCAATAGGTAAAAGTCACAGAGATTAAGTGACTTGCCTGAAATCCCACAAGATCTCTATAGCGAAGACTTTTTTATGACGGATGTTTATGTGACTGACTTGTGCCTGGCTACAGTCCAAAGCACAAAAGTGCTCTGCTTTTCAAAGTATCATCGGACTTCTTGTTCCTTTCACTTTTTCAGAGTTTTCAACAAATCAGCTAAATTCAATTCTGTCAACTTCCGTTATCTGATACTAGCACTGAATTAAGAATATAACTCTCAGAGGTAGTCAAAGCCTGCTGCCTACAGTGAGCACCCTTAGATGCTCCATGTGGCTACTCATTTCAAAACTCATGCCTAATAGCCTTTAACTATTGTGTGTTATTGATTCTTAGTATTTTATAGGTTTTGAAATACACTTTGCTAGTTACCCACACTTATTTCATGTATGTATTCTCTGGCCTCACCCAACATAAATTAACTTGCCCCATAGCAGTAGCCTGAATGATTATCACTAAGGAAGTCTTTAAGACATCTAGTCGCTTTTGATACGGTAAATGCTCAAAGACATAAGTAGAAGACAGTTACACAGAAGATGTTTATATACACACACACACATATATATACACATACTCCCTCTCTAATTTCCTGACACATGGAGAACAGCAACATGTGCAGCACACTTTGTATCATACGTCAACTTCAAACATAGCCCAAATCAGCCGTGGAAATGGCAGCAATTATGGTAAGCTGAAACCAAACAAACTACAGCAACTTAATAGTTTCAATGGCAGAAGAAACCCACATCACCCAGCTGCAGGAGCCGATAGGAAGACAAGCCTGAAAGCAGTTTATGGTTTACTGGCTGTCATCAGCTAGCAGCTCTGATGCTTAATATAAAGAATAATCAGTGTCTGCATTGATGGAAGTGCCCTAAAACATTTGTGTGTGGAAGGGAGTGCAGGGCTGGAAATGCACGGTGGGCAGTGGAAACGGTGGTTTGAATACATTTGCATTGCACGTGTTCTCTCTACAGGTTGGAAAATAAGGCAGGGTGAAAATAAGGGTAAGACTTACTATACCAATGAGGACACTCTCAGTATATAGGATAGAGGAGGGGAAGAAACCACAGTATCAAAACATCATTGAGACTTAAAGGGCTTCTAAGTCTTTCTTTATATTACCTCTTGTCTTATTGCTAAAATGAAGAAGGAACAAAGGAGTATAGTTTTTGCTCACATTTCTCCTTCCTTCCTGCAGAAACTAGAAGGTGATGGCAGGGAAAAGAAGCTGGCTAGCTTGGTCTCCACCTGCCCCTGCTATTCTTGCCACTGATTGAGTCTTTCTTTGGCTGGAGTCACAGTCCATTCCCAAGAACTTCTGTCCCATGTATTTAGGGACAGGAGATGAAAACACACTAGAAGCCCAGTGCTCCCATTGTCCAGGTCTGAAAGGAGCTGGCTGGCCTGCTTTCCCTTTGTGGCATCTGTTGCAGGCATCTAATTTTGAAGTAATCTGGCAGAGCCATACTCACCTGATGCCAAGATTTCTCCGACACCATGCTCCTAAATTGCTCTGAACTTATTAATTGCCCAAACTTCCCCCCAAACGCCCTACTTTGGGGATCTATCTCCAAATCTGTACACTTGTACAGGGGATGCAGTCAGAGCAGTTATTGCCAAAATGAGACTCCTTTATAATTCTCATGTACACAGGCCAGAACACATAAAAGAAAGAGACAACAGTTAGTGGTTTGGGAAAAGCCTTTTTCACTCCACCCATGCTTTTAACTCCCACTTCCTCCCAGTAACACTGCATTTTAATTAACAGTGCCCTCTTGGACAATTGGGAAAGTCAACAACATTTCACAGAGACCACCCCTTATGCCTTGGCCTTTCGTAATTTAAATTAAATTTGAGGGAAGTAAATAGACAGTTTTGAACAAATACCTCTGCAGAGAAACTCATCAGTGCTGCATGAAATAAAGCCAAGAGTTGTACTGGCACACAAGGACTACATAATTGGTACAGAAGCAGGTAATGTAAATGCCAGGGATACTAAATTGCAGACAAAGTTCTTTGGGTAGATGTGATTAATTTTTTTCAACTATTTAGTTGGTCTTTTAGAAGATTTCCTTACAAACACCCTTCACCAGGGAAACCAACTCAAACTTCTTTTTTATATATAGTATTATATGTGCTTGATTCTCCACTCTACTGCTATGATTTACACTTTTTCTGTAAATCTGAAGAGGATGGTAGTAATTATTTCCTCCCACTTTGCACTCACTCTGCAGAACTGAAAGTGGCTACACCAGGTATGTGCAAAGCAGATCCGAGTCAGGCTCAGGCTGACTACCCTGACACGATCAGCTGCTTTTTCTCTTCTACAAAAAAAAAATCTTTTACACTCAAACTCATTTTTGTGGTTACAAGTGACTGGTCTCCAAATTGGGTCTTGAGGGGGACATCTATGGACGAGACAGAGTAGCTCAGAAGACAGCTGCCTTAAACAAGAGCATGAGTTCACTCCTGGACAGCAGAGAATAGTGATATTGCTACAGTAAGAGCTTCTAATAATGCGAGGAGATGAGATGCTGAATTTTGCTGAGAGAGACTTTAGGAAGATTGTAATTGTTGTTGTTGTTGTTTAATGCTGTAACCTCAAAAGCATTATAGCTCCATTAAAATATTCCCCATTTTACCTAGTAGTCATATTAGAGACTGTGATGTGGGATAGAGAGAATCAGTGTCCCAAGACCTCTTTTAATCCATAAACCAAGCTGGGGCAGCTGTAATAAGAGGAGTACCACATTTCTCCACCTCTCTTTCCAGCCTGACCAGTCTTAGTTGGTTTCAAAATATACTTCTGTACTCTTCAGATGTAACCCTCTCTTAAACAGGAGTGTTCTCATGCTGCCAAAAGTGGTGATGACTTATTTGATGAAGACCACAACTCCTTGGCAAATGGCCTAAGGCTGTATCTGCCAAACCTTCAACAGTGGAGTTAGGCCTGTAGAGGTTTCCTCACTGTGGTCAGGAAGAACTCAATTTACACTGAGTTTCTGGACTGACCAATGTGCTGAGCCACTTGCCTGATATTTTCAAAGAAATAAAAAGTATTTCTAATATGAACTAAATACATGCAGAACTGAACTCCTCTACTCCCCTGTACTCCTAGACCCCCTTGGGGATTCTTCTGTAGCTCTGCACTGATGTTCTCAACCTTTCCCATAGGTGATATTGTTTTGTTCAATCAAAATTAAAGGATTACTTTAGCCAGAGCAACTGCAAACAGACAGTGTCAAGAATAATGCACTTCATCTTGTTAAATCTGTCCTCTTGATGAAGGAATTCCATCATGTAACCCAGTTGTTCCCGCCAACTGCAAGTGGAGATAAAGGGACAACCTGGTAACTGTGGGTAGCCAGGAAGGGTAAACAAAACAGAAAAGCTGAAATCCTTTCCAAAGTTTTGAGAGATTTAGTATCACAAAAGCATCCTACGTTTTTTCTTAACAGTCTCATTCCGCTTGAAATGCTAGAGGCAAAGGTGTCATGTTCCTCTGCAGTGATATATCATATGACAGTATTATGGGCTACGTAGGGGAAGAACATGCAATATCAAGACTGGAACATCTGAAAAAGAGATGTAGTCTACCGAAAGCCACAGAACAGACAGACATTAAATATGTGTAAATAATGCGCTATTATTAATTAAAAAGATATAATTAAATTAAGATAATTAAAAATATTATTAATTATAACTAATTAAAGCTATTTAATTAACTAATTTAAAACATTAAATAAGCCAGATCTTCCAATTTATTCCCAGTGGAATAATTGGTTTTAAGAGCTTGTTTTAAAGTACTACTTTTTTCCTCCTGTAAAATATAAAGACTAAATTACTGGTGAAAACCTCACGTAAGTGTCAGCTCTTACTGCTTTGAAATTCATTTGAATGTAGTTTTTGTCATCCTGTTATGAAGAAGTAGTGTGTACCCTGGTGGGGCTTTACAGAAGTGTCATACATTTATAGCAATTGTCACTGTTCGGCAGCTCTTTTGTGAGCCAAATATTTACCTTTCTTACCACAAAGGAGAAATAATGGCTTGGACATGGTTGCTACCAGGATGTTCATTTATTTTTATTATCTTGCTTGTGTTTCTTTAACATGAATGTCAACTAGAGCTAAACTGGAAGCCAGTTTATAAAAATAAATTGTTCTTTAGCTTTAAGATTCTCTTTCTACCCATCTTTCCTTTTCAACCACACATTCAGATACATGGCCAAGTTTGAACAGCTGGTAGGCATCTAAGGGTGCAAATTTGCAGCCTAAACCTAAACCAGGAGTGGCACATGCAGTCATTTGCTGTTTGCTGAGAGCAGCATGGGTAGCCCAAGGTAAGCAACTTGGGTGGGGGACAGGGGAGTGGCTGGTGAGATTAAGGGGCATTGGCAGGTCTGCTGGGGGTTGCCTGGTTGGGGTGCAACAGTTGGAGGGAGGTAGTCACAGGCCTAAAAATAGCTTGGTCAGGGTTGGGGGATAAGAACGGCACAGCCCTCAGGTTGTGGTGAGTGGCTGGACTTTTGCAGCCCCAGGGCGATGCTGTGAATGCATACAGACATACATTAGGCCAGGTTAATCCATTTTAGATCAGGTTAACCCAGGCCAATCTAACGTTACATCACCTCTGAGGTGGACTAACTTTAGATCAGGTACACCATTTGTAGGGCAACCAGTGCCCTGCAAACACTTGCATACCCAGTAAATCTGTAATTAAAACTCTAAGTAGGCACACAGACATTTAAATATTCATAATGGGGTGCATCTACATGTGCATTAATATGCTTTACTTAGTGTGCATTAAATCTAGTACCTCCATTGTGAGGTACTAGGAAAATGTGCATTAGCCTATTTTAACGCACATTAAATAAAAAGCACATTTTTTTTGTAATGCTTCAATGTGCATAAATATAGGCTAATGCACACTAAAGCACATGTGTAGATGAGCCCTGGCTCCTAAATATAAATTAAGGCCTGTAGCTTCAGACACTGGTGTTTGCAGATAGAGATTTCTGTTTATATTAAAACTGGTCAAATAATAATATAGGCCAGGGACAGACATTACACATAAACCAGTTTAAGAGATCAGAAACTAGTTTAAACCTGTAACAGAACTGAAGTTCAGTGCACGCAAACTGGTTTGAGAATGGCTGAAACCTGTTTGAGATAAACCTGGTTGAATGTACTATCAGACTTAACTGATTTGGGTCAAACTGGTTTATGCAATGTCTGTCCCAGACCCCTTCTTAGTTTAAGTTAAATCAGGCTCCCCCAGCATCCCGGCAAGCTCTCTGGGCTGGTCGGGTCTCTCTGCTCCACAGCAGGGCTGGACCCTCCCCTCTGCTCCCTGGCTGCAGCTCCAGAAGAGACTTGCAGGCACAGCAGAATCTGCCGGGCTTCCTCCTGCTTTCCCTCTCCCCTCACCACTCCCTGCTAAGCAGGGATCCCCTGTCTCCTCTGCCTTACACAGATACCTCAGCATTACCTAACAGAGCACATGCTGACTATGGTCTGTGCTGTGGCAGACAGCAGTGTTGGCTTAGGCTTTCTGGAGCTAATCAACAGCTCAGCTGGTATTGTTCCTCAGTTCTTTCTTCATTTAAGAAGAGCTTGAACTAATGAGAGAGACGTTGTTTTCTGATGGGGTGATAAATGCTGATAACAGAGCGGATAAATGCTCTGTTATCAAGGGGGGGCACACCCCTCCCTAATCCTGCCAAGGCTTGGCTATGCCCCCCTCAGCTCAGCACAGTGGAAGGGAAGGGGGCTGCTCTAGCACCCCCCAGCTTCTAGCCTGAGCCACTGCAGGCATGTGCCTGCATGTCTGGGATGTCTGTGCAGTTACAAACTGATTTAGCCTAGAAAGGTTAGACTAACCTGCAAAGATTGAATCAATTCAGGCTCAGGATTTTTGAATGTCTGTCCCTAGCCCTAATAATGACTTTTATGCAACATAGCCTATGCTTTGCTCATAACTCTGCAGTTACTAAAGTGCAATGGTAATGAATTCAATGAGGTCTGCAAATGCGGGGAAGTGGGACTGAGGAGCACAATGATGTCAAAAAATGCTTTGAAGTTACGTTTGAGCTTGTTAGGTGTTTGTTTTATAAAGATGGTTTTTAGGTTGTTAATTTAAAAAAAATATTAGGAAATCAAATCATATCTTCATTTCTGCAGCAGGAACGTTCAGAGAATGAGGAAACTGAATTGGAAGCTTTCTGAGGACTTGACCACAGGAGGAATCTGCACTGGTTTAACTAAATCTATTTGTAAAACAGACTTAGTTGAATAATTGCATTCTGAAGTGTGCTGTTAAGCTACATCTTTATAGGGCTGCTTTTTAACTGAAATAAGAAAAAAGTCCAGCTCTGCAGTTGAAACAATGATGGAAACTTTCCCAAAAGGAATTTTTTAAAATCTTTTTTTTCCTTATTAGTTTGTGCTAAAAAGTGTTACTACTACTACTACTACTAATCATGATTATTTAAAAGGGCCATCTACACACACATTTGTAGTTCTAGTGAAACTGATATTGAAGGTGGAGTGGATACCCTTATATGAATTTAAAGTGGCTTTGCCTATAAATTTACTTTCACTTGAACTTGCTCCTAATGAAATGAAATAAATAGAAATGCACTTGGTTTGCATGGAAAAAAAAAGTGTCCTTGCAGCCTTTCACACCTTTTGGGTACTGTTTATTAAATATCTTAAAGAAGCAAACCAACCAAAAAATTCAAATATTTGTTTTCATTAATAGAAACTTTAAAAAATAATTTCATTTCGAATGCCACTGATTAACGATTGATTTTTCTATGTTGATCTAAGGCAGATCACAGACACCATTTAAACCTCCTTGTAGTTGTCTCTCTGTGAGTTTGTGGTTTATCTGCACGTTTTATCATCTGAAAACCTTTTCCAGAAAGAGGGCATTTCCAAAACCTGCATCCCTGGAGAGCTATGTAAGTTTTTCTGCTGAAATCTATGAAAAGCATAAAGCTGGGTTAGTGCATTTATTTCTCTCTTTCTGCTCTGTGTGCAGCATTGTCCAGTGTGATTGATAGAGGGTCAGGCTACAGGCTGGAGGCACATTTACTACACTCCAACATCTGGAATTCATTCCCTGCTAGCATGGACCGTGAATGTAATAGGCAGACAGGATTCAATAACGTCTCTCCTGTCTCAGTGTTAGCTGCCTCCGATGGCCAGATAATGAGAGCACTACTGTGAGTGAAAGTGTTTATGTGTTTATGTGACCACAGGTATGTGCTTTTTTGAGGCAGATTTCTTATATAATGCTGTATGCTCTGGTGGACAGTAAGTGGGGATGCCCTGGTGATGAAGCAGAGATGTGACAGAAGAGAGAGAACACTCTGGTCATGGAATGTGATAATAATTTCCTCTCTAGAGTTCAACAGCAGCATTTTGGTGAGCTCCTTTCCTCCCTAGTCTGCAGCAGCAAAGTTGGGTCTGTTTTTAGATGTGCATACTTTAACTTTCGGCTAAGGGAGTCAACTTTGACCTAGAACCTGTTTACAAAAATAAGACGTGTTGGCTAACACCACTGACCAAGCTTAGTTATTTCAAAATGTTTTTCTTCTTAAATACGAGCAGCATCCCCTGAGTCAACTCACCAAACAGTGTAAAATCATTACACCAATTTAAAATCCACACATCATCTTAAATCCCTGCCAAGGTTTAGATAAATATGTGTGTTTCCCTTGCTTTGCCCTCCCCATGGACTAGAACAATGAACACTGGAAGCACCTACTTAGCGACAGCTGGCGTCCGGCTGCGTATCCTGTGGAACTGCATAATGAGCAAACTATAGATCTCAAAACAATAACAGGCCAAACATGTCTACAGTGATTCGTGCAAGGGAAGGGAGGGCTTGAGAGATGCATTCTGTATATTATCATTCAAAGAGCCTGGTCTTGAGATAAAACTTTGCCCAAAGGTCAGACTGACATTGTGAAGGTGGTAATAATATGCTCCAAGGTACAGTCACTGCAGGCCTAACTTTTATTTAATTTAGATATTTACTTGGCTCTCTTATTGCCATAACTTCTAAACATATCACAGTCTTTAATGTACTTATCTTCATGACAAAGAGAGAGGGCAGAGCTGTTATCTTCCCTTTTTAGATGGTGAACTAGGGCACAGAAATGATAAGATAGTATGTCCGTGGTCATCCACTCACAGCAGATGAATAGGGAACTGGCTATGCGTCTCCCAAGTCCCAGGCTAATGCCCTAGGCACTGGATCATCCCTTCTCTAATTTCAGAGTGGCGGGGCACCAGTGTATGTTATATATATATTCAGTGGAGTTGTGGGTGTTCCAGTCTTATAAAATCTAGGATATTTGGCTTATATAGATAATTTGATGATTTATTTCACTGAATTTTGCCTTGATTCTTTCCAATGAGACTATAACTGGTCATTTAAGGGATTTTCAGTGATTAGAAACTGTGAGTGTGTGTGTTATAGATGCACATATACATAACAGACTAACCTGCAAGTGTACAATGTTTCTGATGAAGAATGTCTTGCATTCGAAAGCTTATCTATCTCTATCCCAACTATGTAGCTGGTCCAATAAAAGACGTTTCTCACATGATTCTGTTCTAAATAATGCTTTGCGTGTTAGTCTTATTTACTTTCCTTTTTACCCAGAAAGAAGTAGTGACAGCCAGATCTTAGATAAAAACATTTATGAATTCTCCTTTGTCAGCCATTAAAAAGACCCTTATTTTAGGTTCATTACTTTCTATCAATTCTCAACTTACTGTGTATATAAACAATAGGAAAAAAAAACCCCAAACCTTTCTCCTTCCAAAAGACACTCTGGCATGAAACTCACATACCTCTCCAGAGTATGCAAGAGTAATAACAGATAACACTTGGTAAAAGAAATACCTTATATGTCATATACATCTTGTTAAGCAAGTGCATTGACAATAGCAACAGGAAATTTGTTATTATCTAGCTAGTTTATCTACTAATGCAGACTTTTACATGCATTGCTCAAAGCAGTGGGTCTTACAACAAAATTGAAGCATTTCAAGATTGTGGGATGGTGCAATAAATTTCTAATAAGGGTTATTCTGATTTAGGAATCACTCCAAGTCAACATCAAACCCTTTATGGTAAGGGTTGCCAAAATATGGAATGGGCTTCCAAGGGAGGTGGTGCTCTCCCCTACCCTGGAGGTGTTCAAGAGGAGATTAGACAGGCATCTGGCTGGGGTTACCTAGCCCCAGTGCTCTTTCCTGCCTGTAGCAGGGGGGTGGACCCGATGATCTACCAGGTCCCTTCTGACTCTAGAAATCTATGAAATCTATGAAATCAAACAAAAGACTCCATCTGGTTTCAATGGGTGATGGATTCAGGCTGTACCCTGCCTGGACACTGCCAATTTGTGCTTCAGTTGTAGGCCCATTACTTCTCCAGCTCTTCTGAATTCAGATGCTCTAACTTCCAGGGTTGTGCAAAAGAAGAGAAAACTAATTATTGTGGGGACAACCATGAGAAAAATGGAGTTTGTGGGATTTCACACAATGTGGATTCAGCAAAGAGATCAATATAAAAGAAATAAGAAAGTGAGAAAAGAAGAAATGGAACATGAATGGTTGGTCTTGTCATAATAATAAATAATAAGTGTATCTGTGTTAAACCTGGGTACACAGTGATACTTCTGTAAATGAATGATCATTAATGTACTAGAATTCACTTCTAAATTCCTGTATAACATAGGTTTTCAGATGCAATAAAGAAAAACATTTAGGTTGCAGGATCAGGCACACAAAAGTTAGGAAATGACAGATTTTCAATTGTGTCGGTGACCCCAAGTCCATTCTTCCCTGGGATAGCTGGGGAGAGTGGCAGCAGCAGGCGGGGGAGGCAAGGGATGGGAAGTGCTGCTGAACACAGAGGGGAAAGAAGGGGATGCCGAGACTGGAGGGAGGGGGGGTGGGGCAAGATTCTTACCTGATTTGGGGACTAAAAACAGTGCTGCTCCCACAACATGGTCTGCCCACCGCACTGTGAGAGTAGGGAGATGACAGTGAGGTGCAGCCACTACTGCAGCTCTGCTCACTGATCTGAACTCCTTTTTTACAATCTTGGATCCACACACTCAAGGGAAGGAATATAGCAATTTTTAGCAATATCTCTCTCAGGGAACCGGAAACCTGAATGGAATTTTATGAAACAGGTAAAACTTTTTCTAGCTTTTTTTCCCTGTTGAATTTCAAATACCCATTGGAAACAATAGATCTTTTTTAAGAGGATGTGGCAAGGTTTTTTAAACTAGAAAGTATAAGGGTAATTTAACTATTAAGCTTTCTAACACTTCTCCTAAAATAATAAAACTTCTAATATTAATTTCAGCTTTTTTTCCAGGAACATGGTGGGCATACTAGGAGGATGGATGGCATGGAACAATACATTCTAAGCAACAAGGGTCCATATAAAGCACTTCTTGCACTTCCAGATTTGTTTTGTTTTTGCCAATAAGAAGGAATAAAAGGGAGCACCATATTCAGAACTAGATCAAAGCGCCATATCAGAAGTCAGTCCTCTGAAGCAGCAGTTCATGTATGAAAGAAAATTGTCTCTACACGCGATTCTGGTACAAAGCTAAAGGGACCAGGAAGACTTTAGCAAAAGATTTAGGTGCCAAATGGACACAGTTTATGGTTTTCATTTTTATACAACCTTTGCTGTGATGTTTTTTACAGGAATCTTTATCAGAATATTTGCTGAAAATATGAAAATATTTGTCAACATTAAATCAGTCTTGAATTAAATAAAACAACACCATGGTTTTCAGCAAATAAACAACATCCATGATGTTTTCAAAAAAGATTTTTGAGAGACACATGGATGAGAATGATGAATTTTCTGTAATGTTTTAGACAAAAAAGGAAAACATCAATAATGTGCCAATTTTGAAGAAAAAGGCCATTTTTAAAAATAAAAATCACTGTATACTAGATTTACAAGATCACCACTCTGTCCAGTAATGACAAACCACGGACTAGCAGGCTGAACACAGCATGTAACAGGATGGTTGAGCATCTGGGACAGATACCAGATTTGTTGACTGCAAATTACATAGGTAAAAAATGGAAAAAAATGCTGAAATACTACAAGGAAGAGGACTGCGGAGGTACAATTGTAGTTTGTTAGTTAGGCACATGGTGAGGTCATGTGAAAAGGGAGGAATAAGAGATGCATCTGTCTGATTCAGAAATCACAGCCATTGGTTGAGATAGAAATCGCAGCCTCTCAATCAATGTGTCTGAGATACTTATAAATGGTATCTGAGTGTTGTGGCAGCCACGAGGGTCCAGGAAATATGTGAAAAGCAAGTTTTTTAAATAGAAAAGATAAAACCCCCCCCCCCCTCACCGCACCAAAAAAGCACCCCCCCCCCCCCCCCCAACAAAACCCCCCCACAATCAGAACAGAAAAACAAAAAACAGAAAAAAATCCCTCGCCTCTGAGATACTTGTGAGGTATTTGTATCTTCTTTCCATCTGTACCAGGAAGAAAGACTTGTCAAGTTCATCAGGTTGGATGTGACCTGAAAAATCTCATCCCATTTACTGCAAACATCTAGTAGAAAATGGCTGTGATGGCTGTTGTGTGCTTTGTACAATCATTTCAAGCTCCAGGTGTTTGGACAAGCCCTTAAACTTCAACAGCAGCTTCAATGCATTTTCATATAGTTATTTTCTAGTCTGTTTTCCTGTCCTCATTTCCTCTGCCTAAAGTGTACAGCAGTAGCGATGAAAGGACATTTAATGACAGAAACAAAGGTCTGGTTTGTAGTGTGAAGCCAAGCAATTATTCAAGCTATTGTGAATGCAAATACTGAGTCAAATAAGTTTAAAGGAGATTTAAATGAGGTTTAAATATGAACCTCTAGGCGTAAAGATCTAGTTTGACAAACATTATATCTGATATATCGAATAAGCTGAGATTTCATGTCAGAATAGTACTGACAGAGATGTCTGCCTTACAGACATATTTTTGCTTTTATAATGCTCCCCTTCAAGTTTGACAGCAACC
Organism: Alligator sinensis; assembly: GCF_000455745.1. Classification (NCBI taxonomy): domain Eukaryota; kingdom Metazoa; phylum Chordata; order Crocodylia; family Alligatoridae; genus Alligator; species Alligator sinensis. Next base: position 2,926,671 of record NW_005841902.1, read on the forward strand.
ACAGAGTGCCATTATGGCATTAAAATTAATTCACATTTTTTGTTTTAGTAGGAAACAAGCAAATGTCCCTGCAATTCCTTTAGGCAGTAAGAGATTACTTTCTATAGAAAATGTTTCAGGCTTCAGGACATATGAATTCTGATACATCTACATCCTCACACTGAAAATGTCCCTTTGTATTTGAGTTACCTGAATCCTTTTTTTTTTCAGCATTCTCATCAAGAAACAGTAAGCTATCATCAAAAGACAAAGATTTTAAGAGTCAGTCCTTAGAGCCGGTAAGCAGTGAGCAGAGGAGTACAACTGTGTTGGCAGCTCTGTGCTACAAGCTGCTCAAAATGACACTTCTGATCTTGATGGTGAGTACTACAGCTTATACTAGTTGTAGCTTGGTAGGATAAATAATAGCCAGACATCTGATTTTGGTACAAATGTATTATCTAGGCTTCTATACTTACACATATACATAAACAAATAAAGCTCCTAACAAGTTGCATCTTGTGCATCTCATATCTACACAATGCAAGCAGTGTGAGCAGCACTGGTTGCATTGACTTATTTTTTATAAAGAAAAAATAAATAAGGTGCTTTGAGTGCAAGAGTGATGTGAAAAGTAATGGCTTTCTAAAAAACGAATGAATAAATTGTAAATGATACAGAAGAGACGTGGCTGAATCCTTCAAATTCTACTGTGCACCTCTCAGTCTTGATCTCATTGGTACTAATGAAAAAACTCCCATTTAACTTCAAAATGAGAAACAGGCTCTAACCTTGCTCAGGAAAAGGACTCTGACCATCTGTCCAGCTGGCAGCCACGTTTCTTGGTCTTTCATTGAAAGAGTAACAAGGACATTTACAGTGTAGGTTCTTCACTTGAAATGTCTTGCTCTTGCTAGCACTGGGTCAGTTCCTCTGACACTGCCACATTATGCACAGCTGGCACCTTATGTATCTCTGCTTTAAACTCTATAATTAACATTGCGTGAGGAAGCCCAATCTAACCTATTCATAAATGGTACCAGTAACTTGCAGCCTATCTACACAAAGGCTAGGCCTCCACTTTTACTTAAGACCAGTGGAACTGACTTAGCGATGAACTGAAACAGTATCAATGATGATGGAAAAGTTCCCTACTGTAGATAGAGCTTTATAGTCCCTAAGCAGCTGCTACTCATAACTCTATCTCCAGTTGTTCCTGGTTTGGCTATAGCTGGCGAGGAGGAGGATATTAAAATCCTATAAAGATACTATCAAATTTGAAAATACCGTACAATGTGTTTTTGTTTCTTTTAAGGATGAAGAAACCAGATGAGGAAGGAATTAAACGTGCTCTATGTGTGTATGCAGAATGGAAAGAAATCACATTTAATTGACCCCTTGATGATAGGAGTTGATATTTAATGAAACTTAACTGCATATGGGAAAGACAGTTGCACTTTGCAACAGCTGCACTGATTCTGTGCATCAAGAGGCTAAAGAAGAGATTAAGACTGTGCAAAAACTGCACCCAAAAACACAACAAAACAAAACAAAACAAAAAACCTTCAGCATTTTTATGGTTTTAGGAGTTCCAGGGGAGAAAAGGCGCTTTCTCTGTTTTGTTTAAAATTTTACTGGGGCTTTTACAGGATTTGTGTTGCAGTAAAGACAGGAGCAGATGGCTGGGAAAGTGACACCAGACCCATTTTCTCCCAAGAAATGGCAAAATTTGCCAGATAAGAATGTAGGATTGTGAAGTTATGCTTCTTCCTTGATGATGAGAGAAAAAGACAAGGGGGGGGAAACAACATAAAGCAATATAAAATAATTTACTACCCACAAAGTAAGGAGGTATATCCTATAGCATTTAGATGCAAAATGACCACTGAGGCCAAAACCATTTTCTGTTCCAGGTTTATAGGTTCAGGCACCGGAAAAGAAAAATAGGTGATATTCTTATAAATGGACAAATTCACACCAGGAACATAAAGTATAGTTTAAACAAAAAAGGCAGACTGAATCATTTGCTGTCTGAGGACAAGTTATCTGTGTGGAACACAGGGGAGAAAAGCATACCAGCATGCATTTTCCAACTGAGTGCTGAGATGCTATCATTTGTAAGAAGAGCATGAGCCTCAAATTACTTCCAAAGAACAAATATTATCACATTATCTTATATTAGTATATTTCTTGGCGGTGGTAGCATACCAAGGCTGAGTACTGAATGAGCAGCATGCTGAAACTCTTCTTCCCCATAAAGAAGTTCCCTTTTTAACAGGGTTGAAGTATATTATCCAGCAGGGGTTTACAAAATAGGCTGTATTCAATTTGGATTCGGATTTGGCCTGAATCAGGGACCATGATTTGATTAGTTGATTAGGATCATTTTCCCAGTTTGATTCGGCCAAATCCAAATCTGAAGATTCGATGCTGATTCAGAGAATCAGTGGTTCAGACATAGACACAATTTTAAATGTTTTTTCTACATACCTTGAGATACCGAGTGCTGCTTGTGAATGCTGCAATGGTGGGTGGATGGAGCATCCCACAGGAGTGCTGGGTGCCCTCCTGGGTGCTTGGTGGCAAACCCAGAAGTGGACCAGAAGTACTTCTGGTCCACTTGCAGGTCCACCGCTGAGTGTGCAGGGTCCCCCCCCCCACACCTCCCAGCTTGGCAATCAGCCACGGGGGGACCCCAGGTGCCACTCCAGACCCAGGAGGCACCAGTCGCTAAGCGCTCCCCAGCAGACCTGGAAGTGGACCGCAAGCCCCGCTGCACTCCTGTGGGGTGCTCCATCCACCCCAGCATCTCAGCATTCACGAGCTGCCTGGTACCTAGAGGTATATAGAAAAAACATTTAAAGCTGTGTGTATGTCCGAATCATCAAATCTTTCCGAAATCTCTCTGAATAGATTCGGAGGGTTCCGATTCAATTTGGAGACATTAAAGGGTCTGCTGATTTGATTTGGATTCACAGATTTGGCCAAATCGCCACCAAATCGAATCAACAACTGAAGCTTCATACAGCTCTATTATCCAGGTGGCATGATAAAGCCAGCTACATCAAAGGCTATGCTGAATATGTTGGATGTGTGAGTAAAGGCCTTCACTTTTTGGTTAAGTACAGGCAGTCAAAAAGCCACAAACTGAATCAATTAAAACTTTGCAGGTTTCTCTAAACTGCTCTAAACTCTAAACTGCTTATTGAACCAATAAGCAAGTGAACTGACATTCACTTTTGAAGCCAGAAAGGCAGCCAGACCCCTGCCATGGCCCATACCAGTAACTGAGAGCATGCATTCCCACTTCCCAGGCCCTCCTAGTTAGATGGCTGAGGAGGGGGTGGGGTTGGGGGAATCTCAGCTGGGCTCCCAGCTGTGGTGATCTGGTGCTGGGCCCAGGTGTGCACTCTCATCCACTGTCCCCTCCTCAGCCAGAGGCTGAGGAAAGGGCAGGTCTGAGGCAATCTCAATCTGGCTTCCATCTGGAGGAGGAGAGAAAAGCTCCTGGTGGGGGCTTCCCACCACCATGAGCAGACCTTGGTGAAAGTCTGGTTCCATAATGGGGGTGCTTCCCTCTTCTCTTCCACCCATGCCCTTCCCCCCAAGGCAGATGGCTAAGGATGAGGTGGATTTGAGCTGATCCCAGCCTGGTTAGTTGGGCTGTGGGCAACTCCCCTTGCTTTACTGACTGGGGCTAGGGGGTCCTGGGGGGGTCCATTCCTCTGCCCTGTCCCATGGGGCTGGCAGGCAGGAAGCAGACTGGGGAGCAGAGGCTTTACTACCTCAGCCCTGACAGCTGGAGTTGGGGCCAGCCCTGCTCTGGAGCAGCCCAGGGCTGCAAATCATCCTGGGATGCTGGGGGACTGTGAGTTAACTTGAATCAGGAGGGGGTCTGGGACGGAAGTTCCATAAACTGGTTTGCCCTAAATCAGTTAAGTCTGATTACAGGTACAACTACATCCATCCAGGTTTATCTTAAACCATTTCTGGCCATATTGAAAGTGGTTTAAGTGCACTGAATTTCTGTTCTGTTACAAGTTTAAACCAGTTTCTGATCACTTAAACACTAGGGACAGAAGTTATACATAAACCAGTTTAAGGCAAACTCACAGTCTCCTTTCACCAAAACTGCATTGTGTCTATTAAAATATAACAGGATGCCACTATTTAATCTTTACTGCATTTTCATAATCAGCTTTATGGAGAAAAATGTGCTAGACAAATTATTTTTCCATGACTTGCATATGAATTTGGTATGAAGACATTCATTATAATATCCAGAGTGGAAGGTGCTCTATTACATGACCTAATTTTAATGAAATTCATCTTTTTGAAGAAAGTAATTTACACTCTTAGACATGTAAATATCCAGTTGCATAAAATGATGCATTTTGTTTAATGTTTAAACTGCAAATGCAATTAATATGATCCTTTCCCCTCAGGTATGTACAAAAGTTAATTACCTTAAATTTAATAGAAATTACATGTACACATCAGATGGGTAATGTAGCTTTTAAAGTAAGGCTTGAATGTGAATAAAAAGAACGGCCTAGATTACGTTTTCAGTTATACTGATCAAAAACTGTTTAACAAGGCTGAAAGTAATACATGGCCTAGGGTGTTAAACATTGATGCTTGTACAGAGTTATTCAAACTCTGATCTTGATTGGGAGCTCTGGAGCCTATTGTAATATAAACTATTATGCAAACAATTACAATACCCACAGCCTTATATCCACTCACTTTCATATATACATGCATGTGCCCATGCAGGAACTAGACACTGTGGTATATATCCACTCAGAGCTTTACTCTGAGGCAAATGTTTTCATACACACTCACATGTGAACACAAGAACTTTCTTAGCCATAGATAGGCACACTTATACCCATACACTTAACCAGCCAGTCAGCGCTCACACATCCAGATCTGCAGTCTTTCCTGAAGACTTCCTTCATACATGTGCATATCCACACAAGTGTAAATGATCAGTTTAGAACACTGGAACAAGAAAACATTCAACAACATTAAATGGTAGTACATTTCCAACACTATTCACCATAATAAAGCAATGAAAGGATTTAAGTCAAGGTCTAACTATTAGAGCTTAGATGAGACCTATACGGGAGGTCATGAAGCATCCCACCTCTGTCTATTGCAGGTTTTTAAGACCTTCTTTGAAGCATCTGTTAATGGCCAGAGGCAGAATATGGAACTAGATGGACATGAAGAGTGACCTATGTTCCTTTATTGCCTGTTGAAAGCTTCTACATGTAGTAATCCTTTCTTCTCAGTGGTCAGAAACATGGTCTAGATAACCTGTTTCTAAATCATATAGAGGAAAACCAAAAAACAATGTGGGGGGTTATGTAATTACTATTTATTTTCAGAGACATAATAATGTCATTCAGATATGGTATTAGGAAATGGGTGTTCTGAAGGAAATTGATACGTGTCAGAAAAGGATCTAATTTAATAGAAGCAACTGCTAAAGTCTTAAGAAAATCTGAATAAAAAACACCTTCTAGCTAGTTCTGGGTACTCTTCTGCAGCTTTTATGGAGTGTCATAAAATATCTCAGAACTTAGAAAAGGGAGTATTTTTGCAAACATTTACAAAAAGTCTGCTTATTTTCCTACCCTGATCTAGCTGTTGTCTGATCTAACTTGCCATTGTCTTCAAAGGACTTTAAACCAATACATTTATTTTGATCCTCCATCTGCTCCACGCAAGTTCCAACAGACCTCCATTGAAACCAAGAAGGGTGTGCATGTGCAGAAAGGTCCATTTACAAGATCAGGGATTATGAAAATACAAGCCCCGAGTCAATGTGATACAAGTCAATCACATTTGGTTGCTTTCCATACCATTTCTTAAGACAATGAGGTCATTCTTCTTTGAAAAATAGCTAACTTGACAATTCCTAGTGTGCTGCTTTTCTTGTTTGTTTTTTTTTTCATCTAAGTGGAAGTTTCCTTCTAAAGGAAAGACGAATTCCAGTAAGGAAAACACAAAAGATATTTTTATAAGGACCATGTTGTGGTAGATTATAGTTATTATAAAGGGTTCATTAGGTATGGCTATGTGACAATGGGGTGAGCCAGAGGCATTGATCACAGGAGGATCACAGGACGTACAGTTAGCTGTGGGCAAAGGGTGGCAGAGAGCTGGGTAAGGGCAGGGAACAGCTATGACTCACCTGCAGGTGCAGAGATGCTCATGATGGAGCAATGCATGCAGCCACAGGCCCATTTTAGGAGTAAGTGCTCCCTTCACGTCAGCATGTGCGCAGGGACTGATATAATGAATCCATGTCCTGAGTCGACGAGCAGAAAAAAAGCAGGGCTGAGAGGAGACAGCTCCAGGAGCTCAGCTGCTTCAGGGACCCATCAGCTCCAAAGTGGTCAAGAGGTGCACCGGGACCCACAGACTGGGAACCTAGAGGGGTTTCCAGAACTGGTGATCCTGGACATGGTGGAGCAAGGCTCAATGTGGACCCTGGCACACTGACCTGAAGGAGAAGGGGCATGTGAGTTGGACAATCTTAGTGACCCAGAGACCCAGGTGCTGTGAAGATGGTATTTGTTCCTTTTTGTTTTGTTTTGATCATTTGAAGTAGCCAATATTGATGCTGAGTCCAAATTGATTAAGGACTATATTGATTAAGGACAAATTGATTAAGGGGAATATATTGATTTGCAAGCTCAGGAATTCTGTGGTTTGATTTGCACATATATGAATTAATTGAAGGCTGAAAATTGATTAGAAAATCCATGAGTTAATTGAGGACTGAGACTTGATTTTGGCAATCATGAATTAATTAAGGACTATGCTAATTTAGAAGCCTCATGAATAGACTGGCAGCTGGGATTGGATGCAAATGCCCAGGAATTAATTGAAGGCACCATTGAATTTGATGACCATAACTAATCAAGGACCTGGTTGATTTGTGACCACAGTGATTTAAAACTTAGGAATCCATATAAGGACTTGGCCCCCCATATTGGAAACTTGGAGCTACCATCACAATCCAACATCTGGTTGGTGTGTGGACAGGGTGAAGGAGAGGAGGAGCCCAAAGAACATCCACAACATAAACATTCTCACAAGGGTTGTTGTTAGCACACTAGGGCCCTCCCCATTATCATAGAAGATCAAGGCATGGTGGGTGAGTCATGTTGCTCCAAATGGTGTTCACCTGAAGAGAAGTTGTCCCAAGTATCATGGCTTCACCTGTTCTGGCATCACCACTCACAGGCTATCCCTCGATATGAGGATGATGTTTGCTGTGGGGAAGGGGGATTACTGATGAGTTTTAAGGTGGCCAAGGAGTCCAATCCATGCTCTGGAAGTTTTTCCACAGGTAGGACAAGTCATGCCGAGGACGTGGGGAGGAGGTATAACTGTTGGCCAGAAAGTTGTGTACTTCCCTTCCTCCTCTGCCATTTCTTGTCTTACTGAGCAAGATGGCTTTGTTTGAAGTGGGCTGTAGCTGATGTATGGTACAGCACCATTGAGATCTGTTACCAGCCAGCACTTCCCAATTTGTAGGGTTGATGCCACCTTAAGGTATGCTTTCAGGGTGTCCTTCTAGCGCTTCCTCTGTCCTCCTGGTAAGGGTCCTCTTACCATGACTAGATTGAGAGAAGAGGACTTGCTTTGGGAGATGCATATCAGCCAACCTCACATAGTGGCCAACCCAGCAGAGTTGATGTTTCATGATTTTTCCCCAGTGCTGATTATGTTAGCTGCAGAGAGGATGCTGGCATTAGGGCAGTAGTCTTATCATCTAATGCAAAGAATCTTCCTGAGGCAATGCTGATGGAACAATTCCAGGCACTTAAGAGGGCTTCAGTGTCGCCCACATCTCACACCTGTAGAGGAGCCTGGGGATAACCACTGCATTGTGAACAGGATCTTAATTTCCATCTGCAGATCTTGGTCAGCTAAGTTACAGTGAAGCAGCTTTCCAAAGGATATGCTGGCACAGCAAATCCTATGTTCAATTTCTACATCAAGACTGACTGACTAGAAGAGGTGACTGCCAAGGTATGGGAAATGATTGATGTTTTCCAGGGGTTCTCCATCAGTAATAATTTGTGTGGGGGACGGGAACAGCTTGTAATGGGGCAGGTTGATGGAGCACCTTGGTTTTCCCAATGTTAAGGGAGAGTCCCAGGTTGTGATAGGTACCTGAAAAAGGTCAAGGGTGGACTGCAGATCATTCTCAGTGTGTTCATGGCTAACACAGTTACCAGCATACTGAAAGTCAGTGATGCCAGCCTTGATAACTTTTGTTTTGCTGTAAAGGCATCCCAGGTTGAAAAGTTGACCGTCCATTCAATACTCAACCCCAATTCTGGGAGCATGGTGGTCATGGCTGAGAATCTAAATCATAGCAAGATAGATGGAAAAAAAGGGTTGGGGCAATGATGCAGCCCTGCTTGACATCGGTATGGATGGTAAATGGGTCTGTCTCTGATCCATTGCAAAGGATGGAGGCAGTCATCTCTTCATGGAGTAGCCTAAGGATACTGATAAACTTCAGTGGACAACCAAAGCTACCTAGCTCCTTTCATCACCTTCATGACTGATGGAGTCGAAGGCCTTGGTTAGGTAAATGAATGGTGTTGCTCTAAACACTTCGTTGGATTTATCATGCAACAAAAATCATGATAGTGGTACCCCAAGATGGTCTAAAGCCACACTGGGATTTTGGAACGACATCTTTGGTAAGGGGGAGGAGGTGATTCAGAAGGATGCAAGTAAAATCTTCCTTGCAATGGAGAGGAGGGCAGTGCCTCAGTAGTTCCTGCACGCTTACTTGTCCCCTTTCTTGAAGATGGTCACATTGTTGGCATTCTTTAAGTCAGGTGGATCTTCCTTGTTAACCCATATTTTGATGAGAAGTTGGTGAAATTTTTGCACTAGTGTTGTTCCACCAGCTTTGAAAACCTCTGTGGGAATGCCATCTGGGCCTGGTGCCTTATTGTTCTTGATCTGAGTGATGACACACCATACTTCCTTGAAGGATGAGGGATCAGCAAGAGGTACTGGGTGTTGAGGGATGGAATTGATGGTAGCAGCTGAGACCTCAGATTCACAGTTGAGTAGTCTTGAAGTGCCCCTTCTAGTGTTACTTGATGGATACATTGTCCACGAGAAGGGTGGAGCTGTCCTGGGATTGCAAGGGGGTTGGGCCATTGGAACATAGCCCATGGATGGCTTTTACTGCTTGAAAGAAGCTTCTCATGTCATGTTTGTCAGGGAAACTCTGGATCTCCATGGCCTTTGCTTGCCACTACTGATTCTTGATGTCCCATAGCCTCCTCTGAACTACAGCTTTGACCCAGTGGCAAGCCTCTCATTTTTGCTGCAAAATGTGGCTCTCTTCTGATGGATAAGTGCTAGGATTTCCTCACTGTACTCATCAAACTAATCTTGGTGATGGTAAGTAGAATATCCAATTGATTCAGAGCATGTCTTGTAAATGACGTTCTTAAGCTCCTCCCAATGTGCCTGGATGTCCTTGATGATATCAGGTAGGTCAGAGAGCCTCTCAGCAAGGCACTCCTGAAGAGCCCCACATCTAGTTTGGTCTTGGAGTGCCTTGACGTTAAATAATTTCTGCATTTGTTGCAGTTGTTAATGGTGGTGTGGTGCAAGCTGCACATCCATGACTGATCTGACTAAATGGTGGCCCTATTATAAAGGGTTAAACGTATTTTGTATTAACCTACAGGAAGCCTAGGCAGAGTTTCTGGGGTGTTTTTTTTTAAAAACAAAAAAGGAATTAAAACAAAAACAGTTAAGAAGCTGATTATCTAGAGATCCAGAGGGCAAACGTCTTTATTTTTTCAAGTAATCTGTAAATATTTTTGACATGATCTCTGTGTCAGCCCAAATAGAGATAACTTGTGTTGGGGCTCAGATAGAAGTATTTGCTACAGTCAAGGTAGATTCTTAGTTTCACTTGCAGAACTTTGTTTTGGCTGAACAAACTACAACATAATCATTTACAAAGCCTTAAAAACACCCTTGCTGTGTTTTTCATGATTGAGTAAAAAGGAATGAAATACTTGAGAAATATTTTCTGTAGGCCTCTTGGAGCTCTCTTTTCAGACATAACTTGAAATGACTTTGATGGAAGATTAGCTTGAGTACGGGCTCTAGGGTTTGGTCTTGTTTTCTGTTTTATAGGATCACAACTAATGGTGGTAGCTCTTCAAAAGGTTTGTAGATTCAATTCAGTACACCCAAATCATGTGAACCTTTTGGGACTATGCAAATCTCTCAGCAACTCTCAGCAAATCACACTACAGCTCAATTTTAGTTTTTGATGAAAACACTAAGAAAACAGGTGCACTGCAGGTGGGGATGGATGTAGTTAGATAATGGTGAAAAGCATCATTTCTTGAATGGGTTCAGTGAATAACATTCAGATAGATTTACAGGTTTAAAATCTTTTTATCCTGATCTATGCTGAAGTTTATATGACCTTATTTTATTGCACTGCATCTACAGTAGAGTTATTCTTAGAGATGAAATGGCATAATACATCTTGAACAGGAACGTGCAAACAAATTCAGATAAAAGTAAAGTCTGACCTTCGCTATTATTCACACACAAACCGAATCCAAAATCAATGTTTATTGAAGTTCCAAGATCCAGGTAAGATTTAGGATTTTTTGCTGTATTTTATTTTCCTGGTTACAGTCAGGAAACGTAAGTCCTGGAGGCAGATTCTTTAGCTGATGTGAACTGTCATAGGAAAATTGACTTCACTGGAGCCAGTATTATTTTGTATTTGTATTACCAGAGTGCCTACCAGTTATGAACCAGGACTTCATTGTGTTGTCTTCTATGAACATAATTGAATCAGGATCAAAGAAGAGCAAAACAACAAACATAGGTAGAAAAAGGGATTCTCTCGCAGTGGGGCTTATTCTTTTGGTCCTAACTGTGGAACCAGCCCTTCTAGTCCCAGGCTGTTCATAAGAGCACAAATTAATATCAAGGGAACCTAGAATATATTGATAAATATTACACATTTCAGAATGTGTGGTTATATAGTATCCCAAAGTAGAATAACAGAACCATGGAAGTATGATGTGGATTGCTTGGCATTTCTTGTATTCTAAAAGATACCAACCTGAACCTATCCACATCCAAAGATATCAAGGGATCCCAGCAGGCAGGATTTCTGGTCCAGTACCTAGTTCCTAAATGAGGAAATAGCCTATCTTGGATACTAACAAATCAAACCATGCAAGCATACAGGCATCCATCCCCCCAAGTAGTGGGACAGCTTCTAGTATTCAATTCTTCCTTCACTTACATGACACCCACCTCAAAAGTGTGCCAATAAATGAGCCTTCTGACTCTTTTTGTCGCTGCTGCTTCTTGTCTTCTTTATCAGCATCTGGTCTCCTGGAAATCTCATTCCTTAGAAGTTCCCCTCATACTTTTTGAGAGATGAAAAATCTCCTGAAGCAACAAGGTCCCAATAATGCAGTGTGCTGGACTCAGTAGAAACATATTATAAACCATGACACGGCAATAAAATACAGTGAAAGCCTGTCATTTGCAGGTTATAATATGCACTTATGTACCAAAAGAGGGAGAGAATAGTGAACATGTTATGGTGATAATGTGCACTTACTGGATTTCTCTGAGGCAGAGAGAGACCACAACTCTTTATTTTGACAGGAAATAATACACATATCTGACAGTGGTTATATGAGAAAATGTAGTCTGTTTATAACTGTAATGTCAGGTGCTCTAGGGTGGAACATCAAGTTAGCCTTCTCAGCATTTGCTGCAGCGTCTTGTAGCCTCTCATGAAAATTATGATAGAGATATTCCAGCAGGCTGGGTAAGGCTTGTATTACTTTAGTTCAAACTAAGCACTAAGGTACATCATCAGTTTACTTAAAATGAAAATGAAGAAGCAACAATGAATTATGCCTGTCTTTTAGTGTATCCAGAGGGCCTTTTGTGTTTCTCTGAGTATTATAAATACAGGATTCTTCTCACCACACACAGAGCACCTCATCTGAATCTCATCAAATGAATACAGTATTTATGTTTCATCTCATCTTAAATGTGTTTTTTTTCCTTTTATGCCTATAGGTTTTGCAGCCATGCCACGCTATAGCGACTGCTTTTCTCCTGCAGCGTGTGCCAGATTTTCCTCTCTGGATGGCAGTGGTATAAATTGATATTCCTCAACTTCAGAAGAGTCATTCTGACTTTATACCAGCTTGGCCTACATCAGAATATGGCCTCACGTACTGCACTTAGTCACTGTACATCTCCATGAACCACTGAATCGAGATTTTGGTATTGTCTGCCTGTGGCCCTGCTCCCATGTTTTGTGCAGGGGCAGTGAGTCACGTACGTAATTGGTTCACAGTTGTAGGAATAAAACATTAGTATGGTTAAGTAAATCTGCCTCCTTTTTTTTTTTTTTATCACTGCCATCTTGTATTGTGGCTACTGCTTTTTCTAGCATAGAGGTTATTACCACTTTTAGGTACACTTGATGAGATTTTTTTCCCCCCCTTCACAAATATACATACTGCAAAAGGCTATTTGTTTCCATCTATCTTTATTTTTTTAAAAGTGTAAACTAAACAACTCCTTCTACATCTCTTGTTGGTTAGAAGCCAATGTAAATGCTTATGCTACGAGAACAAGCCCATTTCCTGCCGTTAAGGCTTTTTTGTTTATCCTAGGGCTACGCACTGCCACTGCCTGCCCCTGACAGACTATTAACCCCTGTTTCTAGCAAGCAAACCAGATGTGGGTTTCTTAAGCAAATTATTGGTTATTTCACCACATTTAGTTTTTGCAGTTAAGTGTTTCCAGCTTCTCAGAACATTCCACAGAAATAATATCACATTTTCCTCCAACCTGTTAATTAGCATAATTATTTATTAGCCCGAAAACCACAGCTTGAGTTTGTTAAGCAGAGACAGATACATGCTGGACAGCAGCCCAACTGACTTGAAAGAGTGATGAAAAGATGGAGGTTGTGGAAGCTGGCTGAGTGGCTGAGAGAAGACATGCTGTATGCAGCTCCCCCCTATTGCCTTCCTCTTGAGGATCATCCAGTTGATTGAGGTATTTCCCTTTACAAGAGTAGATGGAGGGGAAGGGGTCACAGGCACTTGTGAAGGCTACTCCATTCCCAGTTTCCACAGATAGATCAAGCTCCAAATGATCAAAGTCGAGATACAAAAAGTGACATCTTACTCCAACCCTAGTAACTAGGCAGAAACCACTTTGTTTTTCTCTTGGAGAGACCCTGTATTATGGATTACATGAGCACCTCACTAATCGCAAAAAGGAACAGACTGAAACACTTAAAAAGTAACTCAGGTGTGCATCAGCTTGTGATTTCATTTTTTTTCTGGTTTCAAAGAGTATAAGAAAACCATGAGATCCTGCATCAGATATTCACCAACCTTCCGGCACCACCCGGGGTTACTAGGAATAACAGCCACAAATTGTTAGAGACAAGGTTCAGGCTGGACATCAGGAGACATTACTTTACAGTTAGGGCTGCCAGGCTCTGGAATGGGCTCCCAAGTGAGGTGGTGCTCTCTCCTACCTTGGTGGTCTTCAAGAGGAGGCTGGACAGATATTTGGCTGGGGTGATATGATCCTGGCACCCATTCCCGCCCGGGGCAGGGGGTCGGACCTGATGATCTGTTTAGGTTCCTTCCGACCCTAAGTACTATGATACTATGATGCTTCAGAACTACGCATGCACTTTGCTGTGTCAGAGCAAGCCCTCATTGTGCACCTGTGGGCAAGATCATGACAGACTCAGCCCCTTGTAGAACTGAGCCCTGGGTCTTATTTCTTCCTCAGATACAACAAGGAACTACCAGTAGATCAGTTTTAAATGAATCTGGTGATATAATCATAGAGTTATGTGGGTATATAAATCTGGTACAGGAAGCCATATTAAGACACTGACTGTCATTTGATTCCTAATAGATGACACTGCATAAACCAGGGGTGGCCCAATTTCAGCTGATAAGTTGCATGTAGCTTCTAGGCAGCTTACTTGCCCTTGCTTGGGCTCAGGTGCTGTGCACAGATTTTTGGTTCTGGGCCTGTGCAACCTGAAAGTGTTGTACTGAGATCTTTGCAGCCCTGTGAAGATTTTATTTTGTGGCTAGAAGGGTTAGGAGGTTTGGCCACCCATGGCATAAACCCTATGAATTCTAGTGAATTAAACAATCCCATATCCTTGTGAGATCAGAGGATTTACACTTGCTGGTTTTTGCTTCATGGCTTTATTTTCATTGTGAGCTTGTGGGCAAGATCATGGCAGAGCCTAATGTAGGGAAGTAGGGGCAGCATGCAAGGTCCTAACAAAGGAGAGCGCAGGAACTGCTTCCTCACACCTTCCAGCTTGCTAACGTAAAATACCAAGGTAGCATTTTCAGTAAGCAGAACAGGTTCTTTCCATAAGCTAAGTAATGAATAGACTGAATATTTTAGTTGGTTCTTTGATACCCAAAGAAAGTGCCCCAAATTGCCACTAAGATCTTGAACAAATATTGGATGAGGTAGTCATTAAAAGGAGCATCAGATCCTCTACATAGCCCCATAAACAGATACCCACAGTTACATTAGACTCCAGAAAATGGAAATGATTAACCATAGCAGTTTTGAGGAAGCACATCCCAAATCTTTATGCTGATGAATAAAGCAGAGACAAAACTCTGGCCATAAGAAGCCTGGATGCCAGATGTGTTGCAACACATGCAAATAGCCTAATTTCTCCAAAAATAGAAGAGAAGAGAAGATAAAAAGAATATTGAGAAATACGCACACAAACACACTTTCTTATACACACACACATATATACTCCCCACACACATCAGAATACTCTTGCCCTATACTTCCTATCACTTCTTATATTTTTATGTACTTTCAAAATGGTTGCAATGATTCAATAAAAAAATCCAGGATTATGATTCTTATTACCTTCATAAACAAGATATTTATAGGAAGAAATTTCAATCAGTTTAACTGACTAATTTCTATTCTTTTAAGTTACTCACTTTTCTACCATGATCTTATACAATAATATTTTGGTGTAAATGACAATGGTTGCAATCATTTTAACAACCATTTATTTTCTCCGCATAATTTAACACTCCACACATTTTTGGACAGAGCCAAATCATATAATTTCTGCATCTTGAATGAACATCACGTTGTATCATTTCACATCCTGTTATCTAGTGTACAGTCACAGAATTGCAAAAAATTGCTTTGTTCATAACATGCCCTTTGGGAGAAATTTCTGAAGATTCATGTTTTTGCCATTCTTAGAGTGAAATGCTACACTTTTTTTTGTGGAGAGGAGGAAGTTTTGATTTTGGCAAAGTGTGTGCATACCTGAAGGAAGGTACCTCTATTAGTAGTCACAAAAGGGTCATACCTGCACCCCAATGACGTTACTAGCAAGACCCAAATTCAATGGGATTGATTCATAATGAAAATTCACAGTCATACAAGCTTTAATCTCAGCTAAATCCCCCTTCTAAAGCACCCTAACTCAAGCAATGCATGTTTTCTATATTCCGCATTTGCATCTGCAGTGGCTTATATACAGCAGCGGATATCTGGCGCACAGATGTTACACTACAGGGTGAAAATAGCACATTTGTTCTGAGTCAATGTATTCTTCTGTACTGTTTCCTTGATCATTGTTATCCTCTGAGATGTAAATTAGAGGGAGAAATGAGCTGGGAAGCTTTCCAGATTTCTCTTTAGAAATGTGGAACATTCAATAATGGCTGCATTAAGCAGCCCTTTATTGCCACCAGCAGCCCAGAGGAGCGATGTACTCATGTATGTATCTTTCAGGCATTGCTTTTGACTGGTTGGTCCTGGCCTTGTTTCATCAATCGCAAACAACATGCCAGTATTTCATGGCACCTGAAGATAAAAAGGCTTTGCCTATCCCTAACGTCATTGGTGATGTTAGCCTATACACTTTCAGTTTTTGTTCTTAAAGACATTCAGCTTTTGTTCTTAAAGACATTCAGTTCCCTGATTCCCATTTAACCTGGTCATGAAATCAGGATAAGATGAAGTGGTACAGTGGATTTTGGTATGATTTCTTTCCTGTTTATAAATAGAAATATTTTTTTCCAAAAGCCTTCAGTATCAGAGGTAAATCATACAGCTGAAACATGAAAATCAGGTGGGATTTCCCACTCTCATTCTTCCCTTTCAATAATCTTATAGTTTCCCAAGTCAGAAGGCACATGAAAAGCTGAGTTTTCTAACAGTTTTCTAACAGTGTGTTTTCTAACAGTTTTCAGCACTGTCTCCTTTGCCTTGAAGGATTCATCATAGCCTTGCCATTAAAATACTCATATTATTTACCAGGTACTAAATGAATGGCAGTGCTAGTATTATAGATACTTGCATCATAAGCTTCTCCCATGGTTTGAGTGATAATCACAAAATAATGGAAATATTTAGTCAGGTTGTGGTGGGGTTGGAATGCCCTTTTCTCTGAACCACTCTCTAATAAGCAATACTCTGAGCTTCTAGAGCTACCATATATAAAATCATGGCCTTAATAATGTATACCGGTTAAAAGTCCCCATAAACTGAACGCTACATCCTGTATCTTCCATAAGATCACCACTGTCAATTTCCATGTAGTCTGCCAACCTTAATCAGCCTTGTAATCCATTTCACATTGAACTAGAGTTTGTCAGCAAGGTATTCTGCTTCCATGACCAGAGGAGCAGTCAGAAAGCCTCCAGAATATATAGAAAAGGGGAGAGATTGGAAAAGATCTGGTTTTGCACAGAGACAGAGTTAGGACAAAGCAGCAGAACTTGGACTGAGGACAAGCTAGTGTTCCATTCTCCCTTTCACTTCAGTTAATAAAACTTCACATTGAAGGTGTTTTCTCACTGACTCTCCCTTTTTGAAAAACATGGTATAGCAATATAAAGATCAAACATCTCACACTTCTACTGAGCTTTCCTAGCTGACTCACAAGCCTTGGTGTAGAGCTTTTAGTCCAAACACTTGAGATTTTCTTCTGCCAGGTGTCAGCAATTCAACTCTCCTGGCTATCTCCTGCTCTCTGCAGTCTCCAGAGCCACCTTATAAGAGGTGTAAGCCAATAACTTACAACCCATCCACTTACGAGCTCACTAACTGAACTCAGGCAGCCTCTGATATCTGCTAGCAAGCCTGTTTCTAAGTCATACTGCCATCACAAAGGCATGGATCTTTTTCCTTCACCTAGGGATAGGGGTAAGACTTGGCACGGATATAGCTATTTCTTATTCCATGAACAAGTTTTCACAGCTCCTGAGTTATACTTTCCACTTTACTTCAGCAAGGAAAATCCTTGAAATACCACTCTTTGTTTTAATGATAATTTAGATCCCTGGTATTAGCTCATCAGAGATGTTATGCTTTCCACAGCTGATATTCCATAGTAGTTTCCCAACAAAAATATTAATAACATTTGTAATTTTACACTGATTTACTAAATACTGGTCTTCAGCAACAGATCTTGGCCAGGGGAGATAGCTACGTAGTTTTTATCACTCTTTTTTCTGTTTGCTTACTACAGAATGGCAAAAGTAACAGGAATTTTAAAATTGCCTTAAACAGATTTATTTCCAAGGTGCCAGAAACTCTTAGTCTGAACCAATTCAGAACTGGCAGAAAAGTCCTAATCTGATCTCAGATCTATGCCACCAATTTTGAGTTTGCTCTTGCAATCTGGTCAGTTTAAGAGTTCTGGCAAAATGAAGCTAATAATAACCCTACTGCAAACACTAATGAGGAAGCAATCATCAATGACTGGTAGGCTGGGAGCATTCTAAAGGAGTCATTATCATCTCCCTCATACAATAAAAGTAACCACAAAAATACTCTATATTTGCTTGCCAGAACTGAATGTCCCCATTACAAATGTCATATTTAATATTTGCTTTCTCCCCAGTAAATAAAATGGCCAATAAAACAATAAATAGACCAGTACCCTACTTTCTAGGGAAATCAAAGGTTTTATATATAAAGCAGCAACATCAGGGAATTCAGAATTGTATCTGGCAATTGCATCCTTAACGTTCATTCCATCTTTAGCTGTATCCATTTTTTCCAAGAACATGAGTGAAGAACAGAGAGTATTAGCTTTAACGTTATATTTCCTGGCTTTTGTTGTTTTCACTCTGACCCTTAAAAGTTGTTTAAATGTCTTTTTTTGTGTTTAATTTAATAAAGGTCTGAATCTCTCTTGGAATGCTAGAGACCAGCATTACTGCAGAGACCATAATGAAAAACACAAGGTCTGTGTACCAATTTGCGGTCTTTGCAGGCATTCCAAACCAGCTCTCTAGTGGCTGCTAATACTCCAGCATGATCCCATTCCCAGCCCTTTGCTATTCTAGTTAAAGATGTCAGAGGTTGTGGCTCAGATGGTATGTTAAATAGTCAAATGCTTACAACAGGATTCTACAGCTGAAGTGTAAAGAGCCTGCTTTTAAGCAACCTGGCATACCACACAGTTTAAATCACAAGTGTTTTCCAAACTAGTGCATATTCAGCTTGTTAAGTACTTATCTTTGAATGCCTTTTTACATTTCTTTCTTTTCATAAAAAGGACCTTCCAGCTGAATCAGAGGAAGTTGGCTGAGGTTCATATGCTCACATTTTCTACCACTGTTTTGGAATGTTAATGACAAGGGTAATCATTTATTTGTGAATCCACAGGAGATCTGGTTTTACCATTGCACAAGGCCCTCTATATCTGGGAAAGCAATAGGGACATATTTCATTTACCTTAATTTAAACATTTTAAAATTCATATTGGGAATTACAAAATAAGAAATGGTATGAGACTTGCAGGGTTTTCAGTTGAATTACAAACCCCAAACTCACCTGTGGTTCATAAACCTTTCAGCAAACCCATGATAAATATGAGATAGACCAGGGTAAGTTTAGAGCAGGTTTTCAGGACAATGGTGATAAAGGCTTGGTCCCTACTGTGGCTTAAATAAATAAGCAAAACAGAAGCAGTCACAAGCACAGTAAAAGTTTTTATCTACCAGGATCTGTAAGAGACTGTAGAACTTTCCTTCTGTGCTTAACATATAGAAGTCACTACTGTTTGTTTTTATTACAGGGCAGTTTGGGCCCTGTCTACACTACAGGCTCCTGCTGGTATCATTGTGGGTGTGAAAAAGCATTTTTGGGACCTAGTTCAGGTTTAGGTGGCTTAGTTTAAGCTGCTTAAACCCGAGTCGGGATCACCATGTGTAAGTGTTTGCTGCTTGCCAGGAGGAGCTGCAGATAGCTGGAGGCAAGTAAGTTGGGCTGGGGGTGGGGAAGGGGGCTTGACTGGTCGGGGGGGAGGGTTGTAGGGTGGATGGGTCCACAGAGGGTAGGGGGCAGCCCAGTTGTCATAGCAGGAAGTGTCCTAGGGAGCACAGTGGGGGTGCTGAAGCCTCGAGAGGCAGCCCCAGTGTCAGATACAGGCTGGGTACGTGCCCAGCCAGGACATGACAAAATGGTGACTTACTTGCAGGGCCAACATCAGCATGGATTCTGGAGCTGTGGCTGCAGTTGCAATATATAATCTTGTACCAGATGCAGATAAGCTGGCGTGGTGAGGCTGACGTCATAAGGATGTGCCCCACGGAGAGGAGAGGAGTTCTGGGAGCACAGGTAGCAAGGGACAAGGCCTGGCTGCAGCAGAGTCCTGGAAGGGGTGAAGTGAGTAGGGGGAGACCTGCTCACCAGACTGGAGGCTCAGAGGAGCCATCAGCACTTGGGGCCCTGATGCTGTGGGAAAGTGTGACAAGAGAGACCCCAAAAGGCACCACCATATTGGCATCAACATGAAGACAGAGGTGGTGAGCATGAGTTGTCTGAGGATGTGTGGGGACACCTGCACCCTGGTTTTTAATTATGGGGAACTTTAGCCCCTTGCCGTTGAGTTTGTTATTGTGGGGTGCAGAACTGGCTGGCCCACCCATTGAAGGCCCCAGGACTAAGGGACTGTGTGTCAGCTGAAGTTGGACCTGAGGACTGTTGTTTCATTTTAAAGGGCCTCTTTTGGATTTATGTTGCATAAGACCATGATTTATGTAAAAATGGACTTGATGAGCATCCCAGCCTTGGACACAGGGAATTACCTTGCCTACTGATTAGAGAGAGTCCAGGGGGATCCTGCAGTCGGCCAGCCTGACTCAGTTTAGCCGACTGTAGGTGACGGAGCAAGTTGCCTAAGATATCACACTCCAGAAACCATTCCACATGCAGAATGACAGTCTGGACTCTTGAAAGATCTGGTTGGTGTGTGGACGGGGTGTAAAGGGGAGGAGGAGCTCCAAGGCCCACCAGCACAAGTCATTCCTAGGAATAGACACTGATGACCAGGAACCCTCTTTTTTTCTTACAAAATCAAGGCATGGCAGGAAAGTCATAGGGTGTGCCCTATGAGTAGAAGGTGCTAATGTCCAAACTGTTGAGCCCTGAGAGTTGGCATTTGAAGAACTGGGGTGAATAACCTGGGTGACAACACTAATTTGGGCGCTGTCATTCACACCAGTCCAAGGAGGGTATAATCAGGGGGCTAAAAACAGCCTGGTCAAGACCAGGGGGATAAAAACAGCACAGCCCTGGAGCTGTGAAGAGTGGCCAGGCTTTCCCAGCCCCAGGGCTATCCTAGGAATGTGTACAAGTGTTCTTTAGGTCAGGTTAACCTATGCCTATCTAAAATTAGTTCTTGTCTGAGGTGGACTAGATTTAGATTGGGAGTACCATTTTTAGGGTGACCTAAGCCCTGCAAAAATTCATACACATGGGCATTTAGATTGCCCTAAGCTTGGTGCTTACAAGCATTACATTTAGACACCTATGTCAGGCAGTGCGAAGAGGTGTGCTATGCCAGTAGAAGTTCCTGGAGTAAACACAAGTGTACCAAGAACACTTTGCTTTTGACAGAGTAGCTTGTTTTAATTGTGGGAGGAGTGCTGGTACATCCTGATATCCATATTCAGAATGCTTTGACAGCTTTCATCTGTCTCTATACTGGTAAAATGTGCCTTGTGTCATTTCTCACATAAGCCTCTTATAATAGTGCTTGCTTATACCTAGGTACTTGTTCTAGCTATGGTCAAGCCATCAAAGTGTACTATGGGAGTGTCTGAGAAAACAAGTTGTAAAGCATAACCTAAAACCTTCTCCCCACCACCTGTTTTTCACCCGTTGTCTCTCACCCCCTCTGACCCTCACTGCCACACATTTGCATTTTCACTGACCTGCATTCTGGCATACTAGCTTCTGGCTTCTATTCCATCCAGGAAGAGCACAAAACAACTGCAGACACTCCCTTTGCCTGAAAAGGGGTGTTTGCACCTGAAAGCTTGCAAAGAACAATTTTTCCAACTATTTTAGTTGGTCTAATAAAAGATATCAGATTTACTCAAAGAACCTTGTCTGCCTATGACCTTAGACCAACATGGCTACAATAAACACCTCTAAACCTAAAACATAACCTTTTTCTTTTATTACATACATTTTCACTTATGGCCATGAGATTTAAGCAACAGGAAAATAAAATTAACTGGATTCAGAAGAAAAGATTAGCTACATTGTTCTATTGATTTTTTTATAGTGTGAAATCCTAAAGTGACCTTGCTATTTCATGACATGGCCTCAGAAAGTTTGCTAATTAATCTCTGTAGTTGGGGTTTGAAATTATTAAGGTCCACCTCTTAAGCTATTCAAAGGCCCTTTAATATCATGCTACTAATGTGAAGAGGCCTTTTTGGGGTTAATGAAAATCAGGCCTATTTGGCTTTTTGCCATTATCGGAGAGACTGAAAAAAACAAAACCCAAAAGGTTTAATATACTGCCAGCTAGTAATGAATGTCTCAGGCAGAAAAACAAGTATCAGTGCTGTCTGCTATTATCCATGCTGATGATGTGACTTCAAAGGCATGTCATCTTTGGGGGGGGGGGGGGGATGGT